>NC_134535.1:157201159-157549492 GCF_050624435.1 Tenrec ecaudatus | reverse complement strand
GAGTTTGGAATCTCTTTCAATCCTAAACCATCGGAATAGGGAAGCCAGAATCGGAAGGGAAGCTTGTTAGGTTACCGGATATAGAAAGGAGCCAAGCACAGAGGAGACCATTTTCCCCCCTTTATACTTTGGTTACCATCTGTCACTTTAGTACTAAATTCAGGTGTGCATAGTGCTACTCTTCTTCTGGAATCCTGGGTGGATAGGCCTTTGATCAGATGGGACCCTGAATTGATTACTAATAACTTATTGCCATCTCAAAAAGGGGACTCGTATCTATCTTGGGGCTTAAAGAGCATCCATGATCCTCATCGGGCCTATGGTCTCTGCAAACCAATGACTGCCAGATGAAGCCAAGCCAAACCACATGCACGGTTCAGCATCCACAGGTTGGGTCACCGGTCAATCCCCAATGCACCAGAAATATAAAGCCATTTCAACACCATTGAAAATTTGCCACAATTGAATGCTGGAGCTTGCTTATCTATCTATCTATCTATCTATCTATCTATCTATCTATCTATCTATCTATCTATCATCTATCTATCTATCTGCCTATGCATTTAATTTCCTCCCAGAGAAATGAAGTTAAATGGTTGTTTTGACTGTCCATAGACCCTGCCTAAGGATCCCGCCACCTGAAGTCAGTATTCTCCCCCCGCAGGGGTAATTACGACTGGGTGGGGAGCCATCAGGTTGGAAATGATTGGTGGGCAAAAAGTGTTGGTAGAAGATCATGCTTGAGCAGCTTCCATTCTGTGTGCCTCTCCAAACCTGTGGAGGAGACTTCATTGAAACCGACAAAGGTCCTCTAGTGAAACTTGCGAAATAACAAGCATCCCTTAGACTCTGGGCTCATAGGACGCCTTTCATTTGCAGACTGGAGAGTGCTCGACAATCACTCATTAATCCTTCCAAATGCGGTCGCCAGATAGGCATTAGTGTCTACCTTCCAACGGAGGAGGAAGTGACAGTGTCAGGAAACATTTCTGTCTCCACATCTTTCGCCATCCTGTGGGGGTGGGACCATGATGTCGATGTACAATGTCCAATCAACGTCGGAGGCACGCGTGGACATTTCCGCCAAAGGAATACAGATCGAGCCAGAGGGATTCTTTAGTAGAGTAAAAATTAAAAACAGATGGCGGCGGTGGGGAGGATGTCTTGGACAAAGTTTGCCTGCTAAACAGTATGAATCACCCTACATGAAATTGGCTATTCTTGCTTAGAGGTACAGAAATATAAATGAAGAAAATATTGAAGTTGTCCTGAATTTTATTTTATTTGTACCCATGGAGGCAGCAGTTAAAACACCAAATGACACAGTGTTGGGCAAACCTGCGGCAAACGATTTCTTGAATGCTTAGCACTGACAAAGAGCTGAGATGTCACTTTGAAGACCAAGGTGCCCCTGAGCCAAGCCAGGGCTTTTTTCCTCATCTCACATCGAGGAAAGCAGGACCTGGAGTAGGGAAGACCCAAGAAAAATTCCTGCCTTATGATAATGGTGTTGGCAGAGAACGTTTAATGCCCTGTGGCCGCTGAGAAGAATGACCACGTGGGCAGAAACACCACCAGGAGGCTCCTAGAAGGGAGTCGGTGAAACTTGAGTTCATGGACTTGGACGATGCTATCAGGGGAGACCAGTCCCTGGAGAAGGGCATCATGCATAAGAAAGGAGAGGGTCAATGCCGGGGAGACAATAGACTCCAACAATCAACTACAAAAATAGACTCCAACCAAGCAGTGACCCCAGAAGAAGGCACCGGACCTGGGAGCTGTCTCTTTCTGTACTACTTGACTTTGCCACCAGGTGAAAGCGAGTTGAGGGTACCTAACAGCACCGCTAAGCCCACTGTCATTGAGTCCCCTCCAACTCCGAGGGACACCGAAGGATAGAAGAGACTGCTCTTAAGGATTTCTGAAATGAAGTCTTTTTTTTTTTTTTAGCTAAATTGGTTTTGACCATTCCCCCCCCCAAAAAAAACCATTCTTTTTGGGAGTTGGTACAGAGATCACATCATTCCAGAGTTCAACCCCCATCAGGCAGTAGTGTACAATTGCTACCACAGTCAGTTACTAGAGCCTTCTTTTCTTTCCTGAACTCCTTGACATCAGCCCCCCACTCACCCTCACCTCTGTACTCCCCAGAGGCCCTTATTCTCCTTGCTGTCTCTTATAAGTCTATCAATCCTGGTTTCATATACAGAAAAACAGAAAAAAAACCCCTATATAACAAAAATTCAAGAGGTGACCCCCAGTGAGATAAACCCCAATATGAACTAACAAAAAACACATCTGAGATAAATCTCAATATGAACAAAGAAATATAGAAAATATAGAACATATTTATCATTTTGATCTTCTATAGTCATATACACTCTGTTTCATAACCATTCCCCCCCCCCCCCTATTAGGGACGGAGGGAAATCACAGAAGGCTTATTTCCTATCTAGTTCCCACAAATCTCCCTTGGGCTCCCCCTGTCATCTATAGCCTTCTGCAAAACAGATTCTCACAATTTAGGCTCTGATACAATTCCTTCCTTCAGCTTCAGATTATATGCTTGACAATCCTTCAGTGACTGATGTTGGTGTGCGTCTTCCTTGCGGACTTAGTTGACATCTCACTCAGATGGCTGCTTGCTTGCAAACAAGCCTTTAAGACTCCAGATGTTATTTTATCTGCTAGCTGGGCATCATCTAACTTCTTCACCACACTTTGCTACAGCACCCATATCTTCTGTGTTCCCTTCCTGAGGGCGAGTATCGATCAGGACCATGCTATAAGAACTAATTGTTCTTAAATTGGAACTAGGATATAGTGCGAGCCCCAAACCCATTCCTGGATCTAGGTGTGTTTGTTTGTTTTAATCTGCTTTTGGCTCCCTTTCAAAACCTCCTTATTAATTTATGGTAGAGAGTCTTATGGATCATTTCCCTGGGGCATACTGATTTTCAGTTAATATTGTCTTTGATTGGTCCCTGGTACTAATGTTTTAAAGCTCTGTTGAGAGAGGGGCATTGGGTCAATGCAAGCTAACTCCATGAAACAAAGTCTCGGTGGGAGTTGGCAGCCTCATCTTTCTCCCTTGGAGAACCTTAGATTTGAACCCCTGAACTCATGGTTAGCAGCCCAGTGCTTCACTGACAGCACCCCAGGGTGCCTTAACAGCAACAACAACTAGCCATTGTACCATGAAGACACTTCTTTCATGGTATACTCTCTGAGATACACTTACAGACATATTCTGACATATTCCTTGCAGACATTGTGTACGCTGGCGCGATACCAAATGGAAAGACAGGGATTTGGCTTAATTTCTGCAAGGATATTATTAGTACACTTGAAATCCAAGCTAATAAACATTCACACCCTCAGATTGAGGGCAAACATCTCCCTCGTCAAACAACTTTCCTTCAGTCACGATGTTTCATTCTGCTTTGCTTTAGGAACCTCGGCTAATGCACCTCGTTTGGCTCCAGTTTGGTGGGTTGGTTGGTTTTTGGCTAAAATTTATGTATCACTCGGTTAGAACGTCTTCCTGATTCCCATGTTCTGGAGAAAGAAGGCTCAGATCCAAATTGCCTGCAAGGAGGAGACTGAGATTAGCTACTGAGGCAGGATTTCTGAGACCATGCAACATGGGGTCATCTGCAGGTCAGGAAGAGCTGCAGGCGGGATGAAGGAACCGTATTTCCTTATTTTGGTGAATGACACCATGAGCCACCTTGCTACCCACACTAGCAGCCTGGCAGTTGTCCACGATTCCTCCCCATTCATCTCTAATTGGTCATAAAATCCTGTTGATATTACCTGAAGAACTATCCCTATGGCAGGAGTTCAAACTGTCCTGGTTTTTTCACCGGGAGTTTTCTTACACCGTCCTGACAGGTCTTCCGTGGCTCATCTCAGTCCACTTCAAGGCTTTCCAAACGCCTGCCAGGGGGAGCGTTTGATAGTGTACCTATGACTATGTCCCTCCCCTGCTTAAGGCTTGCCCATTGGCTTCATAGAAGCTTCAAAGTCCCCACAGATGCCATTATCAGGGAGACTCCTACTTGGCCTTGGCCTCATTGTTTCCGATGGACAAACTCACGCTCATTCTATTGTGCCTGATTCCATTGCCACGTCCTCCGGAAAGCCTTCTTTGAACCTTTCCCTCCACCTGTGGGGGAAGACCCCTTTTATGTGCTGGTCTAGCGCTGCGTGCTCACCAATGTTAGAGACTTCACTACCCATGGTCATCTATTGCTTTGTCTTTTCCGGGAGATGACATTATAAGCTATTTGAGAGCGAAAGAAGGCATCGTTCGCCCCCCGAGCCCTACCTAAAGCCAAGTAGCTCCTGTTTCATGATAAAGGTTTGCAGAATTTAGACTATGTCTTTGGTAGAAACTGGTTCAGAGATCGTTGTGGTGTTATATTTGGCTGAATCATATGCTGATACTCGAAGTTGGCGTTAGTTTAATGTTCCCGGGCACATTTTGCTTGCGTTGATTTCTTGGAGCAGACGTTTCTGTTTGGGGAAGCCCTAAAGGCCAGTCTTTCTTTGCCCCCATGTACGTTGCAGAAGACAGAAATATGATCTGAAAGGACCCAATCGATTTTCTTTGGAAATGTAAAAGATAAAGTAAAGAAAAAGACAAAACTTCTGCTTTGCCTTTGGGATCATGATGATTTGAATTGGCGCTTCCTCTCCTCTGGTAGAAAGGAGTCTCTTATATTCCACTCTCTGCATGCTTTCAAGTGTGCCTGGTTTGCATCGCCTGCATCTCAGAGAGAACGCATTCAAATTCAAGTTGGCGGGACTCTTTCCGACTCAGTTAATGGGCAGAAACATGGGCTCTTAGCTTCCCCTGGGACTGTGCCACGGTCCACAAATGCCAAAGCACCAGCTCTTGCTCTTGGCAATAGTTTTGTGGTCACTTACTGAGATTCTTAAATGGTGAAAAAGTCTCAAGGGGTAAGTGCTATTAGAGCGTCAGTGAAAGTTATTAAATATGCGCAAGGCATGCCTGCCTCTTTAATGGAAACAATGTGTTTTGACGGCATTTTTATGTTATTTAGAGCAGTCTTAAGATGTCTTAGCTGTCGTTAATGCCTGGCTGTTAGAGATTACCCTTTCTTCTCCTGTCTCCCAGACTGCCCCAGCCTCGGTGTCTGCCCACATGATTTTCACATACATTTCATTTCTCTGCAGTATTCTGGTGTTATGGATGTTCAGGCACCATTTGCTCATGTGTCCCTAGGTATGAGACCAATTGGGTCATATGTACAGAAAATGTGAATTTTCCTTAGTGTATGATTCAACTCAATTTTTCTAAAGCGAAGCAGTGGTACAGTTAATGTGTTTGCCTTAAAAGTTCCTGTCAGCAAGAGAATGCTTGGAGGATGGGAGAATTACGATCCCCAAAGAAAGTCTTCAGGAATCCTCTTTTGCTCCTGGGTGCGTGTGCGCGCTGAGATCCAGATACACAATGCAGCGCTCGTTCTGAAGTGAAGGAAAAGTTTGGTCCCATTCTTGTTTTTCATAGAAGCTGCCAAGCACACATGCAAGCAGATGAAGGGACTGAAGCCCAGACATCTCGGGCACCTTGGCTCCATCTGTACACAAAACACTACACTGATTATTTAACGTTGTTGTTATTGTTGTTGTTGAGACTCATGGCGACCCTGTGCCGAACAGAACGAAACACTGCTTAGTTCTGTGCCACCTTTACAAGTGGCCTGAGGTTGGAACTCATCGATGCAGCCACCGTGTCAATCCATCTTGTTGAAGGCCTTCCCCTCTTTCTCTGCCCTGCTGCTTTACCAAGCCTGATCAAGGACACGGCTTCTCCAAAGCCAGGTCTTTCCTGGCAACATGTCCAAAGTACTTGCCTCTAAGGCGAATTCTTTTTTTTTTTTTTAATAAATCATTTTATTGGGGCTCTTTCCCCCCCACTTTCTTTTCTTTCCACGATTACAGCTCTTATCACAAGCCATACATCGATCATATCAAGCACATTTGTAATAGGTTGCCATCATGATTTTCAGAACCTTTTCTTTCTGCTTGAGTCCTTGGTATCAGCTCCTCTTTTTTCCCTCCCTCCCCAACCCTTCTTCCTTTGCGAACACTTATTAAATTATAAATTATTATTCCCATATCTGACACTGTCTGCTGTCTCTCGTCACCCGCATTTCTGTTGTTTGTCCCCCTTGTGGGGTGGGGTTGTTAAGACCTCGATCATTGCAATTGTTTCCCCCCTTCTCTCCCACCTTCCCCCTACCCTCCTGGTATCCCTACTCCCCTTACTGTTCCTGAGGGGTTTCTCTGTCCTGGACTTCATGTGTCAAGAGCTCTCATCTGCACCAGTGTACATGCTCTGGTCTAGCTGGATTTGTAAGGTAGAACTGGGGTCATGATAGTGGGGGCGGGGGCAGGGGGGAGGAGAAAGCATTAAAGAACTAGAGCAGTGGTTCTCAACTTTCCTAATGCTGCGACCCTTAAATACAGTTCCTCGTGTGGTGGTGATCCCCTAACCATTCAATTATTGTCGTTGCTACTTCATAACTGTCATTTTGCTACTGTTATGAATCAGGCGACCCCTGTGAGAGGGTTGTTCCACCTCGAAGGGATTGTGACCAACAGGTTGAGAACCTCTGAGCTAGAAGAATGTTGTATTTTTCATTGGTGTTATATTGTGCCCTGGCTGGCTCGTCCCTCTCTTGTGACCCTTCTGTGAGGGGATGTCCAATTGTCTATAGATGGGCTTTGGGTCTCCACTCCAGCCCTCCTCCTTCACATTAATATGGTTGTTTGTTTTGGGTCTTCTGATACACGATACCTGCTCCCATCGACACTTTGTGATCACACAGGCTCGTGTGCTTCTTCCATGTGGGCTTTGTTGCTTCCTGGCTAGATGGCTGCTTGTTTACCTTCAAGCCTTTAAGACCCCAGACACTACATCTTTTGATAACTGGGCACCATCTGCTTTCTTTTCCATATTTGCTATGCACCCCTTTTGTCTTTAACCATAGTGTCTGGGAGGTGAGCCTCACAGAATGCCAAGTTATTAGAACAAAGTATTCTTTCATTGAGGGAGGATTTGCATAGAGGCCCAATGTCTGTCTGCTACCTCGACACTTAACATATGAATACATGTCCCTATCATTATATATTAACACATGTGCACATATATGCCTATATTTATGCCTTAAATGTCTTTTGCCTTCTAGTTCTTGCCTCTGTTTCCTTTTACTTTCCTCCTGTCCCACTATCATGTTCAACTTTCATTTGGCTCGCAGTAATTCCTGCTGGCTGTATTACACTTGAGCAAACCCCTCTAGATATTCTACACCCTCCTCACCATCGATTTTAGATATTTTGTTATTACCTTGTTTCTAGGTTTATTGGCTTCTCCCTCCCTTTTCCCCACCTCCCCCTCTTTCCTGGTCTCCCTGAACTGTCAGTCCTGTTGTTTTCGCCTCGGGATTGTTTATCTTACCTATCTTATATAGATAGATATGAAAACAAAGAGGAAGAGGAAGAGGAGGGAGAAGGAGAAGGAGAAGGAGAAGGAGGAGAAGAAGAAGAAGAAAAAGAAAAGGGTCTATAAATAGTTTCAGGTCTGTCTACTGACCCTTATGTCTGATGAGGTGCTAAACCCTTCCCTCTAATTTTGAAGTCTATTGTTGGAATGCCTCAGGGACTCTGCTGCTTTGCTCCCCTTGCTGCCTTCTTACGCTCCCTTTGTGATTCCTCCTGGTGTGTGGGGGGTCAGACTGGGCACAACTCCCGCATTGTGTCTCCAGTGCTGTCCTCCTTAGACCTGTGTGTTAACAAGCGGACGTCGTGTCTCCTGGTGGGACCAGCCCTACAGTCTTCTCTGTGCCTTGGCTGCTCAGAGCAGGAGTGTTGTCCTTGGAGCTTGGTGGGCCAGGTCCTCTCTCTCTCAATCTCTCTCCTTCCCTTCCTGTTGGTTTGCTCCCACGTGGTCTGGGCAGACCCGCCCACTCTCCCTGGGCTGTATCTTCAGTGCTGTCTCCTGTAATGTAATCTTTTGGGGACAGGGTCTACGTAACTGGGACTGGGGCTGGCCTCACAGAATTCTCTATTAGTTCGCTGCTTCATGTTGGTATGTTGTCCTCAAGGCTTGTTGTACTAGCTTGAGGTCTGGTCTCTCTTTCCCTTTCCTGTGGAGACATAAACAATACCCTCCCTGTGGGGTGGGTCAGTGTGTCTAAGTGTAATTCTTAAGAAGTGATTCAATGTGTTTCATTAGGCTGTTTTAGTTATTTTTTGTGATGGAGTCAAATGACCCCATGTGATAGGATTATTTTTTTGCTAGTCAGTCTGAAGACGACCAGTTCGTAGTGCATTAATGGGACATACAGGTATTTACAGGATCTGTGGTACCAGGTTACCCAAAAAGGTCATGCTTCAAAGGAGAAGCATGGGCATTTCATTGTGATTTTTAACAAGGTCCTTCAAGGAATAGTATATAATAATGGAAAAATTGCTTTAAAAGTAACAATGAATCGATCACTAGCGTTTATTTATGAACATTGCAAATAAGAAGCCTTTCAACAAGGAACAAGGAAGAAGCTACGAGGTCTTCTAAGAAGCTGGAGAAATCACATGCAGACAAGCTTGTCTATGTATGGGATGGAATCTCTCAGTTGATTTTGTTTCATCTGATTTTTGGTGTAACAGGCTTGCAAAACCTTTCTCTTCATGATGCCTCTGTACAGCAGGTCTGTTGCCACACACATTTAAAAATAAAGAAGCCACCCGGGAAATCAAGGAAAGCTTTGCTACTTTCCAACCTCCGTTTCCTAAATATTTTAATATTTCAGACTTTAGTCCATTTCAGCTACCTTTCTCAATTTCTTTCTCACTCTGTTTCTTTCCTTCCTTCCTTCCTTCCTTCCTTCCTTCCTTCCTTCCTTCCTTCCTTCCTTCCTTCCTTCCTTCCTTCCTTCTTTCCTTCCTTCCTTCTCAGTTTCTTTAGCTGATGAGCCCAGGAAAACACACTTTTTGAATCACCCGTTCAACCCTTGTTAGGTCCCATGGAACTGGTTTTGGCTCCCAGTGACCCGGTGTATGACAGAATGAAACGCTGTCTGGTCCCATGCCATCCTCACAATTGTGATGTTTGCATCCATTTGTTGCAGCCACTGTGTCAGTGCATCGCAGTGAGGTGAGGATCTTCCTCTTTTTTCATGCTAGTGCATGCTCACCATGTGCCCTGGGCTACGTGATTCATGTGCATCAGCTCAGGAAAGTTGTACAATATTCAGAAGAATCGATAAATACAATGCGGTGTGTGTGTGTGTGTGTGCACAATGAGATATTTACTCCACTATAAGAAGAACGATAGTTTTGATGACATACCACAATGTGGATGAATCTTGACAAGAGCAGATCGAGTAAAATAAATCAGTCATTAACAAAAATACTGTGTGGTCCAACGTAAATGAAATCCCCAGACTCGGCAAGGGTATAGAGATCAAGATTTATTAGTGCCTTGCAGGAGCACTCAGGAGGGCGGTGGGAGACGGAGGACTCAGTGCTCCAGGGACAGCCAGCTGCTGTTAAAAAGGATGGTGTGCTTTGAAATGCATCATGGTGATGGCGAAACAACCTGATCAACTTGATTCATGTCACTAAACTTTACAGGTAAAGAACGTTGAGCTAGCAAATGTTTTTTTTTAAAAATACCTATTTACCAGAAATAAGAAAACAAAACTCCATCCAGAGGACAGGGATTTAAAGGAGTTACAAAATTTGTCCCAGGTCACCGACTTCCAAATGGAGGAGTCTGGACCTAGTCCCGGGTCTGCTTTATGATAAGGCTCAGCTCTTTATTAATAAGCTTTTTTTTTTTTTAGAGCTGAAAAGATCCTCAGTCATCTAGTTCCATCTCCTCTCTCCTCCAACCTCACCCAAGTGAAGTGGTGGAGGCTGGAGAAATGAGTGAATTTGCGGAGGTGATGCAGTTCGTTGGTTGGCACTTCCTCCAGAAAACTCAGTTGCACCAGGATTTGAACCTTCTTTGAATCTTTCCACGGGGGCCGTTGATAGTTCTAGCTGGAGGAATGAAGGGTCTTGGAATGGCGTCTAAAGTTTTCTATCAAGACGATGCCATTAAATTAGGATCAAAATACCTACCCTTGGGTAAAAGTTCCACGCCCCCCCCCCACACTACCCCCAATCTTCTGGGAGAGGCAAAATGAACTCTGGGGCCATGCAGCCCCAAGTGGTGTCAGCTGTACACGTGGCTCCTGTGAGTTTAGCAACCACCACTTTGATCTGAAGGCAGCCATGTGCAAATCAAATCTGTTTTGCTTAGGGCTCCCTACAGTGGGCCACTGTTTTCCAAATGCTTCCGTAGAGTCCACGCAGGAGTTTGGAATGCTAATTATCGTTCGTGTTCTATTTGAGGTAGACTTGACCCTCCAGTTTCCCGAGTTATCGTATAAGCTCTGATAAGGCTGCTCTGGGAAGTGGACATCGAGATGATTCATTGTAAAGTTCCTTGTGTTCCCTGATGTTCTTGTGGTCTGTCATGTACCTTGAAATTATGACCCACCCACACGTGGTATTGTGGCTTGTACGCTGAAACGGTCTTTGCTGTCTACTTGAACTTTACATTGGAAGGCTATGGATTGTTTATTTTAATTGGTGTAACAATGCCTAAGTAAAAATGAAACAAAACAAAAAACCTCACTCTGATTTGATTTAAAGGCAAGTGGGTGCTTGTGGATTAAATAGTCTTGATAGTGGGGAGCATTGAGATGAATGAATTTTAACAGTTTTTCTTCTTCTTCAATTAGGTGAAGGTCTTACAGAGCAGATCATCAGTTCTACAGTCAATAATTCATACACATCTAGTTTCAACTCCCCCATTGCCATCCCTCAAGACACCGCTACGCACCCCGACTCCCCCTGTGTGTTTTTCTTTTCCCGTTTCTCTGAATGCTCTGAACTTTGTCCTGAGGACCACGCTGCCCTGTAGATCTGAACTAGTTAGTTTTTCTAACACAGGAGGAACACTGCAGGGCTTTGAATGCCTGTTTACTCACCTCTAACCAATCAAAGCCGTCCTATGACGTGGACAGCTCCAATTCCCAGAAGCACCCGTAGTGATTCACTTACGCCGGCAGCTGAACTGGTAAGGATGGGTCTGTGGCTGCGCTCAGTCTCTCCCCTCTGGTCTCTGTGTTAATTCACATCCTGCATTTCCCACCCTAGGCTTATACTTGAATCAATCAGTTTTTCTGGTTTCCCAGGTAATAATTAAGTTCCTCGACTTATATTCGGGTCGGCTTATATTCGAATATATATGGTAAGTTCCAGACCTGAAGGATGAGAAGGGGCTGTATCGGTCTCTATTCTGGTCTCTTTTGTGATTTTGAATACTGTGCCACCTTTTTCTCTCACACCATGACGCACCTTCTAATGTGATCCCTTTCAGAGCAGCTGGTGGTGGAAACAGGCCACTAGCTAATCCTTAGTGTCTCAAGGTGGTGGAGACTGATATTTGGGTGGTCCACTAGTCGAGGGAACACATTGTTTATACATGCCAACTCCTTTCCTCTGCATGGGAAAAGACTGATATTCCTACTATGCTCCTCTCGACTGTCTCTGTAAGCATGATTGGTAGGTTACGACGATTACAGGTTTGTGTGTACAACAGTGTTTGCCTCTGTTACCTTGAACTTTGGCAGAGTTCCCAGTGTCTTTCTTCCTCATTGTTCTTGTTCAACTCCCTCTTACCTTACACTGTCTAGATGGATATTGAAAGATAAAAAAAGATGGTTCAATTTTTTAGAGGAAAAAAAGAACATGGTCTTATTTTATATTTTTGGCATTTATGAAACAACTTTATTCAAATTAATTTAGCCACCAGGGTCTTTGCCATCCCTAGGGCCAGTTCAATAATATCTAACCTTCCCCATCCCCAACTCATCATCCTGACATATTTTTTTGAAATCATTTTACTGGGGGCTCATACAACTCTTATCACAATCCATCCATCCATCCATCCATTGTGTGTCAAGCACATTTGTACATTTATTGCCATCATCATTCTGAAAACATTTGCTTTCAACTTGAGCCCTTGCTATCAGCTCATTTCCCCCCTCCCCCTCCCTCAAGAATCCTTGATAATTTATAAATTATTATTATTTTGTTATATCTTACACTGTCTGATATCTCCCTTCCTTCACCCAGTTTTCTGCTGTTCATTCCTCAGAGAGAGGAATATATATATATACATATACATAGACCCTTGTAATCAGTTCCCCATTTCCACCCTGCCCTCCCTCCACCCTCCCACTATCACCACTCTCACCACTGGTCCTGAAGGGATCATCTGCCCTGGAGTCCCTGTGTGTCCAGTTCCTATCTGTACCAGTGTACATCCTCTGGTCTAGCCAGATTTGTAAGGTAAAATTGGGATCATGATAGTGGTGGGGAGGAAGCATTTAGAAACTAGAGGAAAGTTGTATGTTTTATCATTGCTACACTGCACCCCGACTGGCTTGTCTGGAAGAATATAATTTTATTTTAATATGAAATATCATGGATGTTTGGATTGTGATAAGAGTTGAATGAGTTTCCAATAAAATGATTTGAAAAACAAGCAAACAAAATGTCTGTTTATGCCTGAATTATGAAAAATAACAAAATCTAAATAAACTTTATGATGAAACATTTTAAATTGTTTTAAATAATCCATTAAAAGAAAATAAAAGTTAAATAGAAGGCTAAACATATGCCAGAGAGATAGAAAAGTGTATATATATATTCTCATCAAAGAGTGAATGTGTTCATTAAAAAAGGAAATTTATTGAGATATTTTCATTTTTTAAAAAGAATTAGTAATTGAATCTTTAAAATCTGATGTACACTCGGTATATAGCACTTACAGCATCACTTGAATCAGACCACATTTTAATGACACAGAATTTAGTGACCACATTTTGAAGTTAATACAAAATGACAACTCAATAATTTTTATACTGAATGCATATTCAAATGATAATATTTGGAATGCATTGATTCCAAGAAAAATAGATTATTAAAATAATGTCACCTGTTTCTTTTCCCTTTTTGTCCGAATATGGCTCTTAGAATGAAAAAGATTGAATTATTTGGCTTGCATTGATTGGCATTCTTCGGGACAGCCTTGCTCTGGAGGCAGGTGTATTGGAGGTAGGTGTATGGCTTGGGTTTGAATCCCAGCCCACCTCTCACTATTAAGAAAAAGGACAAATGATAGGGATGCCATAAAGACTAAATAAGTGGACATTTACAAAGGGCTCAGGACACTCCGAGCCTACCCTAAACTGTATGTAAATGTTAATCAAAATAAATGCAGTTAATTTTAGGGAGAAAATGATTATTTTCAAATTTTGCTTAAAATTTTTTTTTGGTTGTTAAAGATAAATACTTCTCCAGGAATTAATGCCTGACAGTCACTTCTGACAAACTGGGTAAACCTGCAAGCAAGGCACGGCTCTCTCGGCTAGTGAACTCGGTTGTTAGGTGCTGTTGACATGCTTTGAGTAGAGTTAGGATGTCTGGGGTACGTCTTCCTACGCACAGACCATCAGATCGCGGAGTTCAAACTTCCCACTCTTCAGCTCAGAGAGTAACCATTGTTTCACCAAGGCTCCTCACCTTCTCCTAAACCTGCAATCCGTTGATGACAAGGTGAGAGCCATTTGAGGAGAGTAGAAAAATTATTGGTCAAGGGAGAAGTAGTATGTATAATTATTTAGCTAAAAGGATCTATATGTATAGTTAAAACCATTATAGGTAAAGATTTGGAATGTGGGGGAAATGTTGACTGTGCATTGGGAAGCGGAATAAAGACAGGAAGCAAATACTCAGGATACTGCAACGACACTGAACAATACTCAACATTTTCTTACGGAGATTTTTTTCTCTCTCTTTGTTCATGGACAACATGGACTTAAATCTCTGAGAATCTGCAAGCTTAGCTTGAAGCAGCCTGCAGCAAGTTGGTGATTTATTTGACATTTCATATTTTGTCTTAATTTAAGATAATGTACTCCTTAAAATATCCAATGCTTATTTTGATAAGAAAACAAATTTCTAAATTTTACATCATTGAGGAAAATTTACACCGTGAGAAGTTCTCCATGAATATTCAACATAACATATCTGTCTATTCTCAGTTGTAGGGATATTGCCAAAAGTAAGGCAAGATTCTTGCCCTCATAGACTTGTATTCTAGCAGGAAAGATAGACATGATATCTATAGGTCTATAATACATAATGTCTATTATGTACATAAACAAAGAAATACATAAATAAGGTGATTTGGGATGACAAAATAAGACAGGCTGATGGGGTAACTACCTGGGGACAGATTGGGGCAGCTGTAGAGGAAGGGGGATTTTTTGAGAATGTGACGAATAAGCTGAGCTATGAATGTTGAGGAGTGAGCTAGAGTTCAGACTTTAGAAGTGGAGTTGATACTTCTTTATGAATTGGACATAGGTTTGTAGACTATGTATGGTCAGATATTGTTATAGATTAAATATGAGTGGGAGAAAGAGAGAGGCGAAAGATAGCAGACATTTTTAGTTTGAACAAAAGCATGGATGGTGTTTTCATTACGAAAGTGAAAGGAAAATGAAAGCAAGAACTATCTTTTTTGCAGAATCATTTTATTGGGGATTCGTACAACTCTTGTTACAATTCATCCAGCCATCCATTGTGTCAAGCACATTTGTACATTTGTTGCCATCATCATTCTGAAAACATTTGCCTCCTACTTAAGCTCTTGGTATCAGTTCCTCATTCCCCCCCACTCTCTGCTCCTCTCTCCCTCATGAACCCTTGATAATTTATAAATTATTATTTTGTCCTATCTTACACTGTCTGATGTCTCCCTTCACCCACTTTTCTGTTGTCCATACCCCAGGGAGGAGGTTATATGTAGATCCTTGTAATCGGTTCCCTCTTTCCACCCCACTTTCCCTCTACCCTGCCAGTATCACCACTCTTAGCACTGGTCCTGAAGGGATCATCTGTCCTGGATTCTTGTGTTTCCAGTTCCTATCTGTACCAGTGTACATCCTCTGGTCTAGCCAGATTTGTAAGGTAGAATTGGGATCATGATAGTGGGGGGGGGGTGGGAGGGAGGGGAGGAAGCATTTAGGAACTAGAAGAAAGTTGTATGTTTCATTGTTGCTACACCGCACCCTGACTGGCTCTTTTCCTCCCTGCAACCCTTCTGTAAGATATCCAGTTGTCAACAGATGGGCTTTGGGTCTGCAATCTGTACTCCTCCTCATTCACAATGATTTGATTTTTTTGTTCTGATGATGCCTGATATCTGATCCCTTAGACACCTCATGATCACACAGGCTCGTGTGTTTCTTCCATGTGGGCTTTGTTGCTTCTGAGCTAGATGGCCACTTGTTTACCTTCAAGCCTTTAAGACCCAGATGCTATATCTTTTGATAGCCGGGCACCATCAGCTTTCTTCACCACATTTGCTTATGCACCGCTTTGTCTTCAGTGATCATGTCAGAAAGGTGAGTATCATGGATTGCCAGTTTAATTGAACAAAGTGTTCTTGCATTGAGGGAGTACTTAAGTGGAGGCTCAATGTCCATCTGCTACCTTAATACTAAGCCTATAAATGTATGCACATAGATCTATTTACGCATCCTCATTTATAAATATATTTACATATGTACATGCCTTTATTT
The DNA here is from genome assembly GCF_050624435.1 of Tenrec ecaudatus. Taxonomy (NCBI): domain Eukaryota; kingdom Metazoa; phylum Chordata; class Mammalia; order Afrosoricida; family Tenrecidae; genus Tenrec; species Tenrec ecaudatus. The sequence goes on along the minus strand of NC_134535.1, from coordinate 157,533,755 downwards.
ACACTTCAATAAATGCCATTTGCCTCCTAGTTCTTTCCTCTATTTCCTTTTACTTTCCTCTTGTCCCACTATCATGCTCAGCCTTCATTTGGGAAAGCAAGAACTATCTTTTGGACACATTCCGTTTTGGGTATCTTTCTAATTTTCCATTGGAAATGCTAAAGTTCTGTTGAATATAGGTGAGAAGCCAGGGCGAGAAGTCTAACTTTGGAAGCCATCATCAGACATATGGTATTTAAAGACTATAGCTCTCAGAAGAACATCTGAGAAGAGATAAAAAGAAGCGAAGACAACCTAGAATATCTCTGGATCAGATTTCTTCCAGGAAGTGGAGTAACACCCCCAGACCTTTGAGTAGGAGGACCAAGATTGAGAGGCGCACCGCTAGCAGATTTAGCTGACACTTGTCTCTCATCTCTTTTGAATTGATTTGTCAATGACAGCACACAATGAAATCCTCAAATATGTTCATGATTAGACCTTCTGGAGAGCAAAATACTATGAGACTAAAGAATGGGAAAGCTCACGAGATTGTAAATAAGCAGTGAAGTAGCAGGCTGTGGTTCTATGTAGAAAAGTTAATGCACCAAGAAAAAAAAAGTCCCCAAGACCTATTTTACCGAATACTTGACCCTGAGCATCCACTTTCCAATCCGGAAAGTGACCTAGGACAACTGCTGGCATGATGAGTCAGCAAATAATCCACACGATGTCTACTGAGTAACTGAGAGGTGTTCAGGTGGGAAGACCAAATAGATAACTTAGGTTCCATCAGAAGAATCTTGAGAAATATAAGTGTCGTGAGAACAAAATAGATACCATTAGCTACACCTTGCCAAGTTCAGGGTGTTGTTTGTTTCTTGTATAGTTTGTTTGTTTTAAGTTATGTTAGAATTGGAGAAGACCCAGAGGAGGAAAGTAATAAGCACTGAGGTGTAATTTTGGTTATATTTGCTCCACTAGCAGAGGGGATAGTTTTCAAGTTTTACGTTTGACACTGATTCGTTTTGCACAGTTCTAATGTGATCACGTAGGTAAATCACTACTTTTTTTCTTTTAGTAAGTTAACGAGAAATAGTTCATCATTTGTAAGGAATATGGAATTATTAGGAACATTATCAGGATCCAATCATTAAACATTAATCTGTTTATTGAACTCATTCTACTTGTTTTTCCCCCAGATACTTAATAGGTGCTAATATATATGAGTTGAGTCAATTAATGAGCTGCATTGATAAGGATAATTTTGCTTGACCATAATGCTTGCCTGAAAATATTAGAAGACAATACGATGAAATGCTCTAGGGGTTGGGGGGAACACAAATACAAACCAAACGCAAACAGCACAAACACATGTATGTCTCAAATCAGGAAACTGATTTTAAAAAGCATCACATTAAGTCTAAGCTCAAGAAAAAGTGCCAATAGTGTGCTTCTGGAAGAAGCCCTGGAATAGACAGGGTGGAACAAAGAGACATCTACTAGCTGTTTTCTGATACGGCGAGCAAGTTTTCCTAGAGGAGGTAGCATTTTAGCAACGCCTTCAATAAATATTATCTTCATTTCTGAGATAGTGACTGATTTCCAAACATTGGGTTAGGTTGTCCTGCCATCGCGTTGTCTCCTTAGGTTTATAGATAGTTCTCTTTCCTCACTGGGTCCTTCTGTTGACTGTTCTCTGTTTTCACCTTAATCACATACCTTGGATTTTGGCTTTCTTGTGGTGTATCCTGTTTTCTGTTTTTATCTTATGATTCCTCCTTCTTTATTGGTCAGTGACCATTCAGGTCCCTGTGTGCTTAACTGTGGTAATAACACCTCTTACAATTTACATAGTGCCCTATCTCAGAAGAGATCAAAGTACTTTTACGGAGGGAGAGTATCTTTACAATCTTCCATACATCATTGTAGAGTAAATAGAAATCAGCTATTAGTGTCCTCATTTTCCACAGGAGGAAATGGAAGCTCAACAAGGTTAAATGACCAGCTCCATTTCACAAGTGTGAAGTGGACTAGGAGTGGAGCTTTGGGTATTATTGGCTCAGTGATTAGTCTTCTGAGATTTTCCAGATAGACAGTCTTTCTGATAAAGTTATATAAAAAGTTAGAGAAGAAATAGTAAACTAAAAGTGGATGTCAGAATTAATTCTGATCTTGTTCTTAAACATGACCTAGTTCAAGTGAATGGAAGAAACGATGATGTGAAAGAGATTGGATAAAAATTCCAAAGGCCAGGTGTAGATGAAAAGGAAATTATTTTAGTGAAATGTGCAAAAACCCGGAGTTAGAAAACCAAAAGGGACGAATACACTCAGCAGTTCTCAAGCTGAAATAACTGAAGAAAAAAAAATTCAAGCCTCAAGTTTCAAAGTTGAAGGACTCTGTGGACAAAATATCGAACAATGCAGGAAGTATCCCTAGGTAGCGAAAGGAATACACAGAGTCACAGAATCAAAAGACTTGGTCAACATTCAACCATTTCAAGAATTAGCATGATTAAGAACCAATGAATGGTTTTGAAGGAAGAAGGTCTAAGGGGCCCTGAAAATGCTGTCAAAAACAAAACTCTAGGAATTTGCAGAATACGAACAAAAATACTTCAAGGAACTGATGAGTTCTAGAAACTTGGCAAGAAATTTGGAAGACAGCTTATTGGCCAACCAACTGAAAGAGACCCTTATTTGTACCCATTCCAAATAAAGGTTAACTAACAGAACGTGGAAATTATTGAACCATATCATTCATATGATATGCAAGCAAAATTTTGTTGACGCTAATTAAAAAATAGTTACAATAGTACATCAACAAGAAGCTTCTAGAAATTCAAGTTAGATTTATAAATGGATGTGGTAGGAGTAGAGATATCACTACTGACATCAGATGGATCTTGGCTGACAGCAACGAATATGGGAAAGATGAACATCTTTTTGTTTGTTTTGATAAACATCTTTACTTTTGTTTTATCGACTTTGCAAAGACATTTGGCTGTATGGCTCATACCAAACTATGGAAAAAATTGTGAAGAATTGGAATTTCAGAACCTTTAACTGACAAGGAATCTGTGCAGAGTTCCAGAGGCAGTTGTTCAAACAGAACCAGGGGATGGATATGGAATGATTTCAAATCTGGAAAGAGGCGCATCAGGGTTATATCACTTCGCCATACTCATTCAATCTGTATGCTGAACAAATAATTAGGGACATAGGACTATATGAAGAAGAATGTGATCTTAAGATTGGAGGAAGTCTCAATAACCTGTCATATGCAGATGCTACAACTTAGTTTGTTGAACTTTAAAGGGAAGATCAAAGACGATAGCCTCCAGACTGGATTACAACTCGGTGCAAAGAAAACAAAAATCTTCATTGGGCCAATAGACAGCACCACGGTAAACAGAGAACATACTGAAGCAGTAAACATTTCCTTTTGCTTGGATCCCCAATTAATAGAAGCAGCAGGCAAGAAATCCAGCAATGTATTGCACTGGGCAAAACTGCTGCACGGGACCTCTTCAAACGTATTTAAAAGCATAGATGTCACTTTGGTGATTATGGTACACCTGAGCCAAGCAGTGATATTTTCAGTAGCCTCATAAGCAGTTGAAAACTAGACAGCGAGGAAGACAGGCTGCAGGAAAATTGATGCATTCGATACCTTACAGGAACAGCAAGGTGGAGAGTTCATTACCCGCCCCCCTCCCCCTAGATTTAAGGGGCCTATATTTGTCAGTGGAGCTGTTTATAGTGTGGGTTTGTACTTGAACCCTGTTGGGACTTGAGTGAGGACATGGCCAAGGTTTCATTTCGGTTTTGGAAAAATCTCTGAGTAAAGAACGATCCTTCCTCAGAAAGTGATCCAAGGAAGAGAAAGGGGATATATGTTATTACCTCCCTCTGGTCCTTTGGATCTTGATGATTCCTTGACAAGTATTAGCACTTTGGGGAGAATTTCATTGGGTGAGTACTCATATGTTTGAGTTATTTCATGAAAAACTGTGTTCCTGGGATTTCTGTTGACAATGAGCTGTAGATTTCAAATAAATCACTGCTAACATGTGTTTGGAGAAACCAGGGCCTGCTTTCTCGGGACCTTTTAAAATCGTGCTCAAAGTCGAGGGAGTTTTATCTTGAAGTGTTTTATTGTCCGTTCTGAAACTCCCTTATGCAAGAATGATGAAGCCCAGGTATGTGCAGTGTAAGGTGTGGTTGTCATACACTTGCCAAGTGAGACTTGCTTTTTTTTTTTTTTTTAAAGGTTTGTTGAGACTTGGGCAATCATGATTTGGTTTTTTTCCAGGTTGATCTGCAACATACTCCCTAAATAATTTTGTAGGCTCCCTGGGCTAAGTTCCTTCCGTTGGGTTGTGTTGGCCTGACAAGATGTTACAACGAACCCTTCTCTTTGAAGTGAGTCGTTAAAAGTGTCCCCCCCAAAGGTCTTTGGTGAGTGGTACTCATTGTTTGCCACTCTGGGATTGGAAAGCAGAATCTTCCAACTCTTTCCTGAGCTGTTTGGAACCTCCTGTTACAAGTCGGGCTTGATGTCTGTTGGGTTACAGATAACTGGGCTGTCTTGTTGAAGAGATTAAAAGAGAATTCCAGATAGGATAGAATGAGTTCACAGTCAGCTGTGTTGGGGTATGAAGAGAATGCAAACTCATAGAATTTCAAATTAGAATCCGTGGGTTTGAGAACTGGCTCTGCCACTGTCCTTGGCAAGTTACCTAGCTTCCATAAACCTTGGTCTCTTCTTGTTATAAAATGGGGCTTCCTGTCCTACTTACTGAGTGGGAATGGAAACATTCGATGATGCAGTGTTTGTGAAAGTCCCTGCAGAGCGGCAACAGTGTGTGCAAATCACTGAGGCTATCTCTAGAATGACGATACGCAGATCCAATGAGTAGGGTTGTTATAAAGACTGAATGTGATTGCTGATCGAATGCTCCTCATGTTTTTATCAGATGTCCATAAACAAATAGATTTAGAATTTATAGTTGGGCATTGCCTAGGGCGCGTCCTAGCCTACATAAGCTTATTTTCCTTGGATTTCTCAGATCAGATTGGGCCTGGGGTCTCTCCTCTGAATCTTCATGCCTTCAGTCTCCATGATTCTGAATCTTCCTATCCCAGGGTTTCCTGATCAGGTGTCCACCTCTCCTTGTGGTTTCCCCCAGCACTCATGGTTGCAGTGAATCATTCTTTCTTCTGTGACCCTATAACGTATCCAGACATTTTTTAAAAACCTGTATGTACACATTTTTTATTCTTCTTAATTTATCTTTGTCCTCATTTTATATCATAAGCCCATTATGACAGGACCTATTTTAATTTAGTTTTGAATACTATGCAGTATCTAGCTCTGGTAAATAGCAGACATGCAATAAAAACAAGTGAGCAAATGTATGAATGAATCAAACTAGCAGCTCCCAATTACCTCTATGCAGTTGCTTATAATGTGGCTTTCCAGGATTGTCTACTAAAACCAATTATACGTTCTGTTTATTTACTTTTTTCAGCCTTGTAATCCATTGGCAGCGAAGCAAGGGTCCAATTACAATGATCTCTTGGAAAAAAATCATATTTTGATCTCCTGCCATTTTGAATAGATGTCCTGTAATTTCTGCTCTCATGACTCACTAAAACTTTGTCCCTCGATGCCAAAAAAGTGAGTTGAATTTATTTCATTGGTTGAGAAAAATTGAGTTCCTTTGGTGACTCAGGTCAGTCCACCTGGTTAGTTGCTTGGATGTATGCGGATGGAAAAAAAGGAGGTGGTTGAGTTCCCCACGTTTGGCTGGCTGGCTGTTCTTGTTTAAGTCACTGCACAGGCGATATCTGTGTGACTTGCGGTACAAAGGACGCTGTTGGCTGGTGTTCAGAAAACAGGATTAGGAAGAAGCATGGGGAGGACCTTGGGATCTCGCATCCAACCCAGCCACTGTGTGGCCCTTAGGCAAGTTGCGCAATTTTCCCTGTCAGGTATTTCCTGAAATAAAAAAGGGAAGTGGTGGCTGGGATAAGAGCAATACTTCTGAGAATTTGTGCCCCAGTGCAGGTATAACGTGTACTTGTTGCTCAGGGATATGGTCAAACACTTTGAAATGCTGAAGTGCCGTGGGTGTGAATAACATTCTGTTATTGTCTTGTGCTTGCTTTTTTTGTTCATTGTGCCATTTTTGTTCAGGACCAGGACCACTGAGCCACATCATAAACGTAAAAAGAAACTGCATTTGAGAGGAATTATATTCAACAGAGTGATGTTCTGCTTTGTTACTATTTAAGAAACTAAAGGAAGGGGAAAAATCATTGTTTGATATAGTCAGTGCCATGGGATGTCAAGCGCATGAATTATTGAATGAGAACTGAATGCATTGATCTGCTGTGTAAACCTGCATCCAGATCACAATCAAGTTTACAAAAAAGATAAAAACAAACCATTAGTTGGAAGCTTTTCTTGTCAAAGATGTCACCCTCATACAAGCACAAGGAGGAGTCCTGGTGGATTATACATTGAGCGGCTAAGCTCATGGTCAGCAGTTTGAAACCACCAGCCGCTCTGGGGAGAAAAGTGAGGTTTTCTACTCTGGTAAAGATTAATATATATATATATATATATATATATATATATATATATATATATATATATATATATATATATATATATATATATATACAGCCCCGGAAACCCAAAGGGAGAGCTGTTTTCCCGTAAGGTTGCTATGAGCAAGGACCAACTAAATGACAGTGGGTTTGGTTTGGCTACAAGTACTTTAGAAAATGGTTCAAAAGACATAGTATTGCTGAGGAAGACTCCGTGCTGAGTGCTAATACTTATGAGACAAAGCTCACAGATGATTGTCATCTGAAATTTCATAGGTAATAGATAGCTTGGGGAAGAAAGAAAGGAAGAGTAGTAAAATTAAGATCAAACGAAGCTCTAGTTCCTTGGAAACTTGAGCTCTGAGTTTTTGTTTCTGAGGTAAAAGACAATCCAGATGGTCCACCCAACTTTCTCTCTCTCTCTCTTCCCTTGCCCATCCCTTCCTTTTCCCCCTTTGACTCAGTTTCTTCTCTTTTTGCGTGCTCCTCCTGCTTTCTCTTATGTTCCCTTGTCAGGGGAATAGAAGGGGGAGGATGTGGTCAGAATGGATGAGGTGAGAACTACTCCAGGCTCCCTTTTCCTCCACCTCAAACCCTTAGCAGATGTGAAGCATAATCAGACCATCTCAGCCCAGACCACGAGTGGAAACTCCAGAAACCTCAGTCTAGGGACATTAAGGCCACCACCACACTCCCAGGGGCAGAAACACTGTAGAAAGCATTGTGAGTTAGCATTTCAGTCAAATGGATTAGACATTTATTTACATGGGAGAAGAAGTCGGTCACCACAAGAATTTGTGGGTGTTTGTTGACCTCACAGAGGACCAGAGAGGCCTCGAAGCACAAGTCTTTTAAAAAAATCATTTTATTGAGGCCTCGTATGACTCTTATCCCAATCTAGACATCCATCATTATGTTAAGCACATTTGTACATTTGTTGCCCTCATCATTCTCAAAACATTTGCTTTCAACTTGAGCCCTTGCTATCAGCTCCTGTAAAATCCAGTGCGATTTTCTCAAAGGACACAGGAACTTATAAGGTAAAGGTTTGAAGAAAATTGCCAACTTGGAAAATTGGAAACTTCCTTGGTAAGCAAAATGTCAGGAAAGCTGCCCTGATGAATTTTTCCCATCATGCACCTGCTTCTTCTTTGAGGACGGGAAGGTGTGTCCTATGATATGGCCCTGCTAGACTTCTTTTTGTTTCTCAAACTCAAAGGATACGTAAAAGGAACATGATTTGAGTCACTTGAGGATACCAAACCTGTTTTGACATGGTATAAATCTAGAACAGTTAGAGGGATGGACCCACCACCTTCAGAGGTATACAGACCTAAATATGTTGAGAAACAATAGCTTCATATTTTGACGTTTTGTTCAATAAAGTTTCCTGGGTTTTGTAGCAATATTTTTGACTTCCCTTCATAAACAATGAATATAACCTAGTACACAGTAACTTTTGTAATACATTAGCACATTGTTACTTTGAAGAAGATGGTTTTTATGTACAGAGCAATGGTTATACATTGGGCTGTGTACCTCAAGGCCAGCAGTTTGAAACCACCAGCCACTCTCCTTGGGAGAAAGATGGGGCTTTCTAGTCCCATAAAGAGTGACAGTCTCAGAAATCCACAAGATCAGCTCTACCCTGGCCTCCAAGGTTGCGGTGAGTTGGAATCTATTAGGTGGCAGTGAGTTAAACATATATTTAATAAATTTGAAGATATAATTACTGTTATCACACCCCCTCTCTCCTTATCCCAAACAGAAAGACATCAAAAATATAAAAAAGATATAAAACATACCGAGGACAGAAAGCTGCGGGGTGCTCTAGTGAGATATGCTAGATATCATCATTGAGATTTGAATTCATTTTTTATCACTTTAACTCCATGGATGTTTATGCATGTTTCCAACCTCAGAGGACTTTGTATTCGCTTCCAAGACAGAAAATTGCTTCTAATGTTATTATGTCTATAATTTAAAAGTTCCTATTATAAACTTCTCAACTGTTGGAAAGTTCATTTTGGTATTGACTGAGTTGGGCATTGACAGTGTATAGATCTGGATCAGTGACCGGCTGTGTAAGTAATTCCCGGGGAGGTCTCAGAGACCACATGGAGAAACCACATTGCCAGTGCATGTTCTTCAGGAAAACTTACTTCCCATTCCTGAAAGCAATCTTGAGTTTGACAGGTCGTTCCTAATTTTGTCCAATCCTGGGTTTATAATAGATCAGGAGGTTTCCAATTGTGATTGAAGCCTTTTAGTAGGTCATGAATTCAATGTAACGAATCAACGTTAAACTATTGGAATAGAATAAGATATGTTATCAGAGTGTATCACATGTGATAATGGTATGTATTCTTTCTTGAAAACTTTCTTCTGGTACTTTCTCTCTCCTGGATTGATGTGAAGTTTCTTTCTTTGGAAAAAGATCGAAAGTGTCTGTCATACAATTGCTTCATTCTTACCCAAATCATCAGAGCCATAATTAAGTCAATTTCAGTTGGGGAAGGATACTCTGTCCTTGATTTATTTAGTTCAATATGTCCTTTTAAAATAATTTGTACAGAGGGAGAGAAACATCACTTTAGAATAACTTTCTTTTCCCAAGAGAAATGCATGCTTATTTTAGAAACTATAGAGAATATAGATAAGCACAGAGAAAAATTAAATTAAACTCTGTTCTTACTACCTAGTGATAACCACTCAGTATTTTGATGTGTATCCTTTCAATCGTTAAGATATATCTGAATGTGTGTGTTAAATGGGGTTATACTATATATAATTTTGTAACTTGACCTTCACAAATAACCACGTACTATCAGCATATTAATTATTCTTCTAAAATTGCATTTACTGCGCCACAATGGCATTCCATTGAAGCACCTTAGAAAAGGAAGTCGACAAGTGTCCAAGTGGCTTGGGACTGGAAAGAAGAGCATCCACCCCTGTCGCCTTTGCTGCTATCTGCAAATGGGAAAACAAATACCATCAATCTAACCGGGAAGATGGGCAACGGCATGGATGCTCTTAGTGAGAGGGGAGTATAATGGGAAAAATACATTTCAAGATATTGTTCTCCCCCCCCCCCCCACCACTACTACCATGATCCGGATTCTACCTTGCAGGACTGGATAGGGCAGAGGTTGTACACTGGTGCAGATAGGAGCTGGAGGCACAGGGAATCCAGGGTGGATGATACCTTCAGGACCAGGGGTGTGAGCTGCGATACTGGGAGAGTGGAGGGTGAGTGGGTTGGAAAGAGGGAACCGATTACAAGGATCCACATGTGACCTCCTCCCTGGGGGAAGGACAACAGAAAAAGGGGGTGAAGGGAGACGCCGGATAGGGCAAGATATGACAAACTAATAATGTATAAATTATCAAGGGCTCACGAGGGAGGGGGGAGTGGGGAGGGAGGAGAAAAAAGAGGACCTGATGCAAAGGGCTTAAGTGGAGAGCAATGCTTTGAAAATGAGTAGGGCAAAGAATGTAAGGATGTGCTTTATACAATCGATGTATGTATATGTATGGATAGTGATAAGAGTTGTTTGAGCCCCTAATAAAATGTTAAAAACAAAAAGATACTGCTCTTAGGCTGAACTCTTGATTTCACATTTGTGACATTGACCCACAGATGCCAAGAGATTTCAAGAAATTTATTTTCAAATCAGCTGCACACAGACTGGATGCAAAGACACAAACAAAGTAGTTCAGATGCAGTTAAAAAATTGCCTGATATTTTGAGAGATTAAAAAAAATAAAGGTTACTTCCCATATGTATATATTCCAGCTCTTTTTAATAAAGTTTTCATTTGAACTTCACAGTAACATGGAGTACTAGAGTGGTCACTATTACACATCTGTACGTTGTACAGACAAGGAAATTGAGACTCACTGGGATCCAGTAACCTTTTCCTCCTAAATGATGTAGATACAGTATCCATGGCTTCTGGTCTGGTTTCATTGGCTGGTATCACCAAACTCCTTTCCGCCATCATCTGTGAATGCCAGGTGTTTCTGAATTGCTATGTTTGGTTCTTAAAGGACAACAGGGGGACCACGACGTCATGTTGCTAAGAACATCTAATCCAAGATGAAGACAATGTTGCGACTATGTACAGGCAGACTAGTAGAGAATCCCCCATCAGCTTTCCAAGTTGAGCAGAAGAATTGTCCAGGGACCATAAGATTTCTTTATAAAACAGGGGCGCGTGCCTGGGTGTAGGTCAAAGCTGCCTCATGATGCTGTGTGCTAAATACTCTCCACAACGACATACCGCAAGGAGAGGGATTCAGATTGGAGATATTTTCTAAAGGTCTCTTTCTAGCACCTAGATTTAGAATGTCAACTTCTAAAGACACTGGGGTGCTTCTCCCGGGACAAGACCACAGTCCCGTGCACAATTCCTACAAGGACTTTCTTTTCAACAGTTACCGAAAGGAGCAGCCCATTGAAACCCATGGAAGAAACGTCCTCAGCGTTTCTCATGCCTCCAGTGTTGCTGACTTGCTTTTCTTGGTTCTCAAACGGCGCACATCTGATAGTGCAGCAGCTTCCTGTTTGAAGGTTAATTATTTCTTTTTATGCCTATATTTAAGATGCTTAAATTTGTGATTCATTCTTTATAATTAGATATAATGCTTAGAATGTATCCAGGTCTATCGCATTAATGTTTTTCCTTTGAAGGCGACCCCCCCTGCCTCCCCCGAGCAGTTGCCAGTGCTTGTAGATCATGAACATCTGATAACACACACATCCCTCTGAAGCACCTGAACTTCTCAGTTTCCATGGCCAGGAGTCAAGTGGCCGTCAGCTGCATCCTGGTAGTAAACTGGCATTTCCCGAAGACTGGTGCGTGTATGTTCCCTTGGAATATGCATACCTTTTTCGCTAGAACTAGGGCTCATTTCGAACCATCTGGCCCCACCTTTCTGGCTTCTTTCTCCCTTGAGAGTGAAACTAAGAAATGACTTCTGAGGTTGGAGAGTAGTCAACGAGAGGGCGGAGAGTGGAAAATAAAATGTCACCGTGTGAGGGAAGGGTGGGGAATAGTTTGAAGTTCTCTGGAGGTGGCAAAAAACGGTCTTCTCTTTTTCTCTCTTCTTGGCTCTGTTCAAATAAAGAGAAGCTTTAGCAAATTCTCAGAAGCAAAGCCCAGGCCTCTTCCATCAGTGTGCATTGTTCAAGAAGTGCCTGATTGAAACGGCCAAGGTGACAGTTTTCAAGCCTCCAGCAGTTATGCGTTGCTGAGGGGAGGGCGACAGGGAAGGAAGCAGGGACTAGGAGGAGCAAAGGAGAGGTGAGGAAGAGAGACAAGGCAAAGAGTCAGGGAAAGAAAGAGAAAGTCAACATGCCTCGAATGAGACTTGCCTTCTCAGACTTGCCAACAGCTTAAGGGCTGTCACTTTAGCACCTGGGACTTCCTCTTTCTCTGGGACACGGAGCCCAGTGTCTCACTGGTAACAATAAGGTAATTGAATAGACTGTCTGCAGATGGGCACACTGTGGCTCTGAGCTTTGGACTCTTTTGTTATATTCGTGTGTGACAGAGGCTGAGACAACACTTATCTTTTAGAAGAGCTCACACACACACACACACACACACACACACACGTCATCTTTCATCAGACACCTCTTCCTCCCCTCCTAGCCGTCACCTCTCCACAATTCAGCCTTCTAAATCATTTCAGACAAGATAGAATATTTATAACCAGGGGATTTGAGCTGTTAGGCCCCTCCACCAGTGAAAAAGACTGAGACACGCGTGCCACAGAAGATCTGCTTATAAAAGAATGAAATAAGTGCACTCTACTACCATGCTGAAATGAAGTAATTAGATCCTGATGGTTCATCCATCTCTTCCATAGAATGTCATATTTCCCACCCGCTATAGTTTTCTCTCTTGGATATACCGTGGGTTGTTACATCGCTTCTTTTCGTTTTCAAGTTGAGTGCAAGCACTATTTTGTGGGTACGTATGCATGTAAGATGTTAGCTTTAAGTTATGAGCGATAGAGCCCACTCGGTTCAGTCTCCAGATCAATTGTCCTGTTGTCGCATCGCAGAGCGATTTATCCTGGGGTGGGTCTGTGTGCATTATGAGCTTGGTTGATGTTAACGCTTTGTTTAGGCAACTCTTAGATTTCATGAAAACGACCAGCATGCCCTGTCCTATAGAAATCAGGATAATCCAAAAGGTTACCAATGAATTAACTCAGTTGTATTATTTTCCCTACACATACCCTGAAGCCACATGGTATCCTACACTCTACTCCCCACAGTCTGTGGTGCTGGCCTCACCTGAGAGCAAGAGTGGGGCAACACAGTCATTCTTTGCTGGGGCGCAGAGAAAGAACAAATGTGAACCGTGAGAGGAGTTGAATAGTCATCCACTTGCTTTTGTGTGATTGATGTAGTCAGGCTGGACAGAATCAGAGAGTCTTCAAGGTCCTGTGTGAAGCTCAAGGTGGGGGTCAATTGACAGGTTAGTTAACCAGTTGCTGTTGAGACCATGAAGATTCATCTCGACCCTACTCCAATGAGTGTCAAGGTGGAAGTATGCCCCATAGGATTTTTGATGGCTAATTTTTTGACATCAGAGATCTACGTTTTCCTTCCGAGGCTCCTCTGAGTGACTTGACCCTCTAGCTTTTGAATTCGCAGTCGAGCTTGTTAACTGTGTGCATCACCCACTGCCTCCCAACAGATAGTAGGAGGCCACTGAAGCGCACAAGATAAATCTATTTGCTAAGGGATGATAACCATTTTCACTCACCTCCCACCCCCATTGCAAGAAAGGTCTGAAGGTCATTTTAAAATAGAATTCAGTTAGCAGCTCAGTAACTCTGAGGTATGTAGAAATATCTGGACCTACTTTTGAGATTCTGAATCAGTTGGTCTTGGGTAGGGTCGCAGACTCTGATTTAGTTCAGTAAATGTTGGAGTGCCAACCACAAGGTCAGGGGTTCAAACCCACCAGCCGGTCTGCCGGGGAAAGATTCTTTGCTGTCTGCTCCAGTAAAGGTTTACAAGACCTTAGAAACCCTACAAAGGGTCACAATGGGTTGGAATCGACTTAATGGTGGTGTGTTTTGGTCTTTTAAAAGGAGATTCTGATGCAGGTGGGCAGATATAATTTTGAAGACTGTCGCAAAGATTACGTCCGAAGACCTGCATTTCATATGCTTTTGTTTTTAGAGAAAGGCAGACCAATAGAAACGCTACGTTTTGTTCGCAGGGAACTGGCTGCATGTTGTGAAGTCTCCCCAGTCCTCGTCAGAGGGGGTGGGGGGTGGAGGGGATGAAAGCATTCATTGAAGGAGGCATTCATGCCAAGGGGAAAAGACTGAGGCTACGTCCTTGGTCCCAGCCCATTGACATCTCAGGTAGAATTCAGTGACTCAGCTCTGACTTGCTTGATACCATTTATATGTTGAAATTGTGGAACCCTTGGTGATTCACTAGCTATCTAAAAAGCCTTATCATATCCTAAAGTGAAAATAGCAGGGACTCCAGAATAAGACCGAGCTTTTCAAAAGAGGGGGGGGGGTACTTTATGGGCCTCGGTATGGTCTCACAGCAGGACACCCTAATCGAAGACCTAATAAATTGAGGACAGGATACATTAAGGCAAAACCCCTTTTCCTGTGGGAGCTGGTGTGACCAGCTGTATACCAGAGGCCCCGGCGCCCTGGACAGAGGGGAACCCAGAGGGAGCATGGAGCGAGGTCTGAGAAGGCAAGAGGCGCTCTGGGGAGGAGGGTGGAGCAGCCAGGTGGGCGAATCTTTTCTCGTAGGAAATCACCCAGGCCAAGTTCTCAGTTTGGAGCCCGGCGAGAGTGGGAAAACAGGTCACATTGGCAAGGTTAGGTGGCACGTCCACAGAGGGGCGAGGCTGCAGTTGGCCTCCAGGCCGCTTTGTGATGGCAAACCGCCTCTGAAGGAGAGGAAAGGCTGAGGCCAGGGAAAGACGGGCAGGTGCGAAGACGTGCCTGCCCTACTTCATGGGAGAAGAGGAGGCTGGGAATGCGAACGTTTGAGCCTATTCCCGTCTCTTGTGCCTGAAAAACAAGCTGTATTGGCAACGATGGTGGAGTCTGGCCATCTCCTCCCCATTCACATATGTGACTGTGCCCCTGCCAGGGGGCCAAGAGGTGGGGCGGAGGCTCCAGCTGATGGGACCGGTGCCGAAGCAGGGCCTGCACAGGGCTGGGCTGACAGCTGCCTCGGGAGCACCAGGATCCCAGGGCCAGTGAGCAGAACTGCCCAGGAATGCAGATGCTTCCGGGAATCATGAGTCAGGCGTGACAGGAGGAACCCAGCCTCCTCTGGGGACTCCCGGGATCTTTGTAGAGCAGCGCCGGGGATCTGCTTCATCTCACCGCGAGCCTCTGAGCAGCGTGATGGAATGAGTCCTGCCAAGTGCCCAGGCAGAGACCCCCTTCTTGGACCACAGGAGGAGGGGGTGGCTTTGGGCAAAGGAGGCACGTTCTTAAAGACACAGACACAATCTAGGTCAGTTTCAGCGGCAAAGTGTTGCAAGGCCTTTTCGCGAGAAGCGAATGGATGTTGCAATTAGGGATGGGAAAACGAGTTCTGAAAAAAAACAGTTCCCTCCCCCACTCTGCTCAACTTTCTCTTGGTTTATCTTGGAGCGAAGGGATGGCACTGCGTTTTTGGTGTCCTTGTTTTGATGTGGCGCGAGGAGTTCTCTATTTCTTGGCATTTGCTTTCTTGTCATTTCACTGCAAGGTTCTCTGGAGAGTAGTTCAGAGCAGGGCGAACATCAACTGTTAGGACTGGGAAGGGCGTCTAAGATCCCCCTGGCCTTGACGGATGGCCTTGACTGAGGTTTGCCCACAGGCTGGCAATAAGGTCCCTTCCTCCCTAGTGAGCCACTTGAGAAGACTGACCACAGCTGCTTTTCTGGAAAAAGAGCCGGTCCCAACATTTTTGGGGACAGCATGCTTCAGTATCACCATAGCTGAGTCTCAGGAAGTGTTTTTTATTCATCATATATTTATTTACTTTACAGAACGTAAAGGTTTGGGCAAGAGGGAGCATAGAATTTTATTTGATATGGGCCATCTTTGGGGCTTGGGGTTATATTTTGCCAGACTGCCCCCAATTTTGTTTGTTTTGAGCTACAATCTATGGAGAATCAGAGTTGATGTGTATCAAGTTTACAAACAGGTTTCATAAAGGTCTCTAAAGTTGTAGAAATACCTCCGAGGCAACATAGCGCTGGTTCGTTTCCTGAATGCCCTCTCCATTTTATCTGTGTCTCCTTTGGGATAATTATAATAGTGTCTTTTGTGTTATAACCGTGAGTGTCAACTGTCAATCCTGCATGTGAACTGTACCGAACTCTGAGCTCCGAAGGCCTGACACATGCTTGGATCATCAATGGCCTGCAGTTAGTAGGCACTCAAGATGTGATTTGGGGGCTAATGATACTCCCTTCCCACAATGGTGAAGGCTCATCCTTCATAAGCCTCATGCTTGCTCGTTCTCCCATCACCTGAGGTCCACCCAGTGGTGGAGCGTTTCATTCTGGCGACTCCATTCTCCATCATTCTTACTTAGCTTCTTTCATAAAGATTTGGGGGGAAAATGAATGGGCAACCTACTCAAAAGTTTTGAGACTTTCACTTGGAAGGAATATTGTGAAAGAGCAAGTTCTAAGATCATCCTCCAGACTGTGCTGGAGTCCAGGTGGAGAACCACGAGCCTAGACTAGATGAAGACAGATGTTGACTTCCAGACGTTGCCTCCACCCCATGCCTAGCGATGACGGTCCTCAACGGGTGATGCCAAGAGCATAGTGATGAGCCTGGACCAGGTTTCATGTTGCTGGTGGCATGGCTGCCTTTGAGCCACATTCCCAGGGACTGTGCTGCCCTGCTATGTCCGAGAGGCTGGACTCCGAGAACCTGGCCTTTGGTTTGGTGCCTTTGAAATCCACGTGGACTCTCAGAGAAACGTGACCTGTCACTAGCTCCTTTCTATCCTTCGTCCCCTGATGTTTTAGTTGAAATCATGACACCGGCAAAGGGAGAATTTAATTTCAGAATATTTTTATTTGAAAGTGACTGGTGGTGGAAGTGAAACTTTTGAACTTGCCGGCAGCCTCTCACCAGAGACTGAAGCCAACAATGCATGCCAGGTGGAGCTTACATTTCTCAGTGAAGACAGGGGCCAGCCCTAGATTGCCTTCCACAGTGGTGTTCATCCGTTTGGGGAGGAGCCCTGAGTCCACCAAACAAGTCCACTGGTAACCTGAAAGACAGAGTGTTCAGGTTAGCAACCGAGTCTATGGGCGCTTTCAACTTCTGGCTTCTGTGCTGGTGTGTGTATGACTTGGCTGTGCTCCATCAGTGGCCGCATGTAGCTCTATTGAGCCCGCTCTGGCCTCTCAATGTCATGGGCTTTGATAGGATAGCTGCTTATGGTCCTGTTTTTTTGTGGAGAAGGTTTAGTGTCTGTGTGTGTGTGTGTGTGTGTGTGTGTGTGGCGGCGAGGTGGTGGTGGTGGTGTTGCAGAGAAAATAAAGATCGGGAAGACAATTTCCTTCCAATCCCTCATGTAGCAATTAATTATTTGGGAGTGAATTGATGTAGAGAAATACTAAATATTCGAAAGTCCTACAGCAATAGGGATTATTGAAAGATCATTAAGCCTACCTTTATTCTGCAGGAGAAAGGGATTAGGAGGAAATGCCTATTTGTAGCCTTTTACAGGACGAGGCCTATTTAGACCTTACTTGCAGCTACATAGAGGCTGGGCTTGAGACAGCTATCGTCTCTACACAATCCTCCCCCCATCCCTTTGAGAGAGGGAGCCTTCTGCTGAGGTCCCAGGTCTGCGGTGTTTTGAAAATCCACTTTGTTTGTTGGCAACTGTCCTGTCCAAAACTCAGGGGACCCTGGGGTCCCAGGCCATGGAACTCTGGGCCATTGAATTCTGAATCTTCAAGGCACACAACACGCTCCACAGGCCATACCAGAGGGATCTGATGTGGCAACCCCATAGGTGAGCTAGACTGTACCTCAAACGCACTTGTAACCGGAGGACCTAAGGCTGAAACTACAAAATGTGTGAAGAAGCAGAAAAATAGCTATATCGAGAGTATTAAACTGTCAGTAGGCAGACAAACAATGGTTTATTATTTTATTTACTTAGATTTTTGGTTTACTATTTTAATACCCTACCTACCTTTTGGCAGACCTGTGACTCACTCTGCCAGTGAATATTATTGTAACATTTGCTTGACCACCAACTCCCATTGTGTGTGTCCAGTCATGTAAGGATTCGCTCTGTACACATAGATAATCCAGGCATTGTGATATGCAGTTAGCCTACACTTGTTCAGTCTCCCTCAATGGTGTTTTAAAAATTAGTACCAGAGGTCAGCGAATGACAGAAGGTCTCCAGGGGGATGATTGATAAGATTCTCTACTTTATCTTATCAAGGGTATCTTTAAGGAGAGCCAGAGGCAGATAGAAAACATTCATGAATGGATTTGGGACACATACTTACTCCTAGCACCGATCTAAGAACAATTTTTGTTCTTGCAACCTGGCCCTGCTTGGTACTCGCGCTCATGAAGGAAACACAGAAGATGTGGGTGCGATAGCAAAGTGTGGTGAAGAGACTAGATGGTGCTCGACTCTCCTACAGCATACTGTCTGGGGTCTTCAAGGGTTGTTTCCAAGCAGGCAGCCATTGAAGTGAGCCTGCTAACTGCGTCTACATGGAAGAAGCACACCAACATCCAAGGATTGTAAAAAATATGATCCAAATACGAAGGAGAGAAGAGTATCAGGGCTTAGAATTTGAGATTCGGGTGTGCAGACGGCTATGGGTCACAGTGGAGGTCAAAATGCATTTGCAGGAGCTGCACAGGGAATCAGCCTCCGATGTTTTATTTCCCTGTAACCATAATGGAGGGATGGAACTAACCTGGTTACCAGGCCAGGAGAGATGACTGTAGGAGAGACGACTACAGTAGATGATGATAACCAATCTAACTTGAATCAACCTTGTCACTTGATCTCCCCTCCGACAACACTTTGGTTTGATTTGGTTTTGACTTGATATTCTGTGCCCACCCCCCACCCCCCACCCCCTGCCCCCTCATTGGGGTTGATCTCTGTTAAATTTTGTATTTTGTAATTGTGGGCAGGTAAGGAGGAGCGGAAATGGAGTTCAAGAAGGAAGAAGATATTTTGAGACGGATTTCGGTAGCAATTGTACAATACTGTTTGCTGTGATTGAACTATGGAATGGAATGCTGCTTGGATTAGCTTCGAATCAAGTGGTTTGGAAAACAAAATACAACAAAGCTCAGGGGAACCACGGCAGCCCGATTCTTCTCGTTATCGAACACGATTATTGCGCTCACTGTTGAGTTGTGCAAATCGTTTTATTGGCCTATACTGCACAGAGCATACCATTTAATTTTAAAATCCTATTAAGATTTGTGTAGTCATTTCCAGTCATCAATTTCAGCATAGTTTCTTTTCCCGTTCCTTGTTGTTAGCTCCCTAATTCTCCCCATCCTCCCCTGCCGTGTTCCTAGGCAATATCGCTCCAGTTACTATCTCAACAGACCTGCATATCCCGAATTTCACACACAGAAAGTTATACAACAAAAACAGGAGCAAGCAAACAGCCCCCTGTCCCCAACTACAATAGAAAAGCTTCAATCGGAAAGAAGGCAGACCATATTAAAAATCGAAACAACTTAAAAATGGCTCAAAAGGGAGATCAAATGATAAGGTATCGCACTTTAACCTAGTACATCTGCCATAATTGACTTTACAATGCTCTCTGTCTGATAGCAAGGTTGCTAGTTTCCCTAGATTATGCTCAGAGAGGATTCACTGGAGGCTTAGTATATGTGTGGACCTTGCAAATGGGTTTTGGGCTTCCACCGTCATCCACAGACTTCTGTGAACCAAGCGTTCAGAATTAAAAAGCCGATACCATTCCCTCCTTCGGATTTAGATGATATTATTTAGAATCCTTGGATCACACAGTCTGGTGTGCTTCTTCCACGTGGATTTAGTTTGTGCTTCATATAGATGGCTGCCTTGTTTGAAGACAAGCTTTTAAGACCCAAGATGCTATTCTTTCTGCTATCTGGGTACCATCTGATTTCTTCACCACACTTTACTATCGCACCTATCTCTTTAGAGATCTCTTCATGAGGGCAAGCATTGAGCAGAGCCATGCCAAGAGAATGAATTGTTCTTAGATTGAGGCTAGAATTAGGCTCCAAGTACAAGCCCTAAGGAAGTACCATCCCCAAATCTACCTTTATCTACAGATTATATATGTCTTGGTTCATCTTAGAGACATAATGATCATTTTGTGATAGTTGTTAGGTACCATTGAGTTGATTCCAAACCACAGTGACCCTATAGACAACAGATTGAAACACTGTATGGTCCTGTGCCATCTGCACAATTGTTCCTCTGCCTGAGCCCATGGCTGCAGCCACTGTGTCAATCCATCTCGTCTAGGGCCTGCTTCTGCTTCGCCACCCCTCCACTTTACCAAACATGATGTCCTTCTCTAGGGACTGGTCTCTCTTGGCAATATGTCCAAAATATGTAAGATGAAGTCTTGCCCTCATTGCCTCTAAGAAGCCTTCTGGTTTTACTTCTTGCCATATGGATCTGTTTGTCCTTTTAGCAGTCCATGGTACTTTTAATATTCTTCCTCAGCACGACAATTCAAATACATCTATTCTTCTCCGGTCTTCCTTATTCTGTGTCCAACTTCCACATGCATATGATGCAATGGAGAGTACCATGGCTTAGGTCAGGTGCACCTTAGTCCTCAAAGCAACATCCTTGCTCTACAATAGTCTAAAGAGGTCTTGTGCAGCAGATTTACCTAATGCAATATGTCTTTTGATCACTTGATTGGCTTCCGTGAGCATTGACTGTGGATCAAAGTAAGACAAAATCCTTGACAACTTCAACCTTTTCTCCATTTATCATGATATGACCTCTTGGACTTGTTGTGAGAATTTTGGTCTTCCTTATATTGAATTGCAATCTATGTTGAAGGCTACAATCCTTATCTTCATCAGCAAGTGCTTCAAGTCCTCTTGACTTTCAACAAGCAAGGTTGTGTCATCTGCATACCGCAGCTTGTTAATAAGCCTTCCTCCAGTCCTGATGCCACACTCTGCTTCATATAATTCAGCTTCTCTGGTGATTTGCTCAGCAGACAGATTGAACAAGTATGGTGTGAGGATACAACCCTGACACACACCTTTCCTGATTTTAGTCAATACAGTATGCCCTTCTGTTTGTACAACTATCTCTTGATCCAAATGAGCACAGTGAAATGTTCCAGCATTCCTAAGCCTCACAAGGTGATCCACAGTTGATTATGGCCCACGCAGTCAAATGCCTTTGAATAGTCAATGAAACACAAATAAACATCTTTCTGGTATTCTCTGCTTTGAGCCAAGATAACTTGCCATCAGCAACGATATCTATCCCTTGTTTAACATCCTCTTCTGAATGTGGCCTGCACTTCCTACAGTTCTCTGTCGATGTGCTGGTAACTGTTGTTGGATGATCTTAAGTAAAGTTGTACTTGCGTGTGACATCAATGACATCATTCTATAGTCAGACCATTTGTTGGGTCGCCTTTCTTTGGATTGGGCACGCATATGAATCTCTTCCAGTCAGTTGGCCAGGTAGGTGTCTTCCAAATTTCCTGGCATGGATGAATGAGAACTTCCAGTGCTGCTTCTGTTTTCTGAAACATTTCCATGGGAATTCTGTCAATTCCTGGAGGCTTCATTTTGCCTAATGCATTCAGTGCAGCTTGAACTTCTCCCTTCAGCACCACTGGCTCCTGCTTATATGGTCCCTTCTGAAGTGGGCTGTTGACTAGTTCGTTCTGGTACAGTGACTCTGTGTATTCTTTCGATCTTCTCTTGATGCGTCCTGCGTCACTCAATGTTTTGCCGATAGAATCTTTCAAAACTGTAATTTGAGGCTTGAACGTTTTTCTCGAGTTCTTTTCAGTTTCAGATATATTGAGTGTATTCTTACCTTTTGTTTTTCTAATTCTAGGTCCTTGCCTATTTCATTTTAATATTTAGCTTTGTCTTCTCGAGTTGCCCTTTGAAAATGTCTATTCAGCTCCCGGACTTCATGCGTTCTTCCATTTGTTGTAGCTACTCTGCAATTAACATCATAGTTTATGCATATCTTCTAACCATTTTATGATCGAGAACATTAGAAATCATCTCCCTAGGGCATAAGTTAATTCTATTGATAGCATTGTTAATTTAGCCATGGTAAAGAATTTAAGACACTGTTGAGAAAAGGGAATTATACAAGTGTAGGCTGACTTCAGACCACAATACATGAATTATTGACTTGGACAGATTCAACTCTTAAGTGATTGGAAACTACACAGAAACTGGAAGCTGGAGGACCTGATGCAAAGGGCTTAAGTGGATAGCAAATGCTTTGAGAATGATTGGGGCAGGGAATGTATGGATGTGCTTTATACAATTGATGTATGTATGTGTATGGACTGTGATAAGAGTTGTATGAGCCCCTAATAAAACGTTTAAAACAAAACAAAACAAAAAAACAAAACAAAAAAAAAAGAAAGTGTTTGGAAAAGAAGGGAAAAAAAAAGAAACTGGGAGCTGGTGATAGGACAAATCTTTCAATGACCCTCACTCACGAAGGGAGAACCCTGCCTTTCAGATTAATACATGTCATAAGAAATCAAGGAGTGCATTACAACATTAAATAAGTGCTAGTCCTGGGCCACCATTCATTCATTGGGCACCCTCACAGTAAGAGATCAGAATAAAAATTCAGTGACCACCAATTCCACAGCCTGAGGATAGTAGCCGGCTGCTTCTTTTCATCCGAGGGTCTCAGTTCAAGAGAGCATTTTGGTTGGTAAAATCTGCTACAAAGCCCAGTTCCCTTAGTGGGGTGTCCCCATTGAATCCTTCTGGCATAGCCTATGAATATAGTTGATTCCTGATGCAATGTCGCACGTGGTACAGCTCGTGCTGCAGCTTGAAGTGCTTGTCAACATTCGCCCCTTCCGTCCTGAAAACGTGCTGTGGCAGACCAACCCCCAAGTCAAAGCGATAGTCACAGAATCGATTCCAATCTTCCAGAACAGAGTAGAATGGCCTCATTGGGTTTTCAAATGTGTAAATATTTTAATTTAATATTTTTCTGTTAGTCTTTGTCTCTTTTTTTGTTTTAAATCGTTTTATCAGGGGCTCATACAACTCTTATCACAATCCATACATACATCAATTATATAAAGCAAATTTGTACATTCATTGCCCTCATCATTCTCAAAACATTTGCTCTCCACTTAAGCCCCTGGCATCAGGTCCTCATTTTCCCCCTCCCTCCCCGCTCCCCCTCCCTATTTTTAATTTTTAAAAACATTTTTATTGACATCGAATCCTCATGTCCATCTTGATGGAGATAGACAACCACATCTTTGCTCCAAAATGCCTTTCAATTAGCAGCCCTGTGCTTACTCATTGCAGCCCCCAGCTTGGCACAGGTGTGGGAGACCCAGGTGCAAGAGATCAGAAACAGACGCTTGATTGTTGTTGCTGTCCATGGACCAGAAGGGAAACGCCTACAGGGCTTGATTCTGAAATAGCAGAGGCCAGGATGACCATTCCTTCCCATCTGTTGCCTTCATTACTAAAGAGAGCCTTCTCTGTAGCTACGGTAAGGACGGAAGCCAAATCAACAGGTGTGCTACTCACTCTGTGAGGTTTTCTCTGGACTTGAGCTCGTTGGCTACCTCCATTGGACATCTATTATCCGACAGACATTGACCAGGTTCCTAGAGTGGGCATAGCCTTGTGCTGTCTACTGGGTGGTACATGGGGCACAAAGGAGGGGCAAATGAGGTCGTAGCCTCCCCAGTGCCTACTGGAGTGGTCAAGCGCTCACAAGAGGAGGGGGAGCGTTGAAGTGAGGACAGAAGGCAGCACGCACTGAGCCCGAAATGCCCTAGATAGAAACTGCTGAAAAAGGTCAGAGGAGACAAAAAATGATAGGACTTGATAGGACGTATTTCCCAGAAGGCTTTGTGGGGATGTGTTTCAGTTATCTAGTGCTGCTATAGCGGAAAGAAATACCGCAAGTGAGTGGCTTTAACCAGTAGGTACTTATTGTCTCATAGTTTAGGAGGCCAGAAGTCTGAACTGAGGGTGCCTGCTCTCAGGGAAGTTTTCCCTCTTCGTTGACTCCCAGTTGAGGAGGAAAGGCTTGCATCTCCTTCAGTGTCTGTGGGTCGGCCTGACGTCCTTTGGAGATCTCCATGCGTCTTGGCATCAATCTTCCCCTGGGACGAGGAGGTTCTAGGCACAGGAACCCCTGGTCCAAACACATGCTCGATTCCCAGATTTTCTCATAAGGTGGTGTTGAAAGCCTCCTCTTTCCGTTTGCTTCTCTTGGGAAACAGCATGCGATTCCATTCACATCCCCAAGGACGCCCCTCTTTCTTCAGATTAGGATTGTGATTTCAGAAAGGGTTGCTGCATCCCACCCTAATCCCTTTACAATTGTTTGAGAGGTCATTTAAAATCCCATTGTGGGGGAATGGTTACATCAAACCCATGAGAATCCGGACCTAGGTAACTGGACATGTCTTTCAGGGAGACGCAATACAACCCATGACAGAAAGGAGAGGCATTCGTGGTTTTGTTCATTGGTCTGGAAGCCTCCTCTTTTTCCTTTACAATTTCTCCTGCTCTTTCCTTTATTTCCCTTCCTTGAGTTCCTAAGCAAATATGGGGATTTTTTTAAATTAAAAAAAAAAGGGTTTTTATTTTAATATTTCCCTTCCTTGCAGGCCATCCTGAACAATGGACGTGTCCTGACCACGCTTGAGTAAATGTAGTTTGGGTTGCAAACTAGACTTTCTTTCCTAGGGCTTGCGAAGGCAAATCTAAAACTGCTCTCAGCCACGCGTCTCAAGTTGGAAAGTCAGGTCAGAGGTCATAAAGACAGGCCAGAAATCCCCGTCTTCCACTTGGGTGACTTACCATTAGTTATATTGGAAGCAAATAACCTAAACAACACAGACGTGGGTAACTTCCTTATCCTCAGAGAGCTTCAGTTTCCCTTTCTTGTCTTTTCTTCCAGTTTCCCTTACTTGACAGGGCAGAAACCATACTCACGTCTTTGGGAGGCAGAGTGATTAAATGAGACAATCCCTGTAAAATGTCTCGCAGAGGCCTTGGGCGTGTTACGGAATCAATAAATAGCATCTGTTATTGTGGCTTCAGGACCTGGTTCTTGGTTGGGACCAGCTTTATGGACTCCACTCCCTTGGGGACGTGAGGGAGGTGAGTCCCTTTCCAATGTACATTCTTCCCTTGTTGTTGTCGGTTGCGGATCATGCTCTGATTGCAAAGAAGGCGCTGGGGGCTGGGTTAATTCCATCTCGATGGCACTGCCTTTCTGACCACAAGGTTACCTTGGTGGTTCAAGCCCACCAGGCACCCTGAGGGAGAAGATAAGGCTCCCGTAAAGATTTACAGCTCTGTAACTCTATGATAGGGTCACTCTATGAGTCAGAGCCAACCTGATAGCAGTGGTTGGATTTTTGTTGTTGTTTGCTCAACTGACACAGTCTAGCTGCCGCAGGCACAGATAAATGTCAGTGATGAAGAATCTGGGCCTTCAGGATACAGGAGCGGTGCTGCCGGGCCTCATTCCATGCAATCCTACCTTAGCGAGGAGGCTTTAAGATACTTTTACTCTGGAGCTGGGAGGGAACACTAGAATTGATTGTGATGATGTGTCTACAGCTCTTTTAAAAAGTGATTTAATGATGGAAGTGGAATGTGAATATTAGGAAAACTACGAAAGAAAGAAAAAAAGAAAGAATCCAAATTTGACCAGTAGTTACCATGGGTGAAGGAGGAAGAACTTTTGCTTAGGGGGCATTGAGTGTATTTGAATGGTGGTGGAATGATTTGGAGAGGAATGTCAATCATGGTTATACAACACAAAGAGTATAAACAACCGCGCTGGATTATGCATGTAAAAGTTGTTGAACTGGAGAAAGTTTTGAAGTTTTGTGGTGTATATTTTTGCCACGATTGAAAAAAAAAATCACATGAATAACAACGAGTGCGAGGAAGAAGAGAATGTTCTAAATTGATTGTGGTAATGATTGTACAACTCTTCTTGATACGATTAAACTACTGAATTGTACGATATGGGTGAAGTGCCAATACAGCTGTTTTCTCAAGAAAAGGTGTCATTGCTTAGTACTCTCACGCGTAAAACGAACGCGCCCTGTTGCTAAGGGTAATAGTAAAACAGTTCAGAGAATGGGCTCTGGAGTCCCCTGGATCTCTATGTTCGCCTCCCAACTCCATTCCTTACTACTGTGGGATGTTAAGTTATATATCTCGCTTCTCTGCATTCTGGTTTTCTCAGGAGTAAAACCAGGACAATAGCCATCCTTACATTATAGAGCTGTGCTAACGGTGGAAGGAATGAACATACAGAAAGCATTCCCACATTTCCTGGCACATAGTAAGTGCTCAGTAAATAGCAGTAGGTGCCGCTGGGTTGGGACTAACTCATAGCAACCCTTTTTGAACAGAATGAAGCCCTGCCCAGTTCTGTGCCGCCCTGACAATTGTTGCTATGTGTGAGCCCACTGTTGCACGTATTGTGCCAATACATGGGGTTGAGGGGCTTCTTTTTCCATATTTTTTTGCTGGCCCTCTCCAATCGTGATGTCCTTCTCCAGGGACAAGTCCCTTCTGATCACATGTCCAAGATATGTCAGGTGAAGTCTAGCCAGTCTCCTTCTAAGGAGTATTCTGCGCAAGGAGCTCTTCCAAGACAGAATTCCCCCACCACCCATTCTTCTGGCAGTCCGTGGCATATTCAATAGTATTCATCAATACCATAATTCAAATGCTTAATGTACCATGGAAATCATGTAACAGGTTTAATTAGGTTGCATTTCCAGAGGGAGGCAGATGCCCCTCCCGCCCCAGGGCTCTAGATTATTACAGATTTTAATAAAGATGCAGCCCCTGCTCTTGGGCTGGACTTGGTGCCCTCACACCTTTCATAACTTCCATTGCCCTGACATTTGTAGGTGTGCGGAAAATGTTGGGGTCTGGTCTCTGTCGTGAACATATTTGCGGGTCCCTTGGATGAGCTTTATGACTGTTTTCAATGCACTGCACATGGTCTGTCAAACATGCTGGGAAAGAGGTCATATGGGTTTTAAAGATAAATGATCCCAAACTAGCTTTCCTTCATTGTGGATTTAAGGCATTTCAGTGAATGTCCCTAAGAGCAGTCACCAAATATTTGGTGGCCTCCCTGTGACCACCTGCGTTCCTTCTTAGACCTTTTCTCTACCCTCCACATCCACCCTGTGTCTAAATGACATCGATATAAATTCATGTATCTATGTGTTCATGCTTCAGATTTTGTTTTTATCAAAGTTGTACATGCACACTGAAGTTTAAAGAGTTGGATTACAAGGCTTGCTTAATATGAAAAATGGTAATTCTGTACCCAACAAACTCTTATGCTTTCTTGATCCTCAGAAGAAATTATTGTCCCAGTATCTCAATTATTAAATCTTCCTTATCTCTAAAGAATATGCTACCAGTAGTATTTTTAGAAAGTATTTCTGTTCAGTGTTTTCTAGTCTCTGTCCACTCTGGGAGATGAAGCCTCCTTACCTTTCATTCTCTTTTACCAACCTGTCGCTCTTTTGCCTTCAATCGCCTCTCACCTCTGGTGCATCGTTTCCCACCCTCTCCTCTCCAGTGTATTGGCCATGTATTTCCCCAATGCAATTAGGTAGCACATGTGGTTGAATCAAGTTTTGGGTTTTCCATGCTCTCTATTATGTAAATACTCATCGCAGTTGAGACTGTCATTTTTATAAAACTTGTTTTTATCTTCTTGGCATTACTAATTGTCTTGTTTTAACCCCCATCCCCGCCACCCCCACCCCCGACAAAAAAAAGAAGAAGAAGAAAGATAAAAAGAGAAATGATCGCTAGCCTCACACTTCGCCCCCACTTATTTTGGTCTTCAGCATGTTCAAACTCATCACGTATGTGATTAATTCACTTATTTTTGAACACTGCCCTTTAGACTTCTGATCACCAGCCTAGTGATGGTTCTCTATCCTTGAATCTCCTTGTGCCTCACCCTAGGGCTTCATTTTGTGCCCCCCACCCCCTTTGGGTTGCAAGCCGTGCCTCCTGGTTCTGATGATTTCCTCTTCTATGTTTTCCTCACTTCATTTGTTTGAAAGTCTCCTCTTATAGCTTCCTTAGAAAATGTTCATGGGAGGTGGATATCATGGGGCCACACACGTCTGACAGTGTCCTTAGCCATACTAGTATAGAGTCCTTGGTTGAAAATCAGTTTTCCAAAGACTTTTCAAGGCCTTCATCCCCATCGTTGTAAGTGTATCTTTTGACATTGACACTGAGATGTCTAAAATCCATCTTATTCTTGATCCTGCTGGGATCCTCCTAGATTCTGCTTCTCCGTCTAATACCTGTGCCGGCCAAAGCTCTGAAGCTTCCCAAAGATAATGCCACTGTTGTCCAGTGGCTTCTGACCAGGGTCTAGGGCGACACCCAGGTCAATGGACATAACATAGTCCACAAAGACAATGTTCTTCCTCCTACTGTGGTCTCTCTGGGGTCTTAGAAACACACGGGCAGCCACCTGAGGTGCAAGTATTCAACTCTTCCTATCTAGAGGAGAGAAGAATGAAGGACACTGAAGACACAGAGAAACAATTAATTCAGTCCATCATCATGCGCCGCAACCCTGTGACCAGACAAAGTCTACGGCTACCGTGACCATTTGCGGTGAAAGTGATAGCATCAGAAAGTCTTAGAGTGGGGGAAACACGCGGACCAAAATTCACAATAAGAAAAAAGACCAGGCTTACTGCTTTGTTAGAGACTGGTGGAACGGCTGAGAAGATGATGCTTTCAGGGCTGCTGACAAACGCCCAAAGGGCATGCCACTGGGCTGCAAATTCAGCCCAACCTCTGGGGGTGGGTCAGCAAGCCCAGCTCCCCCAGTTAAGTGCTCAGAGGCATCCTCCGCTGCAAGCCAGTCTCCTCCCCCAAAGCACTCAACTTTATTTGCTCTGTGGACTGAGCCATCCACCCCTCTATTTCATGCTCTGATTCCTGGCTCTGCTGGGGTCCCTCTAATGTTATAGACCACCCTCTGGATCCAGGAGTTTCACTGCACAGGGATCTTGGGGTCCGGAGGATGCTGTCCGCTCCTGGCTCTTGCTGGTAGTGAGATCTCCTCTCTCGCTTCTCCAAGAGCTCATTTTATACCCAGCAGGATGGCTATTCACAGTTACTCTTAGGTGCATCCTATCAGTATCTTCCTCCAACTCAGACTCATGCAAGAAGAGATTACTTGTTGGAAGTTAGTGACTTTGGCTAGGAGAGCCACACTAAAAAATCCACTGCCCCTGCAAGATGAAACCAAATGTATATGAACTGGTAAGTGGAAAATTATTCTTTCTGCAACCCTTCCCCCGATTGACAATAAAAAGTTAAAACAATAACACAACAACAACAACAGCAACAACAACAAAGGACAGACAGGCATGTCTCTTCGGAAGCCAGAAGGAGACATTTATTGGGCAGAAATTGTACTCAATATATACATAGCAGTTGCCCAGCCTCGAGGTGCAGAAAGAGTGTCTTTGATCTAAAAACTATTATTTTCAAATGCAAATGGTTTCTGTCATCCCTTTCATTCAGTTCGATGACACGGCAGGTCTGAGGCTGAGAACAGGAGAAAAACCCACTGGGGCCTTCTTCACCAGCAGCAAGGAGAGCCTGAGTGAGATCCACGTTCCGCTGGGGACTAGCTAGCCACACGCTTACCTCAGACTTGGGAGGCAGAGACCAGGCGCCACATGAAAGTGGGGCATCAGAGTCAGACCCACATTGATCACAAGGCCAGCAACATGCATAATTTTTGACTGAAGTGACATGCGCAGTTGGGTAGCCAAACAGTCAAATGGGTTGGGGCAAAGAAGCTAAATGCGATCCACTTGACCCATTCACAAAGCGGCGGCTGCGCGCCCGCGGGTGCACCGCTGGAGCATCACCATTGCTGTGATCTCCAGGGCCACTTATCAGCGGGGATTGCTTTGATTAGCAGGAGATCAGGACAAAGGAGCTCCATAAAACGCACTTGGTTCTGTGTCTCTCCACGAGCAGTTAGCAAATTAGCACAGGGGAAGCGTTGGCAAATACGAGATTAAATTTCCTTGTTTATGTTGGAAATCTCCCGTCGTCTCTGTCAGCAAATGTGCAATAACATTCTTTCCGTGTTGGGCTGGCTTTGAGAGCGTTTGTTATTTCTGTTTCTTTTGTCCTGCTAGAACGATGGTCTTCAGAGTGACCACCGTGCTGGGGCGGGGGAGGAGGGGGCGGATAGAAATCCTTGTTCTGCCTTTGGGTCACCTCCTGGGGGAGGGGTGGAAAGGAAGTGGAGGCAAGGTTGCCAAATAAAATACAGCATGATAAGCTCAAATTGAATTTCAGATGAACAACGAGTATTGACAATTTAAAAATATATATGAGGGGGTACCCCACCCCTGCCTCATAAAACCAGATTTTCCCCCAAAGCTATGTATTTAATTAGTTAATTTTTAAAACAAAACAACCGTATCACCATTACACTGAATTACATTACTCTCCATTAAACCGAATACATTTTTCAAAACTGTAATTCCTTTCTTGGAAACATTTTTCAAACTGATCTGTTTGGATGGCTGATAGCATCTCTCTCATTTTTTTCTTCACTTCTTCTACGTCATCAAATTGTTGTCCTTTCATATCCCTCTTTCATTCAGGAAAACAAAAAGAAGTTGCATGAAGTGAGGTCAGGTGAGTCAGGTGCATGGGACAAGAGAGGCATGTTGTTGTTTTTTAGCCCCAAACTGGTGCACTGAGATGGCTGTGTGAGCAGGTGCATTGTGGTGGTGGCAAACCCAGTCCCCTATCATGAAACCTTTTTAGAACCTTTAAACCAGCAGTTCTCAACCTGTGGGTCTCCACCCCTTTGGGGGTCGAATGACCCTGATTCGTAACAGTAGCAAAATGACAGTTATGAAGTAGCAACAAAAATAATTTTACGGCTGGGGGGTCACCACAATATGAGGAACTGTATGAAAGGGTCGCGCCATTAGGAAGGTCGAGAACCACTGCTCTAAACAGAAAACTTGATTAACAGTCTGATTGGTGGTATGAACTCCAAATGCACTATCCCCATCCCATAAAAAAATGAAATGAGCATCATCTTGATCTTTGATTTCACTTGACGAGCTTTTTGGATTGAGTGGTATTGCTTTCAGGGTCATAAGAATAGCATCATGTCTTGTCACCAGTGATGACCTTGGAAAAAAAAAGTCTGGGTCGCTTCAGAGCTGTTCCTTCAAAGCCTGGCATGTTTCCACTCGATGCTCTTTTTCCTGGTCAGTCAGAATGTGAGGAACAAATTTCTTAGCGACTCTTCTCCTTTCCAAATGTTCCATTAAAATCCGCTGAACCGAGCTCAAGATAGCCCAATAACTTCCCCATCTCCTCAATAGTCCATCATTGTCATCTTTAGTTTTTGAGCACAAGTGCCCAAATTTTGTCAATATTTTCATCCATTCAGGAATTGACAGAGGTCCAGAATGAGGTTTGTCATCCATAGACATTCCGCCGTTTTGAACCAAGAAATCACTGGTACATATGAGTTTTTCCCATAGTGCTGTCCTTGTAAGCTGTGTTCAACATCACAACAGTTTCTGCAGCAGGAAACAAAATTTCATAGCCGCGCGCCGTTCTCTTAAATTAACCATCACAAAAAATGAAGTTTGAGTATGACTGCTTTTATGAAAAAATTCACTGTGCCCAGAGAGAACCTTCCCAGGTGACGCCACTGGGTGCACTAACTCAGAGTGTGTTGCTGGATGCTTTGCTAACGGGAAAAATGTGTACCATG
This sequence comes from Tenrec ecaudatus, assembly GCF_050624435.1. Taxonomy (NCBI): domain Eukaryota; kingdom Metazoa; phylum Chordata; class Mammalia; order Afrosoricida; family Tenrecidae; genus Tenrec; species Tenrec ecaudatus. Next base: position 157,502,075 of record NC_134535.1, on the reverse strand, counting down.
AAAGCTTTGCCCAGCAGAGCTTTCTTGCATTTTTGGGGTGGTGGTGGTGGGTGGTTGGTAACCCCTTGAATACTTATGTCTTAAATAGAGCCTTGGCAGCGAATGGGGTATGGGTTGGACAGTTAACCTCAAGGTCCATAGTTTGAAACCACCAGCATCCTGCTCCATGGGAGAAAGATGAGGCTTTCTACTTCCATGAAGATTGACAGTCTCAGAAACTCATAGGGCTAGTTCTAATCGGTCATGATGAATTAGAACCCACTTGATAGTAGTGATTTTGAGTTTCAGATGTCTAAAATAGGAACCCTGGTGGTGTAGTGTTACACACTGGGCTATGATTTGCATGGTTGGCAGTTTGCAACCACCAGCAGCTCTCAGGGAGAAAGACGGGGCTCCCCTATGCCTGAAAACAGTTACAGTCTCAGCAACCCACAGAGCGTCGTGACAAGTCAGTATGGATATGATGACAGTGAGTGAGTGAAAACACCGTACTTATTGTTGCCAGAAATTGAACCGAGCATCCTGTATTCTATTTATTAAATCTGCCCCGTCTCCAAAGAACCCTGGTGGCACTGTGGGTTAGGTGTTGGGATGCTAACAACAAGGTAAAAGGTTCAACCCACCAAGTGCTCGTTGGTAGAAAGATGAGGCTGTCTGCTCCTTTCAAGGTGTACAGTCTCAGAAACTCTCTATAGGGTTGTTTCGAGTCAGAATTGACTAGGTGGCAGTGGATTTGGGTTGGTTCTGCATCAGCCAACAAGACTCCTCCTGACTATGGGACATTGTCATGCGTGAATGTATGGATTACCTTGACCACATTTTTACATTCTCTCTCTTAGGACTCCCCCCCCCCCCCAAACCCAACTCCTGGCCCAGTCGATACCAAATCATAGAACCCTGTAGGACAGGGAAAAACTGCCTCTGTGAGTTTCTAAGATTGCAATTCTTTACGAGATTTAGAAAGTCCCATCTTTCTCTGAGGGAGAGGCTGGTCCTTTCTAACTGCTGACCTTCCAGATAGCAGCCCAGAGAGTCAGGGAACCAAGGTCAAGGGAGGGAGGCCTTAGCCTCAGGCACCATCTCCAACCTCCGGAGGAAGAACATTCTTATGCAGTATTAGAAAGAGCTACACGCACTGGCCCTGGTGGGGAGGGGGTGATGCACTGTGCTGCGATCCCAAAGGAAAAGCTAAACATGTAACTGACCTTGTCTTTAGATGACAGCCATGGAATTTTACTTTGAATAAGTAATGGTTTTGTAGTGTTCTCTATTTTGATTCCTCAATTTTGTGGTGGGCAGGGGCAGAGGGGAAGGGGGATCCCTTTAAATGTTTCACCCGAGGCAGCCTACAGGTCTGTTCCTCATACCCACCTCAGCCCCCAACCGCATGAAATGGCTTTGGAACTTCAGAGTGTGCGGCGGGAGGGTGGTCAAGTACAAAACAAAAAGCCCAACTGATGGAGTCAAGTCTGATTCACGAGGATCCTGTAGGATAGAGGCGAACTGTCCTACAGGGCTTCTCAGGCTGTAAATCTTCATGGAATCGGGCACTGCCTCCTTTTCCTCCTGTAAGGTGGGAATTTTTCAGTTAGCAACCCAACACTTAACCCACAGCATTACCAGGGTTCCTGGTAGGGTGGCTGGGGATGTTTCATATAAGCTTGTGGCCCTATCATGAAAAATGCCAGAATTCTTAGTGTAGGTATGAAATAGGACTTTTCCACTATAATTCCTAGTTACATATTTTAAAAGTTTTATCGGCACATAATCCACATATCATGCAATCCAATAGTTCAGTCATTTCAGGAAAAATTATACAATCATTACCCCAGTCAATTTCAGAACTTGTTTTTTTTAATGGTTAAATCACTTTTAAAAAGAATCATGTAATCACAATTAGTTCTCAGGCTCCCTCCCACATACATTGTTTACTTCCACCACCTCCCACCCCTATCTCCCAACTGACACACCTACCTCCCCTAGAATCCATGCCTCCGTTATTAACAATATTCATCTACCCCTTCTGTGCGTCACAAACCGGAAAACCCAACAGAAACAATAAGAAAACAGAAAGAAAGTAAAGTGGTAAGGATAAAATAATAGCACAAAGATAAGAATTAAAATAACGAGTAAGAAAGAAAAAGATCGCCATCAGTATTGAAAAGGGAAGAAATTTTTGTCGTGGAACAAGTCAGAAATACTTATACCTAGAAAGGTTGGGTCAAGAGGGAGGTCAATGATATTTATCTCAGAGTAAAGCTGTTCGAGACCCTTGCCTGTGGCCAGAGGGGCTCTGTCGGCAGCTTCATCTGACAAGACACTCTGCAGATTCTGTTTTGGGCTCCAGCTGTCCTCCGCAGCCTTCTCAAACTGGGTGTTCACAATTTAAGCTCTGATGCTTTACCCTTCATGATATTTGGGGTGTGTTATCATCTTTAGCTCATATAGGCTGGTGGGCTTCTCCAGTCTGGACTTAGTGCCTCACTTAGATGGCTGCTTATTTAAATACAAACCTTTAAGACCCGAACACTATTCTGATTGATAGCTGGGCACCATCTGCTTTCTTCACCACCCTTTGCTGTAGCACCTTATCTTCAGTGATCCTTTCATGAAGGTGAGTAGAGAGCAGGGCCATGTGACCAGAGATAACTCTTTTTGGACTGGGGCTAGAGTTCAGTGGGGGCCCAGAACCCACCTTTCTGTCCTTGAGAGATGCATGACTCAGCTTTATTTTGGTGGTCGTATTAGGACAAGATCAAACCCCCATAAGACCAACTACCCCAACAACATCAACAAACCAACCAGCAGACGACGGCAGCAACAACAACCCAACCAAAAAATAAAGGTAGAACAACAGAAACCCATAGGAACAGAAAAGTAAACCTTGTCGATCATCTCCCTGGGGTATAAGGCGATCGCACTGGTAACATCGTCAGTTTTTCCAATGACTCAGCTCTCTGGACTCTGTCGATGTGAGATGTCTATGCAACCCAGGCGTTGTTGCCGCACACAGCTGGATCTCCCATTCGATAGAGTTCTGTTTATGCCAAGCATGGAGACTGATGCCAGGGGTCTCTTCCTGGTTCAGTTATTCCAAGTTCAGATCCCTGCCCAACAGATCAAAAACTGTCCTTTCACTGCGAGGGCGCATCAAAATCCTAAATATATGGTGATCCTGGGTCCCTTCCCATTGGACACCCACCAAGCCAGAGGTTCCTCCGAAGGTCTATGGACCACCATTTCCACAGGTCCTGGGTGGCCACTCTCTACTCCCTCTCCCATCTGAACACCCTGTCCTCAGTCCAAGGGTGCAGGTATGGTTGAGGCAGGGCTCAGTTTTTTCTGCCAGGCCTCTATGTTAGCTTCTTTTGGTTTACACCTTTTTTTTGAAGATGGCTGTCATGGCTCCTCATCAGTTTTAATAGAGTAATTATTTTGAATTTCAATGAATTGCCCCGGTGGGTTTCCCAAATCGTAACTCTTTACAAAAGTAGACCTCTCACCTTTGGTGGTTTCAAACCGCTGACCTTGTTGATTAGCTGCCCAACATGTGACCATGGCACCACCAGCTCTTTGCCTTTTGTTAAGCAGATGCTTTTGGATCCTAACTCTCTTCTTTCAGTGATGGCGATGCCTGCTCTCTCTTCCATTCTTTGACACCTGAGACTTTGACCCTGGCTCCATCCACACCTGGGAGCAGAATCTTCCTGAGGAAGCTTAGAGAGATGAGTAGACTGGATATGTGGGATCAGGACTGAATTCAATTGAATTGTAAGGATCAGTGTCACTGATGATTTAAAATGCTATCTATTTATGAATATCACAATGTTCTAATATTAATATTGTACTGATGGTTACATACACAGGAAAGTATTGTTATTTACCAATACAAGTCATTGGCATTCTTTAAAAAGAATCATTTTATTAGGGGCTCGTACAATTCCTATCACAATCCAGACATACATCAATTGTGTAAAGCACATTTGTACATTCATTGCCCTCATCATTTTCAAAACATATGCTCTCCACCCAAGCCCCTGGCATCAGGTCCTCATTTTTTTCTCTCCCTCCCCCCGCCTCCCTCATGAACCCTTGATAGTTTATAAATTATTATTTTGTCATATCTTGCTCTGTTCCACATCTCCCTTCACTCATTTTTCTGTTCTCCATCCCCCAGGGAGGAGGTCACATGTAGATCCTTGAAATTGGTTCCCCCTTTTCTTTTTTTATTTATTTTATTTTATTTTTTTTTTTGGTTCCCCCTTTTCAACCCACCCTCCCAGTATTGCCACTCACACCACTGGTCCTGAGGGGATCATCCACCCTGGCTTCCCTGTGTTTCCAGTTCCCATCTGTACTAGTGTACATCCTCTGGTCTAGTCAGATTTGCAAGGTAGGATTTGGATCATGACAGTGGGGGGGGGGGAGGGAAGCATTTAGGAACTAGAGGAAAGTTGTATTTTTCATTGTTGCTACATCGCACCCTGACTGGCTCATCTCCTCCCCAAGACCCTTCTGTAAGGGGATGTCTAGTGGCCTACAAATGGGCTTTGGGTTTCCATTCTGCACTCCCCCGCTCATTTAATATGGTAAGATTTTTCTTTTGATGATGCCTGGTACCTGATCCCTTTGACACCTTGTGATCGCAGAGACTGGTGTGCTTCTCACTGGCATTCTTTAAAACAGCTTCACTTATTTGAAAACATTTATATATTTATGTTTTTTCTGTTGGTGAGATTATGCACAGCAAACCACACTCCAATTCAAGTTTGCACAATTCAGTGACATTGATAACAACCGTTGGAATTGTGCAGTGTCATCCTCCTTTATTGAGTCGTTCCTCTCCATTGACAAATTCAGGCATTGGCATCCTGAGTAGGCTAGTCAGGACCCCTGTGTGATAGGCAACACATAGTCGCTGTATGTGAAACCAGTGTTTAAGCTTCTTCTCATGGAAGACATGTAGTCAAACGCTGGTTACGTCAGTCATCAGTTGGGAAAGGTGTTCACGTGTGTCTACAATAATCATGTGTGCACGTATTTGTACATACTCTCTCTCTTTCTCAAAATGCATACAAACTTAAAAACATTATTAGAAGGTTAGATATATAGAAGAGAGAAAGATGAGGGGCAATGTTTACATTGCTTGTGGAAATGAATGTGCCAATAAAGAGACTCCGGGTGCTTTTGTGGAGAGACGGGGAAGAGGGTGTGGAAAAGACCCTGGCTGAGGAGGGCAGTGACCTGTGTCAGTTCTCTCATGCTAGGTGATGGCGAAGGTCTTCCCACTCCAAGCCCAGTGCTCTTGGGATGATGAATAACTCTGGCGCCAGTCACCCTCTGTACTCAATCACTGCCTTTGTTTTTGCACCGTTTGACATCTTCTCAGCCTTCTGAAGAAGAACGAACCAATTGGTGAGTCCAGATGCATCAAAAAGTGATATATTGAAGGAACTGATCATCAGAATCTTAGTTATAACATCCATGAACTTTTTGAGTTTGCCAATGAGTTTTCTACTTGGGATGATTTCATTTCCATGAATTTATCCTAAGGAAACGTAATCTCGACTTTGAGCAAAGACTGACAATAATAACCACTGCAGACTTACTTATAATAGCAAAGCCCAGTAGACTGCCCAACACAACACTACACAGATTGCTAAAGAGATGGTAGAGCAATTGTAAGCCTAAAGTCATTGAAAAATTATCCAATGTAGTCAATATCATTTTGTTGTATTGCTAGATAAAAAGAGAAATAGGACCATATTTAAAAACACATAAATGTTACTCTCATATTACACACACACACACACTCAAGACAACTCTCAAGACAATAACTTCATTAAAAGTTACAAGCTTTGCTTTCTTGTTGTGTTTTGTTTTTTGTCATTGGTTTGTTATTGTTTTATTGTATACTGTTGCTTGGTTTTGCTCTCTTGTTTTTGTGCATGTTATTATCTCTGCAGATCTGTCTAAATAAGATAGGCTGGATGAACAATCTGGAGGAGAAAACAACGGGACCAACAATTCCGGGGGACATGGGAGAGGGGGCCTTGGGGGGAAAGGTAGGAGTATTAACAAACCCAGGGACAAGGGAACAACAAGTGACCCAAACCAGTGGTGAGGAGGGTGTGGGAGCCCTGGTAGGGTGTGATCAAGGGTAATGTAACCAAGAGGAATTGTTGAAACCCAAATGAAGACTGAGCATGATAGTGGGACAAGAGGAAAGTCAAAGGAAATAGAGGAAAGAGCTAGGTGGCAAAGGGAATTTATAGAGGTCTAAATAAAGGCAAGTACATATGTAAATATATTTATATATGAGAATGATGAAATAGATATATGGGCATACATTTACAGGTTTAGTATTGAGGTAGTAGATGGACATTGTGCCTCCACTCAAGGACTCCCTCAATGCAAGAATACTTTGTTCTATTAAATTGGCATTCCATGATGCTCACCTTCCCGACACAATCACTGAAGACAAAGCAGATGAATAAGCAAATGTGGTGAAGAAAGGTGATGGTGCCCATCTATCAAAAGATATAGCATCCGGGGTCTTAAAGGTTTGAAGATAAACAAGCGGCCATCTAGCTCAGAAGCAACAAAGCCCACATGGAAGAAGCACACCAGCCTGTATGATCACAAGGTGCTGAAGGGATGAGTTATCAGGCATCATCAGAACAAAAAATCATATCATTGTGAATGAGGAGGGAGTGCAGAGTGGAGACCCCATTTGTAGGTAGGTCACTGGATATCACCTACAGAATGGTCTCGGGGAGGAGAGGAGCCAGTCAGGGTGCGATGAAGCAGTGATGAAACATACAACTTTCCTCTAGTTCCTAAATGCTCCCCCGCCCCATTATCATAATCCCAATTCTACTGTACAAATCTGGTTAGACTCGAGGATGTACATTAGTACAAATAGGAAATGGAAACACAGGGAATCCAGGGTGGATGATCCCTTCAGGACCAGTAGTGAGAGTGGCAATACTGGGAGGGTGGTTTGGAAAAGGGGAACTGATTACAAGGGTCTACATGTGACCTCCTCCCTGGGGGACGGACAACAGAAAAGTGGGTAGAGGAAGACATCAGACAGGGCAAGATATGACAAAATAATAATTTATAAATTATCAAGGTTTCATGAGGGAGGGGGTAGCAGGGAGGGAGGGGAAAATGAGGAGCTGATGCCAGGGGCTTGGGTGGAGAGCAAATGTTTTGAGAATGATGAGGGCAATGAATGTACAAATGAGCCCCTAATAAAATGATTAAAATATAATACTTTATAGATTATTGGGGGTTCATAAGGGAGGGGAGGGTGGAAGAGGAAGGGGAAAAAATGAGAAGCTGATACCAAGGCTCAAGTAGAAAGAAAATGCTTTGAAATGATGATGGCAACAAATGTACAAATGTGCTTGACTCAATGGATGGAGGTATGGATTGTGATAAGAGGTGTATGAGCCCCCAATAAAATGATTTTTTAAATAAAAAGGTTACCTATAAAAGAGATCACAAGCTCTCAGTATTTTTCCTATGCCCAGGTCACCGTCCAGACCATTTCTCCTAGATAAATGTTCTAAAGTACAACGATGTGATCATGCCACATCCCTTGCGTTAGTCTGGGTAGACTAGAGAAACGAATCCAGGGAGAGTCATACATAGCTAGGAAAGAACTTTATTTCAACTAATGCCATATATACTCTAGTATATGCCTACCTAAATATCAGCCGAGGCACCTAATTTTACTACAGAACTGCGTAAAAAAGTGTGCTGAAAAATTTGGCTTATACATGAGTATGTACGGTAATGGTATATTAAGAAAACATCCCAGTCCATTGCAGATCAAGTCCATAAGTCCAATATTAGCCCATATGTCCAATACTAGTCTGTAAATTTCCCTTCAGACTCACACAACACATGCAATGATGTCAAATACAGGAAGATCACAGGCCAATGGGTGGAAAGACTTGTGGATCCAGTGGCGGTAGAAGCATCTCAGTGCTGGTGTGGGTCTCCACATGCCTCCTCCAGCTCTAGGGCTCTGGCTCAATCAGTGTAGCTCCATCTTGCTTGTCATCAGAAATATCTCCCAGAGAAAGAGTGTCTCCTGCCTCCAGGGAGGAAGACAGGAGTTCCCAGAATCCTCAGGAAAAGACCATGCCCACACAGAGGCATGATTGACTATGACATGATTGACAGTCTAGATGCCACCCTTTCACTCAAGTCATGACCACAGGCCTGTTCAAAAAAATCTATAAACTCCAATTTCAATAAAAAGTTCATTCTTTGGCCTGAACTTAAGGATTCTTTATTAACTGGCAGCAATAAATTTTCTACCTCGCTCTTGTATTAGACTCTACAAAAACACATTGATTCATGAATAAAATAGTCAATGAATTCGTACTATGTGTAGGGCACCATGTCACATGCTGTCACACAGTTCACTCTAGTAACATCAGACCATTGATTTGAGATTTAGCACTTCTGTTTACTCTTGCGCTATTTGATTTTGATGGGCTGTTTCTCCACCTCCCCTTTCTACCCACCCTCTGATTTCTAGCCTACATGGCTCACTAGTTGCAAGACTCTAGGAACGTACACATACACACACAGATCCCCCCCCCACACACACGAAATAAATCCCACTGCCAGCGAGATGTTTCTGACTCACAGCATCCCTGTGAGTGGCTTTGTAAGTGTTTACCAGAGCAGACAGCCTCCTCTTTGCTCCCAGGGAAGAGTTGGTGGGTTTGAACCACTGACCTTGCTGTTAACAGCCCAATGCCTTCTCAGCAATGCCACCAGGGTTCCTGAGACCAAGAACTGAGGACCTAAAAAAAGTAATTTGTATTATGTTTCATGAATCCCTTCAATATTGGTTTAATGCGGCTCATTCTCCAAGTGATGGTAACTGTTTCCATGTATAAGGAGTCCTGCTCGTGCTGCAAGGTAGGCATTGCACTGCTATCCCTAAGGTTGGCAGTTCAAACCCACTAACTGCTCCTCAGGAGAATGATGATGTGGTCTGCCCTGGTAAAAAGTGACAGTTTTGGAAACTTTACGTAGGATCCCCATTGAGCTGCAGTTGACTAGATGGTCATGGGTTTGCTGTTTTTTCTTTCTTATCGTGTACAAGTGAGTTAGTCTGGGTACTTTACAGAAACAAATCCACAGAAACTCATGTATAAGAGAGAGTTTTATATAAAGGGTAAGTGCACATCAGGAAAACATCCTAACCCAGGGCTGCCCAAGCCCACAAGTCCAACATTACCCCATATGTCTGACACCAATCCACAAAGTCCTCCTCCATCTCATAAAACACATGCAATGATGCCGACTGCAGGGGGAAAGCCAAGTTAGTGAATGTGTAAGCCTCTCAGCGCTGGCAGGGGTCTCCACACGGCTGCTCCAGCAGCCAGGGCTGCATTGGGGTAGGTCCATGTGGCTTCTCCTCAGGCTTGTCCTGCAGGAAGTGAGCCTTGCAAGCTGAAGCAGGGAACTGGCCAAGGCACCTACACCCTGGTCCGACCATCAGAAGGCAAGAGACCCGAGAACTAGAAAGGTGAGGCTCACTGAGCCATCTATCCCTCTGCCCTTCAATTAATCCCACTTGTGTTTATGGGCCAGCTTGGCACAATAAACCTTAACTATCTCAACAAGCCATCATCTTAAGACTTTAAATAAAACAAATCATTACCTCAGTGGCATGTTCTTTTTGTGGACATTTCGGATATTTTTGGACAAATACACACTTTAGTCCCTGTCTCCGCACCCCCACATTATGAATTCCACATCTTCAGAGTAGAATTGAGAAGATCCCCTCTCAGCCCACTTTCAGTTGAGAATGCCCTGCTCACCAGTGACACGGGAGACTCGGAGGTTGAAGACTCACACCGTCAGAAGCAGGATGGCACAGCATCTGTTTTGTTGCGCCCAGTGGTGGCGGAGGGACAGAGAACCTCAACCTCTGGAACAGGGCAGTGCTTGCTCCATGGCTTGGCCTTTGCTGGCTTGTGGGGAATGAGCCTGTGGCGTCTGTCTAGTGTTCTTGGATTTTATCTGCAGGTACTACGTGGGCTCTGCTAGGGGCTGGAGAGTTTTCAAGCCAGATTCCTTGGTCTTCCTTCCTTCCTTCCTTCCTTCCTTCCTTCCTTCCTTCCTTCCTTCCTTCCTTCCTTCCTTTGTTTCTTTCTTTCTTTCATCATTTTATTGGGGGCTCATACAACTCATCACAATCCATACATACATCAATTGTGTAAAGCACATCTGTACATTCCTTACCCTCATCATTCTCAAAACATTTGCTCTCCACTTAAGCTCCTGGCATCAGCTCCTCATTTTTCCCCCTCCGTCCCCCCTCCCCCTCCCTCATGAACCCCTGATAATTTATAAATTATTATTTTGTCATATCTTACACTGTCTGACGTCTCCCTTCACCCACTTTTCTGCTGTCCATCTCCCAGGGAGGAGGTTATATGTAGATCCTTGTAATCGGTTCCTCCTTTCTACCCCACCCTCCCTCCACTGTCCATGTATCGCCACTCTCACCACTGGTCCTGAAGGGATCATATGTCCTGGATTCCCTGTGTTTCCAGTTCTTATCTGTACCAGTGTACATCCTCTGGTCTAGCCAAATTTTTAAGGTAGAATTGGGATCATGATTGTGGTGGTGGTGGTGGTGGTGGAGGCATTTAAGAAGTAGAGGAAAGTTGTATGTTTCATCGTTGCTACACTTCAGATTCCTTGGTTTTTCTAGAGTTTCTGTGAGATCACGAATATAGTGGTTAGGTGCTGTCTAGTCAGCTCCAACTGCTGTTTCATCAGTGACTCACGGGAGGCGAAGACGTAGGGAGCTGTACTTGGGTTAGCGTTTCTATTTGCTGGTCTCTAGGGTCAGCAGTTAGCTTCTGGGACTTATTTTCGCTGCTACTTTTACTTGATGAGAGATTTAAAATGCCTTACAAATGAAAACGCATATAAAGTGTCAAAATATTTGTAACAAAAAGTGTCTTTTACGCCATCTTAACGTGTACCATTCAGTGACATTGATTACAACCATCACCAGTATCCATTTCCTCAAGTTTGTCATCTCAAGTTGAAATTCAATACATCTTAAGCAACAACGTCTTCTGGTTCCTGAACCACACCCCCTCCAAATCCCGCCACTCTCACTGGTTGATTCCAGTAGGATTAGCGTAGAACTACTCCTTAGGATTTCCAAGACTACGTATTTTTGGTTTTTTAAATATTTTATTAGAGGCTCATACAACTCTTATCACAATCCATACATATACATACATCAATTGTATAAGGCACATCTGTACATTCTTTGCCCTAATCATTTTCTTTTTTTCTTTTTTTTTTTTTATTTACGTTTTTTACAGGAGCGTTTTCCCTCTGTGGAACACCTGACCTTGAAATTGGCAGCCCAGCGCTTAACCACTAAGGCTCCTCCCTTGTCCTTCGTGACCACCAACACACTCTGGTCGGTGTCTATTGCTGTACCTCTAGGAAGGGGCAGCACACAGTATCTGTGTCTTTGGGTCTCAGTTCACTGGTCTTTCACATCTTTTCAGTGCACACCTAGTGGTAAAATTCGTGAGTCATATGGTGAATATGTGTTTAACTCATGGAACACTTGCCAAGCCTTCTTCCACAAGGGCTGCGCCACTTTGCATTCCCACCAGCAGTGGACAACGGCCTCAGTTTCTCCACATCGTCACCCTTGCTTGCTTTCTCTGATCATAGCCATTCTACTTGGTGTGAAGTGTTATCTCCCTGGGATCACTTCTTCCAGCTTAACAGGCAATTTCCCAGCTCTGGCATGCCCTCTAGAATCACTTTTGATCTACAGCTCATCCTTCATACCTAAATGGAGGGGAAAGAGGGAAAATGTCCCAGGCAATGTAAGTTTTGATCTCATGACATCATCTTTTACTCCCTTTCCCTTGAGTCTCTCGGATCGACGGTCATCCCAGATGATACTTCCTGTGCCACAGAATCCTTTGCCAGGAACAGATGGTCACACATTGCAGCTTGTTGATTGTAGTAGTGTTCGGTTTAGCTATATTAGTCTTTTAGGGCTCCTGGGTCACAAAGTCAGCTCATATGTATTTCCTGAGAGTAATTTTGGGGGAACAAAGGAGAATTTCCCCACTTTATCTTTCATTGCAGCATTATTCACAACAGGCAAAAGTGGAAACCACCCAAGTATCCAATTGCTGATGAGCAGCAAGACAAATTGTGGCTTATATATGATAGACCATTCTGATACATGCGTCACCACGGGCAAACCTTGAAATCATTATGCTAAACAAAGTAAGCCACAAAAGGAGAGGTCTTGTATGGTACTAGTTATAGGAAGGAGGCAAATGCAAACCGATGGCCTCAAGTTCATTCCAACGCCTGGTGACCCAAGAGGACAGAATATAACTTCCCCATAGTATTTCCAAGGCTGTCGTCTTTATGGAAGATTAGCTGATCTTTTGGTTAGCGGTGAGCACTTAACCACTGTGCCACCACGGATCGTAGATGTCTAGAAGTTACCAGGGATGAGCAGGAGGGAGCAGGGAGGAGTCATGGTTCAACAGTAATGGCTTTCTGTCCGTGGGGATGGAATTACCTGACGAGGGATAGTATTGGGGTGCTTGCATAATGTGCTGAAAGGTAATCAATTTCACGGAATTAGACACATACACATGTCACATGTTTTATAATGTGTATTTGTGCCACAAATAAACAAGTAGACTTGGCTGTTCCCCTCTTTGAGGGATAAGAGCCGGAGGAGATGATTTTGTGTCCTGTCCAGTAAGCAATCTTTACCTTGTGAAGGGGCATCCTTGAGGCTGTAGTGAATAAGGACAGAGGAGTAAGCCCAGTTTAACAGACTCAGAAAAGGAGATGAAGACACGCAGTATTTATTGAAGGACTCTTGTTGAATGATTGAGGCAGTCTTGCTGTAAGGGAGAAGGCCACTTCTTGTATATGCAAAAGCCTTATCAGATCAGGAGACCTGACTTCATTGATGCCCTTTCGCATGTGACTCACACAGTCCATACTAGGATGGGAACTTCATTGTGTACAAGCTATGCAAGAGAAGCGGTTATGATAATTATGTTTACAAAAGCGAAACATATTATGCTTCTGGTGCGTTTCATCTGTGGCTCTTTCAGACGGAATATTGCCAGGGGAGTCAGTCAGTTCAAGGAAGTAAAATTATGATGTTTGCTGTAAAAATTAAATGTTAATTACCTAATTACTTTGTGAATACACTTCCTACAACTCATCCTCCTATGAAATGAGCATTGACACTTTCTGACCAATCAAGCCACAGACAACCGGAAGCCAGGACTGCCCGGTGATCATAATCTCGCTCAGACGGTTATTCACACATCCAGCAGGGCACAGTCATCACCTTGTACTGTCAGCCATTTAGGGCCCGTGGCAAAAGTGAACTTGTCACCAGTTCCTACGAATCACGAAATATAATGCCTACCACATGCACACACACCACACACAAATGAATGATTATAGGGGGGGGGGGGGCTTGGAAAAGCTTACGGAAAAATGGAATAGAATGATAATGGCTTTTTTTCCATGAACCTTTTGAAAGCCCTTTGTGTGTGTGGGTGTGTGTGATAATTTGAAGAGATCAGAAAACAAATTAGGTCAGATACAAAGGGTAAAAACAGGTGACTTGACAAATACAACTTCCTTCCCGTGGAACTTTGCCTGTGGCCTTGGCAGCTCCTGATCTGCTCCTGGGGTTTTCTTTCCTCCTTCATCTCCAAAGGGAGCTGCTTCCATCTCTGGACAAGAAAGGGAAGCATTAGGGTGAATGTCAGAGAGAGCCAGAAAGGAGAGGGGGGGTTCTTTCAAGTAAAGACATAATGGGCTTACACACAAAGGAAATCAAGGCGCTCCATGACCATTAAAAAGATTATTTCACACCACATTTAACCACCAAAGAAGCCGGAGCAAAGGCTGGTATTGAGGCCATTTTAAGTTGGTTCTGCTTTTATTTACATAAATCCCACCCTTTCCCAATCCTGCTTCCTTCTTCCTGAACTACACGGCCTTTGGCAACATTTCCCCTTCCTGGGTCCAGGGTTAGCAGTTGAGATGCTGCTGTCTGGGTGACCTTAGTGTTTCTCTGGGCGAGAGATGTCCATGTTTTTGACACTTTTTTGAAAGCAGTAGGGTTGCCCGGGATGGAAAAAAACTAGTGTAGAACAATAACCGTTGCCATCTACCTCTAGGTTTTCCAGGCTTATCATCAAGAATCCCTCCAGAACGTAATGACATATTTTCTTGGGGTCTCTAGCTGAGCTTTGCATTGTAAACTCACACCAATAAGAACCTTACTTCTCTTGAGTTTCTGAAGGGCCCACAGATCTCTTAGCATACTGTGCGCCAGTAGCACACTTTTTTGCCACCCTTACTGTTCCCTAACCTTGCTCTTTTTGGTGCTACTTGTCAACCTTCAGGGAAGTATATATAAGCCAAAGGGGTTATCCAAAGGTTTCAGGTTACCACCTTTTTGTTTGTTTTCTTAAGGATTATCCTTGCTGTCAACTAATAAACCAATTGCCTGACCCAGCGGGAGCTAAGTGCCAAGTAGCACCAGAGAAGAGAACAGAATATTCAGAGAGCTCCCACGTTCCTGAAAATGGGGTGGCCAGAGAGGACCGCTCGGGTGCCTCTTTGTTTGCTCGCCTTCAGTAGCGGGTTGTCCCCATCGCAGCCATTGGGAGTGTATTTGAGAGGATTTTGAGTAAATACCATCATGAGGCCCAATGTGTGCGAACTGTCAATTTGTATTTATATGATGTGTGACTGTGCCGAAGCAGACATCGTGAATCATTCAGGATTACCCTAACTGGCGAGCCTCTAATTCGGCCTGAAGGATTAGGGAAACAGGGTTCAAATGCTGTTCATCAGGCCTGCCTTTCAGGGAGCACCAGTAAAGCCATCCAGTGCCTGACCCTCCGCTGAAAGACTCCATTTCCAAGTCTGCGAGAGAGGTCATCTAAAGGTAATGGCATGGTTTTTGTCCAGGTAGCAGAATCATGATCTCTACACTGGTTTGGAAATATATTCTCTGGAGAGAGGAGAGAGCGGAGGAGAGACTTCTAGAGCCTGAAAGGAAAAATATGCCCTTGGCATTTGAAAAATAAAAATTTAAAAAATGTTCTTGAATTTATAGATATTAATGTCCATCTTAAGGAGCTCTGGTGGGGCGCTGGGGTGAATGTGAGCTGTTTCAATCCCCACCAGTTTTCAGAGAAAGATGGGGATGTCTGTTCCCATGAAGACTGACCAGCTCAGAACCCCGCAGGAGCAGCTCTGCTGTATCCCATCGGGTTGATATGCTACACTGAAATCCACTTGATGTCAATGGCTAATGTCCCGTTTAAGAGTAATGCTACTGAAACCCAGCTTTAAAATCTTTCCAATGAAATCTTTCCCTATGAAGTGGAAGGGAATGAGGTCCGTGAGGAGTTTTTCAGTCAGTGTTTCGGAATTTTCTTCCTTTTCCATTGCTTCTCCATTACACTTTTGGAATACTATCTGGATCATGTCGGGCTCTGCACGGTGCTCAGTAGCCTTGTTTTAGTTTCTGTGAGCCCTTTGGATTCTTTTGCTTGGTACCGAAGGCATTTAAGTATTGAGCCAAACTTTTATAGGGTAGTGGATGTCATTGAATGATCAATAATAATGGAAAAGTTCAACATGCATAGAATTGCACGGGGGTTAGGATTTTATATTTGATGACTGGCTTCAGAAGCTTGCACAACCCTCCTGAGACCCTGGTGACTATATCGTCATCCCTGTGGATCTAGCGCCATCTTGCACAGAGTGGATCACCCCTTAGAAGATGTTCTCCATTTGACTTCTTTTTGCATGGCATAGTCTGGGGATCCTTCTGTCAGCGGTGGCTCATTTTCAGACTCCTTTGCTCTTTATTTCTCATCTTGCTGACTTCTTCATGAGAAGACACCGAAGGCTTCTCTGTGGACCTCTTTTTTCCCCCTCTATCTGTACTTCCCTTAGTGATGTCATCCAGTCTCACGGACTTAAACGCCATCTGAAGATTGATGCCTGTTCAATTTCTAACTGTCGCTTGGACCTCTTTTCTGTACTTCAAACTTGTCTTTCACTCTGCCTACTCAAGATTGTCCCTTGGATGTCTAGCTGCCCCCAGGTCAGCTGCCCCCAGGTCAGCTCCCATGCACAACAGACTAAAACCCTGCCCAGTCCTATTGTGGTTCATAAGGGTTCCATTGGCTGACCATCGGAAGTTGACCATTAGACCTTTTTAAAAAGTCTTATTTTCTTTGGAAGCTTTGCTGAAATCCTTTGAGCCTACTAGCAAACCACAACCTACCATTCATAGAAGAGCTACCACAGACGCATCTTGTCTAAAACTGGGTTCCTCACTGTGACCTTTTTCAACCTGCTTCCATCAGTGCGTTCTCATTCCAGCTCTCACTTCAATGTTCAGAGCAAGAGACTTACAGATCCCCAGCACTGATGTTTTCCCTCTGAATGTGCAGATGCTTTTGTCACTTTTAAGGCATTCTGGTGAGGCAATGGGTTAAGCATGGGGCTGCTCATCACAAGGTGATGAGTTCAAACTACCAGCATGCCTGCTCCACTTAAAACGTAACAGGCTCAGAAATTCTGAGGAGCAGTTCTATTGTATCCTCTTGGATGGCTATGACTGGAAATAAACTTGATGGTCATGGGTCATGTAAAGGCTCCATGCTCCCACATTTAACGACAAAGTCAACATCTCTCGACCAACTTGACATCTTGACCTCCATTTCTAGTGAGCATCCCCCTCAATCTAATCACTGCTAGAGAATCGATTCTCACCTACAGAGACTCCATATAGCTTTCTTCAAGGCTGTAAATCTTGATGGGAGCAGGTAGCCATATATCTCTCCCATGGGGCTGGTGGTAGGTTTGAACCACTAACTTTGTGGTCTGTATCCCCTCACTTACCTGATAGCCTTACTTTAACACCAGCCTAATTCCTAAACCTGACTCCCTCCAATCTGCTCTATTTACAATGTTCTCTATCTCTTCATCTTGGTTGACAGTAATTCTACCCCTTTAGTTGCTTAGATACAAAAATTGTGGCATCATCATTTCTCTCATACCTGTATCCACTCTGTCAATAAAGACTGTTGGCTTACACACTCAATGTATGGATGGATTGTGATAAGAGTTGTATGAGCCCCTAATAAAATGATTAAAACAGTAAAACAAAGACTATTGGTTCTACCTTCAGAATATCTCTTGAATTGTATCATTTCTCACACCTGCCATCACTACCATAGTGCTCCAATCCCTATCACTTCTCACCTAGATTATTGCCAATAGATTCCGCACTGATTTTCTTCAGGGATTCTTCTAAAATCTTCTTCTCCCACTCAAAATCTTCCATGAGAATCTTTACATTAATTAAAAGGCCCTTCCCCATCCTTATCTCTTTGAGCTAATTTGTTACATTGAGGGTGTAACTCCTGGACATTCTGCCGATGTCTGGGGTAAATAAATGCTCACCTTGGGGGAACCCTGGTCTTTATCTCCTATTCCCTCTGCCACAAGGGATCATAAAAGTGGAAGTTTAAGTTCACTCAGTTTGGCTTGGACTTTTGTGGCAAAAGCCAGCTTCGTTGGTACATTTACCTCTGTGGTTATCTATTTCATGAAGCTCTTGCCTAACTATTAAGTCCTCTCAATCATTCCAGGTCTTTTGAGATTATTTCTTTGGACTAAAAAAAACAAAACAAAACCAGTTTCCATAGCCTTTGGAGCTGACTTCTCGGCCTTGAATGTACCTGGCCCGGTGGATCGCATGGGAAGTTACTCTTTTAACAGGACTTTTTTGGTTTTGTTTTGACAGCACAGCAGATTAAAGTGAGGCTGCTAACTGCGAGGTCAGCAGTTTGAGCCTACCAGGCCCTCTGCTTGTTGAAAATGAGACTGTTTGTTCTGCTAAAGATTTATAGTTTCAAAAACCCCAGGGAGTTTCTATTCTGTCCTATAGGTTTACTATGAGCTGGAACCAATTTGGTGGTAGTGGGTTTATTTTTGGTTTGGTTTAATGAGACTAAGACCAGTGTATTACTGAGAGAACTGTCAGCCCACACCCACTGATCACGTAGACATGTTTAAACATGCTTCCGTTGGAATACTCCATGCATGTAAGAGCTGGAACCAGAGTAGCAATACTTTTGGCATATATATATATACTGAGTTAGATATGCTAATAAATATTTTAAATATATATATGGGGTAAAAGAAACATTGAGAGAAAGAGAGAAAGAGAGAGAGAAGGAGATAGAATTCTATCCTCTGTTCGGTTGACAAAAGAGCTTTGGTGGTGTGGTGGTCACACTCTTGGCAGTTAACTGAAAGGTTGATGGTTTGAATCAGCCATTCAATGGGAGAAAGATGTGGCAATCTGTTCCCATAAAGGTCTATAGCTCTGGAAACCCTCTGGCAGCACTTATATTTTGTCCTATACGATCTCTATGAGTTGAGTTGACCCAACAGCAGCATGATATTGAGTTGCAAGAAAACTTTGAGAAGCAAAAAAACTCTTGAAAATATAGAAAAGATAGGCTGGGGGCAGAGAAACAGGACAAGAAGTGGTATTAGGATGGCACTCTGATACTCTACATGTAAAATAGTAAGATCCTGTACTAGAAACATGGTATATTTATATTTACTACCAGTCTTATGCCTTTGGGTGGATTTCTTAATAGCTCTAAAGCTCAAGGGTTTTTTCATCTATAAAAAAAACAGGATCTGTTTTACAGTGTAATGAACAGCTAATTGAAAAGGATATGTCCTCTATAGTGAGTTGGGAGACAACTAACAGAGGGTTACACGTGTCGTTGGCAGTCATCAAAATGGTGACCAAGGATCCTTGCCTCCCGGTGTCCATACTCATGTAACCCCTGTTTAAGTACCCCCTCAATCCCCACCTTCTCTCTACTTTTCCAAAGTTGGTCTGTATGATCAATAGCATTAGCAGAAGTGAGGCTATGTTATGTCTGAGATTAGATTATAATCGAATGAGGTTTGGGAACTCTTGATGACTCTGTCTCTCTAAGACCACTGATTTCAGGGGAAACCAGCAGCCAGGTTTGTCAGCAGCCCTGTGGAGAGAACGTTGGGATCAAGAATGGAGGCCTCTGACCAAGAGCCAGAGAGAAACTTTGATCAGCCAATAGCCAAGTGAGTGAGCATGGAAGTCTGTGGAGTCTTAGATGACTTAAGGCCCAGCCCGTAGCTTGACTACCACTTCACGAGTAATCTAGCTAAGCCATCCTTGGATTCTGGACTCACAGAAAATGTAAGATGAATGCTTGTTGTCTAAATTTATTATGATTGAAGTAAGTTGTGCAGAAATTTATAATTAGGAAAATATCATTGACATTCAGCAAATGTTTGGGACTTTACTATGTGGGAAATATAAGCAGGGAGGAAGGGATTAGGGGAAGGTTGGGGGACAAAATGGAATTGATCACAAGGATCAGCATATAACCCCCCTCCCAGGGGGATGAACAATGGAAAAGTGGGTGAAGGGCGACAGAAGATGATGTAAGATATGAAAATAATAATCTATAACTTATCAAGGGTTTAGGAGGGAGGGCAGGCTGGGGAGGGGGAACATGGGGAGCTGATATCGAGGGCTCCAGTAGAAAGAAAATGCTTTGAAAATGATGAAGACAGCATATGTGCAAATGTGCTTGACACGATAGATAAATGTATGGATTGCGATAAGAGATGTAAGAGCCCCCAATAAAAGTATTTAATAAAAAAATAAAAGAAGGGAGAAAGGTATTAGCATTTCATTATTCTCTTGGGAAAAAAGGGTGTAATCAAATAACCAAGTGGGATTGGAATTTAAGAGAAGAAAAAGTTAAAAAGGGAAATAAGAGACATAGGAAGTAGACATCCTCTAGCGACCTAGCTAATGAATATTAGAGTAAAATGCTTCAACTCACTCACTCACTCACTCATTCACTCACTCATTCACTTACTCACTCATTCACTCACTCTCTCACTCACTCACTCACTCATACACTCACTCACTCACTCACTCATTCACTCACTCTCTCACTCACTCACTCACTCTCTCACTCACTCACTCACTCTCACACTCTTATTCACTCACTCACTCTCACACTCTTATTCACTCACTCACTCTCACACTCACTCACTCATTCACTCACTCACTCTCTCACTCACTCACTCTCTCACTCACTCACTCTCACACTCTTATTCACTCACTCACTCACTCTCACACTCTTATTCACACACTCACTCTCACACTCTTATTCACTCACTCACTCTCACACTCTTATTCACTCATTCACTCTCACACTCTTATTCACTCACTCACTCACTCACTCACTCACTCACTCACTCACTCACTCTCACACTCTTACTCACTCATTCATTCACATAGATCTAGCTCAACTTTGGACAATTAGTCAGGGCTTCTATTTGCCTCTACTAAACTCCTATGCCAATTAGAAAAACGTTCTCCGCTAGATGGACAACTTAGAATAAGGTGCCCCCTCGGGGCCTTCTCAGGCCTTTAGGCACATGGCTTGGCAAGCACACTGCCCTTTGGATGAAGGAAAAGACACCTCTTCTACATGCCCAGTGCCAGGGGCCAGAGCATGGCAAAAAAATAACCAAAAACAACCCGAGCCAGATCTCAGCCCATTCTCCACCCTGCCCCACCCCAACCCCTGCCAGCTGCCTTGTGCAATGTTCAGACTGTGCCACTCTCCTGGCAGTTGCCAAGTACCTGAAACCTTCTGGGGAAAGCGGCTTCAACATTTGTGTCTATTTGGTTAGGGCAGATAGGAGACCGAGAGGTTTTGAGAATTAGCCAGGGACAATTCCTCTTCTTGGAGTTGAGGTTTGTCCTAGACACTGGGCCGCACAGAGTATGCACACATTAACTACCCATTTGGAACAACAATGCCGATTCTCTTGGGTTTCTCTTCTCCTGAGGCTAGCCAGCGAGGGGCCTGATGCCCAGAGTAAAGCAGGCGGTAGCAAAGTGTTCACGCCAGCACTCCAGTGCTGCTCTTTTCTTTCCAAACCTGCATTTCCCCTTTCTGCTCTTATTAGTTCTATAAATTCCTTGATTTCATGTCATGCCTGGATGAAAGGAGTTTTTATTGCCTTTATCATTTTAAGCCAAATAAATCAACCCATAAATATCGAACCTCAAACCATCCAGGATGATATAAACTCATAGGAACGTCAAGGTACTGGTTCCAGGTCACAGAACATTCAGGAACTGAAGAGGGAAAGTGATCCACGACTCATGCATTCACCCATCCAATGTGAACGCAGGCCCATCATGGTCCATGCTATATAAAGAGAGCTTTCTAAAATACTGAATATTGTTATAGCAAAATCTAGAGCAGGGGTTCTCAACCTTCCTTATGCTGCAACCCCTTCATACAATTCCTCACATTGTGGTGACCCCAATAACCATAAAATTATTTTCATTGCTACTTTATCACTGTCATTTTGCTACTGTTATGAATTGGGCAATCTCTGTGAAAGGGTCTTTTGACCCCCAAAAGGGTCATGACCCACAGGTTCAGAACTGCTGGTCTAATGTGTCTTGACTGTTAGAGGGGGGAAAAAAAGGAACCTGGAAAGAGAAGTAATGTTCTCCTTTTAAAAGTAATGCATGACAATGGGGGGAAAGGAAAAAAAAAAGAAATGGGTAGCGGGGGCACAGGGCACTAGCTCACCCAAGGGGAGGGTGTTGTTTATATCTCCACAAGGGAAAAGGGACCAGACTTCAACCCAGTGCTCCAAGCTATGAATGCAACATGCTGGCAAGGAGTAGGGAACCAGTGGAGAGGTCTGAGGGGCTGGCCCCAATCTCAACTATGTGAACACCTGCCCCTCCCCCCCAAGAAGAATTTACTTCAGAGGACAGCACTGAATCTGAAGCTCCGGGAGAGATCATGTCTGATCAGAGCACATGGGAGAAAATAAAGGGGGAGGAAGAGAGAGTGGAGCACATCTTGGCCCACCAAGCCTTGAGGACAATATTCCTGCTCAGAGTAGCCAAACCACAGAGAAGACCCTATGACCAACCCCACGATGAGACACAACATCCCTCACTGACCCATAGCCCTACAGGGGACAACACTGGAGACACAGTGTGGGAATTCTGCTTGATCTGATCCCATCACACTGAGGCAAAACACTAAGGATGTGCAACAGAACAGCAAGAGAGGAACAGAGAGACGAACGAAGTGCCTGGGGAAGACCGAAAATAGACTTTGGGGCCAGGGCTTGGCGCCTCATCAGACTTGACCAGAAAACACTCTTTAAAGACCAACAAACAGTACTTGAACTATCTATAAGTTTTTATTTCTTGTTGTGTTTTTTTAATTCATTGCCTGAGAAATCATTTGCACTAGCACCTAAGGAAAAACTATGTGGTGGTGATAGAGATGGTGACACAGAGGCCGAAGGGGACTCATGGCCTCACCCCACAGACCAGGAACACCAGCAGACTCTGAGAGTATTTCTCCGAAAATGTAAAGTAGTAGCCCTGTGGGGAGGATTGAGTGTCATAGTCATAAGTTTTGTGGAAAGGGAAACGGGAAAGATGAGGCAGGCAGGCAGGCAAGCTGCTTTTACACAGTGTGCACATCAGCTGAAGTAAGGCAGAGGAGCCAGAACAAATGTCTCACAAGTCCAAACGCCAAATCTAACAACCCCCCAACTCAGGACTCAATTATTTTGACTGCTGGCTTGGATGCACTATTTAAAAAATGCATGAGCAATACCTCCTGTTGGACCTGTATAGACATTGATTCTCAACCTGTGGGTCGTGACCCTTTTGGGGGGTTGAACAATCCTTTCGAAGGGTCTCCTAAGACCATTGGAAAACTCTATCCGTCTCCAGGCGGGTCCCCCCACATGCAGATGCGCCCACCTACGAGTATCTGGTGTGAAGACTGTTCCCCATGCTACACCACGCTTCAAGACAAAATGTCATCTATTTGTCATTAAAAATAACTACTTCACATTCTGTAATGACATATTGTTTCTGTGATGAATCACTACGTTTTAATGATGTTCTATTTGTAACAATGAAAATACATCCTGCCTATCAGATATTTACATGACGATTCATAACAGTAGCAAAATGACAGTGATGAAGTAGTAACGAAAATAATTTTATGGCTTGGGGTCACTATGACATGAGGAGCTGTATGAAAGGGTCACAGCACCAGGATGGTTGAGAACCACTGGTGTAGAACATGCCGGTAGCAATAGTTTGTCATGAGAATTAAGAGTGCTTGATCGCAGTCTCCAAAGACTTCACCACTATCTAGTCGATGGTGACTCATAGTGACCTGATTGGACAGGGGAGGATTGCCTCTGTGGGTCCCCAGGACTGCAACCCTTGACTGGAGTAGAAAGCTCCATCTTTCTCCTGCAGAGTGGCTGGTGGTTTTGAACTGCTAGCCCACGGAGGAACCATTCAGCCACCAGGGCTCCTGAGCCAGACGACTAGGGAACCATTGCTTCTGGCTGGGGAAAGTGGAGTGAATCCATGGAGACCTGGTAGCCAGGAGCTCTTTTGGTTGATGTGGTGGAAAGTTTATACCCAGCTCTTCCCAGAAAATCTGTCTTTTGCCGATCCATTCTTTCTACTTTTAAATTTGGTGTAACCGTCTCTAGAAATAATGACATTTATTTCAGCCACGTTTACAGATGTAGGTAAGCTTAGTATTTGGCGGGACAGAAGCATTTGTGAATGGCAAAGTTAGGTGGCCACCAGAGAGCAGAGATGCTTTTTAGCAGTGCTAAAGATTCCCAGTGGGAGTGGAGGGGGTGGGGAGAGGGGGTGCTGCTCTACGTTTGGGTATTGGATGCTGAAGTTTCTGTCCCCACTCCCTGTTAAATATATCATTTCTTTAAAAAAATCATTTTATTGGGTCTTGTACAACTCTTATTACAATCCATCCATCCATCCATCCATCCATCCATCCATCCATCCATCCATCTTTCCATCCATCCATTGTGTCAAGCACATTTGAACATTTGTTGCCATCATCATTTCAAAACATTTGCTTTCTACTTGAGCCCTTGGTATCAACTCATATTTTTAACCCTCCCTCCCCCATTCTCCCACCCTCATGAACCCTTGATACATGAGAAATGATCTTTATTTTCATATCTCACAAGTTTTCCTTTCCTGACAGGTTGCCACCTTACACAGGCTCTGGTGTTTTGCGGGTTTTCCTGTGTGCGCCTCTGTCGACGAAGATGCTCAGGTGGCAGCACAGTCACAGTGCTTGACTGCGGCCTGGAAGGTAAGGTGTCTGAAGGCACCAGAAGCTCCCTGGGAGGCAGAGGTATCAGTCTGCTCCTGTAAAGGTTACAGCTTTGGCTACCTTAGGACATCCGCTTCCTCTGCTCTATAGGCTCACAATGACTTGGCGTGGACTTGACAGCAAGGGCGCTGTCTTGAGTATAAGAAATACAACAGAATAAGACATCTTCTCCTCCATTCCTCAGTGGCGTTACTATTGTGTAGTCAGTAGCTTCTTACCTTTGGATCTGACAAGAGCAATTTTCTTTCCTAACTTGAGATTCCCCTTGCAGCGACGGACCCCGTTCTGAGATGGAAGCTTGCTTTGGCTTCCAAAGCCGCTGTGAGAGTTTTCTTTTGCACCCCGGCCATTTGTCTGCCTCGGCCTGAGGCTCCTCCTTTCTTTGACGGCTCTGCCTACTTAGTTAAATGATTAGCCTTCGTTAGCTTGACTTTCAGGTGTCTTCACCTAGGATGGGGAGGCAGGTGGGAGAACCGTCGTGGCTCTCCCGTCGCTTCTCTCTTGGGGTTCGGAGGTTGCAGGTGCTGTATAAGGTCTATTTTGTACTCCTTGAACTACTGTTTGACTCACTCTTTATTCTTCCATCAGATGGTTTCTTGGCCAGAATGACTCTATATTGGTGGTCAGCTCATTTTTCCCCCCTGATGTCGATTACGGAGGACGTAGGCATTGGTGTTATCACTTTAAAACGGTGGAGATTGATGTAGGCAGACCATAGTTAACAAAGCAGCCTATTCCTTGTCTACTCATTAAGCGGTATTTTGATAGAGAGGAGTTTGGAACTTGCTTCTGTTGGGGCTTCCTTGAAAACAGACAAACAATGAAACCAACCGCAGCTGTTTAAAGAGGCCGTGCTGGTGTGGTGGTTTGCTAGGCGGCTAACCTCAAGGGCAGCAGTTTAGAATCACCAGCTGCCTTGATGGAGAAAGACGCTTTCTACTCTTGTAAAGAGTTCCGTGTCTAAAACATGCCCTGTCGGGCTGTCATGAGTCGCCATCCACTCCTTGGCCGTGGGTTTTGGGGTGGCTTGCTGTCGTTCAACTTTTTGCTTTTGTTGCTAGCTGTCACTGAGTAAGCTCTGGCTCGTGGGGACCCCGTGTGTGCAGAGTGGAACTGCTCTGAAAGGGGGTTCCAAGGCTCTCTATGACCGTTTGGAAGCATATTGCCTCTGGTGAGTTTCAACCGTACCCCCTTCTGTTAGTAGTTGATCACTTAACCAATTTGACCAAGTTCCCTAACTTTCTGCCTAGTTTTGATTCAGCAAATGAACCCTGATTCAAAATGCTCCCAAGGTTTCCCCAAATGTCACCCTTGCAACATCCCAAAGGTTTGGTTGTGTCTCTTTCTTCAAGGATTGCTCCTGGATTCAGGCCAAGATTGAACCTTGCCTGGTGCTCAGAATTGGCAAGCACTCCAGTGCCGGCCGACTCGTGTTGGAAGGGCTTCCCTGCCTTTAGTTTTGTATATTTCCCTCTCGTTGTTTCCATGCCTTTAAAATATTGTGGTTAATAAGATTACAGCCTTCAAAAAATTAGTTGTGGTGCCAAGTGTTTTGTTGTTGTTACTATATTTCATTTGGGACCTTAGTTCAATTAAACTATGACTTCTGCTTGTGTTCATTTGGCAGTTGGGCTTAACAACAATTGTGGGGCATTAATAAAAAGTGTCATGATTTGGGGGATAAGATACTCGAAGCAGCCAGCTCTTTCATTATAAAGTCTTACTTTCCAAGGGAAGGTGTTACGCCTGGATGTCCTTGTTCTCTGTTGTTATTCATTAGTTGAGTAAGGGAGGCTGCTTGATTCCAAAGTAGCTAATTATCCAGACTTAGGACATATTCTCTAGAAAAGTATCAGAGCATGAGAGCATCATTACTGGGAAAACTGCAAGTGAAATCTCTGAACATACCTTACATTCATGTGAGTCAACAAGAGAAAGATCCCCTATTTTTCTCCCTCATATGAGCCCTTATTCCCTTTTGAAGTCTTGAACTCTGAATCACATATGTAAATAATTATGATGAAAATGTGTATAATTTTTTATATATTAGTCCTGTATCCTCATATAGACAAGAAGCTTCTTGTAGATGTGAATCACATTCAATAGTAACCAGAACAGTGCTAAGTAGATTGCTTTTTTTCCCTCCAATTAACTGATCAGTTGAGTTTTCCTGCTAGCATTTAATGTGGCATTTAATGATGGCATTTATACATGGAGATAAAAGCTGTATTTGATTTAGAGAGGAGAGAATGTATGTAGTGAGTTTAGGGAAAAGATAGCCTAAAAAACTTGTCTACCATTCTTGAGAAAACATTTTTTAAAAGACTGATACATTTTGCTAATGTGCCTTCTATATAAAAATTATTTAAATCTGGATGACTATATGGTAGAAAGCTTTTTCCAGGACTTGTTTTGATGTAGAATGGATACTTTGGTGCCTTGAATTAACACTGGTTCTCTTGGGGGCAGCAGGTTAGAGTCATTCATCCTACACAGGTATTTCTCTACCTCATGCCTCTATTTCTTCTTTTAATCAACTTATACAAAGTCAAGGAATGCCAAGAGCAGAGCCACACGGAGAATCTGTTTGGAATAATTTAAGTGGCTTTAAAAAAAATCAATCAATACCAACAAAAAGAAAATGCCGTGCACAGGATAGGAGACTTGGAAACAAAGGAGAATTCATAGATTCAAGTTCCCTTGAGTTATGTACTTCACATATGGGGGTTTTCAAAAAGTTTGTGGACAATTTTTCATATATTTAATTTCATTTCCACCAACTTTTTGCAGACCCCTCATGTATAGGATAGCTATATAGAACATGTCTAAATTTTCTGATCATTCAAATGCATTGTGACTATCTAATTTCATATAGAATTTCCTAACTGGGTGGTGGATCATTTCTGTGTTGAGTTCACAAAGTATGCATTCTCACTGGAAAAACAGGATGGTAATTTTATCTGTTTCGTGAGTGAACGTGTCTGAAGGTCTGTAAGAAGGTGGAATGAGTGACTTGCAGATGGCCCAGTAATTTGTGATTAACCGGCCTTCCTTTCTTGTTGAGGCGACAGACTGAAACAGTGCCGGCAGTACTGGAGTCTTACCTTCGTAACAAGGAAACGCTCTGTTAATTGGTGGATAAGCAAGTGACTACATTCCTTGGAGTCTCATTCCCTCTCTTGGATCTCATGCAGTCATATTATACACCAGTCTAAGTGGAGGCATCTCTGTGTGATTGTAGATCATTTGTCTACATTACATAA
Organism: Tenrec ecaudatus; assembly: GCF_050624435.1. Classification (NCBI taxonomy): domain Eukaryota; kingdom Metazoa; phylum Chordata; class Mammalia; order Afrosoricida; family Tenrecidae; genus Tenrec; species Tenrec ecaudatus. The sequence continues at coordinate 157,474,399 of NC_134535.1, read as the reverse complement.
AAGGGCTTCCAAAGTTCTTGGAAGAATTCCATTATCTTTCCATTCCAATTTTCTACAAACTGTTGGGAGCCTCCTCATATGTAGCAGAAATATTGATCAGATCATTGAAGATACTGAGTTTTAGGACATCTGATTGTAGGCTATAAATCTATACGTTGGGTGTGCAGTTGGTTTTACTATTCCACTTTCGGGGCTAATATTGATTTGGATCATCTGATGCCATTCCCTACGAAGAACAAGTCCATCTCGGATTTTTCCAGCTATCTCTTTGCGGGAGCTTTAGGTCCCTACGGTTGCTTGCAGTTGGCCTTTGGTTGGTGCTTCTGCTTGGCAGGGAATGGGATGTTCCACTTTAGACTATTACTATTGCTAGATGCCATCGAATTGGTTCCGGCCCATAGCGACCCTTTGCAAACAGAATGAAACACTACCCGGCCCCGCCCTGCCCCATCCTCACAATTGTCCCAATGCTCGAGCCCGTTGCAGCCCCGGGGTCCATCCATCCCATTGATAGATGTTATAGTCTCGGAGAGTACTGAGATGTGGGGCCGTCGTAGTGAATGTTAGCTACGAAGAACCCTGGCGTTGACTTTCGGGGGCGCTCTCATTTGAAAGACTGTGAAACAGCCGCCGAGCAGTCATCCCATTTGCTCAGCATCCCACAGCAGGATAAAGTTTAGAACTCCGTATCGTTTGCGTTCTCATTTCACAAGGCTGACTTAATCGTGCTTTCGGATGGTGAATATGTTAATGTTCTGATGAGTGAAGTTGGATCTGGAGATAAGAAAAAAATAAGCCCTGTCTTCAAAGAAAGCCCCTCTCCACATCCAATCGGAGCATGTCGGGCAATAAAGTCTTTCCGAAGTTTCCTTCAATAGAACCTACATGACACTCTCCCAATTTCATTTGCTTTAATTTGCTCAGCTAAAACCTTGACCTGTGCACATATGATATATCAAGTGGACAGTAAAACAGCAGGGGGGAAAGTGCCTTAATGCCCTTTGTGTCAGAAGAATATCCTGAAATTATATCGCGTTCATACCTTTACAAAGCACCATCTGGCTCTTTTGCTTGAGTGGCTGCTGTTTTACCGTGCAGGCTCCTTGGACGGTAATTAAATTGAACAGTGTCCTTGATTTAAAGTCAAAGGGGAAAGCAGTTAATTGAATAGAAATGCCAGTTGTTGTTGTTTTTTTGAAGACTAAGCCAAGCTCAGAGAAAACATAAATATCAAAAGAAAATTGCCCTGAGCAGTTGAGATGCATCCCTTGCTCAGTGGACACAATTTCTTTTATTTCATTTGATAAGCCAAGGGAACCCCGCGTCCTCCGGCCTGTTCTGTATGAACCTTTGCTCCAGAGAAACAACGAACGGACTTTGTGATACCTTGTCACCTGGGGGCAGAGGCTTTCGAGCATTTTCTCACTGGGGTTTTCTGGTCCGTTTTCAGGTGGAAGGGGCGGGTGTGACAGAAGCGGGAACTGAAAGATGGGATTGTTTCCTTGTCATCCTGTACCCTCGCCACCTGGCGACGGTGATTCTGATGAGTGGAGATACATAATGGCTACCTCAAGGAGAACTGCTCCTTTCTTCCCTGGAGGTCAGGGACCGGGAGGACCAGGAGGGCATCAGAGCTGTTGCAATGTGATCTCATTTGGAGGAGGATGGAGTCCTCAACATTGAGAGGGTTGAAGAAAACGCCTCCAAAGGCATGTTCATAAAGTTCTTAAACCAGTAACGAAATGTAAACAGCACGCATCTTCAAGAATGAAGGATTAGAAAAGTAGGTCCCCAGAGATAATTTTTTTTTTTTCAAAAGGGACTTTCTTATCAAGCGACAGATAAGAAAGAAAAACCCAAGCGAAAGGAAGGAAAGATCAGATTTCAGTGCTAAACTCTGACGTCTAATCAGCACGGCAGCTTTTAGCACGGTCACATTGAAAGTCGTCAAGGTTGGCTCGCCTCGATTATATTTTCCTTTTATGATTAAAAAAATATCATCTTATGATGACCTCATGTGTGTTGGAACCGAACCGAACTCCATAGGATTTTCTTGGCTATTATCCGACTCACAAGGTCACTGGGTCTTTTTTTTGCTATGGCCAACAGGTGGGTTTGAAATGCCAACTTCTTGGTCGGCAGCCAGGCAGAGGTTGTCATGACTTGGAATATGCTCAGTGCCAAAGGACTTGGGTGTTTGCAGACCGCAGAGGAGATTGCCTGAAACCCGACAGATGTGGGGAGAAGAGAAGTCAGAGTTGGGACATGGGTGAAGAAACCAGGATTTCTCCACTTTCTCCTTCTTCTTCCGAAACTCGATGGGTGGAAATCTTTTCACCTTTGCACGTAGAATAAAGCAACATGACCTTGACAATAAGTTGGCTTCTGTGCCCTCTTTGGTAAGCTCGTTCTCTGCCCCTGATGCCAATTGTGTAGTCTGCAGGTGAAGGAGCAGGCTTGCATCACCCAGGGGAAGGTGAGCGCAGCGACAGAAGGACTAGGGGTGCACAGGGGAGGCTCAGGCTCAGCCCTGGCTATGCCACCATTGAAGGTCCCTTTAAACACACACGCAACCCCCAAACCAGACTTGCAGCCATTCCATTCCAACTCAGGGTGACCCCACAAGACAGACGCCAACTGCTCTTTAGTGTCTCCCAGGTGAAAGCTTTCACAGCAGTCGCCGGCTGCCTCTTTCTCCTACAGAGTTCACAGGTGAGTCCTGACCTTGCACTTTCCCAGAAGCAGGTGAATGCTTTACCACTGAACCACCTTCCCTCTCCCTTAGGGCATATGAACTTCCCTCTTGAAGCCATAGTTTCCTAATTTCTGCTAAATGAAGGGCCCAGATCAGATGATCTCTCAATGTCTTATAGCGCTAACAATGGTCGGTACCAACTTCCTCTCTCCTCAGTACACAGACATGGTAGACTCCCATATGCATTCACCAAGATGGGCATTTCCTAACTAGGGGACGTGAGATTGTCTGGGACCCTGTACATTAAGCATCCCCTAGCCTTCTGGTTAACTCTAATGCAATGAAGATCCTGTGTGTGTCAGAGCACAGCTGGGCCCCACAGGATTTCCAATGACTGATTTTGGGGGGACAGTGGATTGCCACGTCTTTCTTCAGAGGCACCGCTGGGTAGACTCAAACTTGCAACTATTTGCAGCACTACAGTGCATCAAGTGGAGGTGAATTATTTTTAAGTAGTGTATTAGGAACAAGTTTATGCGATGAGGGCTTCGCTGCAAAAGGATGCTGTTTACAAAATATAAGACATCTGATCTGCTAACTTTGCTTGAAGAGGAGCTCATCATTTTTCTTGTAGAAAACTTCCACCAGGTGCTGTCTTTTTAGATTCCCCACTTAGAAAAAGATGGGCCTGGCGATCAAAGGCTGAAACTTTCCTGTGTAGTATTCAGAAAAAACCCCCACCAGGATTTGATGAGAATTGAGAAAAATAAAAGGATTCTGCATAGGCATATCATTTTTTCAACTTATTTAACACAGAATTCAATCCTTCCCTGACCGATCCACCCTCATCAGCACTACTAACATCGTAAGCAACGGGCAAGAGCAGCGGCCATGGTTGGGTCTCCATCTGACCAGACTTTGTTTTTCAGGAAAAGAAAGTGATACTTTTTGTGTACTCACCCTTGGGGGCTGTGAGCAAAGTAACGTGGCCTTTAAAATGAGGAGCTAATAGCAAGAGAGACGAAGTCTTGATCTATGTTACAACATGGACGGAAATGGAAGCCATGATACTGAGCAAAATAAACCAGTCACCAAAGAACAAATGCCGTATGCCCTTCTATGAAAATCCAAGGGAAAGCAAATGAAGAACAAAGCTTACTAGTGGTTAGCAGGGGCAGGAGGGAGGGGGCAAAGGAGAGGCAACAGAGATGGAAAATCACATAGATTATGGGTAGGATTGTTAATAAGATACATCTTGTATTATAGAAAGTTGAATGCAACAACTTGAATAGGCAAAGATTGTGTGATGGGTATAATTTTAACAACCACAAAGGAATCCTTTCGGAGGCATCTTATATACAAGAAAACCTGCCACGGGACTTGTTCCTTGGCTTAAAGGTTTCGGGTCATGGCCAATTAATTGGCCTGATAGTGTTTTACCTTCTATTTTCTAGGTGGTTGTGCTGTGCCTTGGGATTTAAAAGTTCACAGGTGATGATCCGAGCACCACAACTGGACTTTTTACTTGGAGCAATGGATGACAGAGAGTCAGGAATGGGAGGAAGAAATGAAACGTCGGCCAAACAAGCAACTGTTCCCTTTGCCATGAGACCAGACGAACTGTGCGTTTTGATCAAAGATTCTAAAGAAGATTGCTTAGCAAAAGATAAAAAAATGTCAGAAAAGGGAAAAAACAAAAACAAGAATGCAGAACAGAATTCCAAATGCTCATGGATGCTGAACTTTCTGGAGTGCTGGAGGGTGGATGAACCCTGAAAACAATTAGCCTGAGGTAATTTTTATATCTGACACCACAAAATAGCCCCAGTCGGCATCTTTATATGGAATGATAGTTTAGCTTCACTAGTGGAAAAGTCTCTTTTGAATATACTCTGTCTCATGGGGTTGAGAGGAGTCAGAATGGACTCAATGGCCGTGAGTTTGGCTTTTCGGTTGCCCTTTAAGTGTGAAGCTCTTTTAAGATTTCCAAAGGGGAATCCAATGACCACAACTCAAAAGCTTCCATGGGAACCTTGGGGGGAAAGGGATTGATGGTAGTGGGGGAGGACCAAGGCAGAAAAGACGGGTTACACAAGTCGTCCGTGTTGACCTTGTGGAATAAGTGAACCTTGTTGTGTGGATCATCAATAAAAACAAATGAAACACGATAGGAAACAAAAAAGAGTAGTTCGCAATTTGGAGCCGCTATATGTAAAACCGCCTGCATTTTTTGGGGCGATTGGGAGCTATACTTGGAGGTTCAGTGTGTGGCCTTCCCTTTTATTTCACACGGTGGCCAAGGACTCTGTATTAGCGGTGACATGATATCTGTGGGTGTTGGTGCTCATTTTCACTCTTATGCAATCTTATTACTCAGTAGGTTGTGGGGTGCTTGTGTGGCTTCAGACACTTCTCAGGCAACACCGTCATGCGTGATGTTGCATAGCACAGTACTCAGGTTTTCTTTCAACATTCCACATATTTCAACTTTCAAAACAGTATCTGCTGCTTCAAAGGAGTGGTGTTAGAAATGTTCTTTTTTGTGTGTGTGTTTGCAGGTTTCAGTTATAAAAGGACTTAAAAAAAATTTTTTTTAAGTAGGTTAGCACACCCCTTAGGAAAGTCCCTTTCTGGAGCACAGTAGAGGGCAGAGCAGGAAGTCAAAGGTGGCCAGCAGAGATTGTGACGACCAGCCTCAAAGCATGTGCCCAGTATCTGCATCTCTTCAGAATAGTGTGACAAACTAAGCAGCCAGGCAGTAAATACAGAAATGTGGTCCTATTTAGATGAAGACCATTTTATTAATGAGCATCACTTGCCATTAGACTTTTCTGAGAAGTAGAATTTTGGAGTTCCTCGTTGTCTCCTATAGAGGTAGTGCTCGGGGTTTATTTTTGATTGAATGGATTATACTAGGCTTGAGGGAGTGAAAAAATGTGCATGTAAGCTCTTGTTCCATTGATGACCAGCTACGTGGTCTCTTGTGGCTGCGGTTCCCTCATTGGCTAAAATCTTGGCTCCTCACGCAGTAAACCATAGCCCTAGTGGAAGGTGGGACTGCCCTAATAGAAGAGGCACGATTGGATTGTGCCGTGTCATTTTGACCCCTTTCCTTTCCCAAATCTGTCTGAATTCTCACCAGAAAGTGAAACAAACTGTAACATCTTTCAATTTGAGTTTTTATTCTTCTTTTCGATCCTTCTCTCTTTGTCTGCCATGTACCGTATCCCCACCTCTCCCCTCCGCACTCATAGCTGAAGTAATAATGAGAAGTCCAATAGCCATTATAATTTGTTAAGAACTACTATATTCCAAAAAAAGAACTACTATATTCCAAGTACTGTTCATACCCTGTTTTAGTGAATCACACAATTATGAGTCATCATCGTCATTCCTATTTTATAAGTGAGACAATGGGGCTAAAAGGGACTGGAAATCACAAGAGGTTGGGTTTGAATCAAGGCTCCATGGTTCTGAAAGCCCAGGTCTCTCTTCACAAGAATTGTGGGCACTCTTGGGCCAGGTAACTCTCCTTTCAACTTTATAATTTTCTGTATACACGTACCCTCTTCTTTTCTATATAGTTTATTATTTCTTCTGCCTCCAATTCCTTAATTTTATAGCCACAATAGCAACGGCAATTCTGGTGCAGGTACTATGGAGAAGCTTCTTTGTTGAGTCTGAGTCTCAGCCAGAAATCACCATGGATTGCCGTCACCTCCTCTCAGTTGGAGAGCCTATAATTTATCTTGTCATACCTAGAAACACCTGAGAGGGGAATTTAATTCTTTAAAAAAATCATTTTAATGGGGGCTCGTACAACTCCTCACAATCCATCCATCCATCCATCCATCCATCCACCCATCCATCCATCCATTGTGTTAAGCATATTTATACATTTGTTGCCATTACCATTCTGAAAACATTTACTTTCTGCTTGAGCCCTTGGTATCACTTCCTCATTTAATTCTTAATGTTACTCTACAAGCAAAAAGAGATCAGACAGATACTAAATGACAAATCAGAACTTCAATCCAGAACTTTTGACTAGAAGTCTAGTCATTTTCTCAGGTCTGGCCCTTCCTAGCCCCTCAGCAAAATCTGTTGGATGGATGCATGGGTTGTAGCCCAACACCTCAATGTATTTCTTGTGCCCTTATTAAGGATTTCCGCCCTGGTCAGAGAGGCCGTGCTCTAACTAAACATTTGGAGGCGTCAATCCATTGAGCGTGTCTCAGGAGAAAGGTCTAATGATCTACTTGCATAAGCTAGGAGCCATTGAAAATCCGACAGAGGACAGGTCTACTCTGACACATGTGGGTGATCATGAACCTGACTCAACTGGAGAGTCATTGGTTTGCTTTTGCCGTTGTTCTTCAGAAGTTCAATTTGGCGGCTCAGGGAGGAAGCTGTCTTCGTGACGGCATGAAGGCTAGACATTTGCAAGTGAACTTAGGACACAGTACAAGGGAGAACATGAAGAGACAGGGGCCGCTTCCACTCTGGCACCCACTGATAAATGAGAATGGACTTGGTGCAATTCTATGAACACATGGATATCTGACATTAGAGACTAGGTTGGAAGCAAAATAGACAAGTGGAGGAGATGTTACCCACCAAAAGAGAACTTTTCAAAGAAAGGGCAGCAGCTGTTGGGAAAAAAACGAATTCTTCCTCTTGTGAAGAATCTTGTGTGCATTGAGAAAAATTCCCAAGACCACACGTTTAACACATGGTCCCCTTTCCTCAGTTACCCCCCAAAGCATCTCACCGATCTTTCAGTGGCTTGAGATGGGATTCTTCAATCAGAACATAAATGCTCCTGGGGATGTTCTGTTACCAATTAGGACAGGGACTTGTCCGGCATTTGTGAGAAAAAGCAATCTTTTAAGAAATAATTTTTTTGAAGATACAGTCCTTGTACAGGTGTTTTATTGCAGTACCTAAAATATCTTCCAGCTACTAACTGAGCATGATTTAGACGATGATACTATTTGACGTGGCCTCATGCATCATTGGCTCAGAATTTATAGAATAGTGATGACAATGACAGTCCTCCTCCCGTCCACGTGGGACTTATTTCTCCACTAGTAGTTATTTAGTGACTGTTTGAACAGGTGCTCCTTTAGTGACGATGTTTCTTTTTCTACTGGTCTCTATCAATAGGAAGTAATTTACATCTCTACTTTCCTTAGGGCCTCTCTAAAATCATTGGGTCTCTTTGAGTTGGAATCGACTCAATGGCGGTGAGTTACAAAACCATAAGGAAGCAATGGGATTCCTCTGGGCCTCACTCTCCTTCCCCCCAAATTGGAAAGAACACTGGTGGCAGTTGGCACACCTGGCTGTTGTCGGGTGCTGTCTAGTTGACGCTGACATGCTGTGATCTGTCGGGAGCAGCACTGCTCTATCAGGTTTTTCTGGCTGTCATCATGTGGGGAGCAGGTCGCCAGGTTCTTTTCCTGCAGAGACACTGGGCGGGTTAAAGCTACCACCTTTTGGTTTAGTGGCCAAGCACTTAAGCATCACACCGCCAGGGCTCCTTGGCTGCCATGCAGGAGAGTGCAATGTCCTCTGTATCACCCACAAGTATGCGTTCTTCTCATATTGATTTACTTTGATCTCCTATAAAGGAGTATATGAGAGCTTGTATGTTTTGGCATCAGGGTGCATGTATTTTTTCCTGGTAGAGGATAAGGGAGCTTTTTCTTGGGTTATCGATAGACATCATCAACACCGCCATCATTATCATCACCATCATCAACATCGAGGGACTATTACTTATAGGTCAGTGACAGAAACAGATGAGATAAAGGCATACAAGACATCTTTGCAGCAGCGAGGTTTCTGGCTCAATCAGAAAGACCACGTATGCTAATGTGTTAAATAACAATGTAAAGTAAGCTAATTGTGTTAGTCTAGGTAGACTAGAGAAACAAAATTCATAAATACTTATATTTTATAAGAGAGAGTTTTATATAAAGGGGAATTGTACATTAAGCATTCCAACCCAGTCCAGTCCAAGTCCATAAATCTGACATTAGCTCCTATGTTTGACATTGATCTGCAAAGTCCTCCTCCATCTCACAAAATACACGCAATGACACCGACTGCAGGACGAAAGCCGAATCAGTGAACGTGTAAGCATATCAGCGCTGGCAGGACTCTCCACACGGCTGCACCGAGGGCTGTATCCAGGTAGGTCCATGCAGCTTCTCCTCAGGGATGTCTTGCAGGAAGTGAGCCTTGCCAGCTGAAGCAGGGAACTGGCTAAGGCAGCTGCATCCTGCTCCGACCATCACAAAGCAAGAGATCAGACAGGCAAGGTTCAACGAGCCATTTATCCCTCTGCCCCTTCAATGAATCCCACATGTGTTCATCGGCCAGGTTGGCACAATAAACCTTAGCTATCACACGGATATAAATGCCAAATGAAGACTGTTGCTATTGTTAGAAGGGGTGTCAGTCCCAACTCATCGTGACACTGCGCAGGACAGAAAGGAACACGATTGGGTCTAGCCCCCACCCTCACAATGGTTCCGTGTGAGCCCACTGCAGTAGCCACTGTGTCAGTCTGTCTCTTTGATGAGCTTTCTCTGTTCCTTGGCCTCTCCCCTTGCCCAGGCATCCTCTAGGGACTGGTCTCTCCAAATAACAAGTTCAAAGTAGGCGAGACAAAAATGTGCCTCTTTGATTCCAAGGCGCATTCTGGCTGTATTTTCACCAAGACAATTGTTTTTGCTGTTCTGGCAGCTCACACACTTCCAATATTGTTTGCCAACACCATCATTGTAACGCTTTGATTTTCCTTTGGTCTTCATTACTCATTGCCCAACTTTCACATGCATCTGAGGTCATTGAAAACCCCATAGCTTTGTCCCAGTGCACCTTAGTCTCTACCGGGTCATCCTCTTCAACACGTTAAAGAGGCCTTGTGCAGCAGATTGACCCAACACTGCCGAGAGTTTCATAGCTGCTGATTCTGGCAAATTTTCTGGTGTCTTAGTTCCAAGATTGTAGAACCTCATATTTCTGACCTTATATTAATTGTTTTTGAGAAAGAAGCAATAATTGAAGGAAAATCAGAGGAAAATCAAGTAATAACCCTTCCACTCAGTTACTAATAATGCACTTAATCATTTCTTTAAATGTTGAAAGATTAAAAAGAACACTTTTGCCGTTAGTAGTCACATCATTTCGGAAATACTACCTTTCGAGAATTCACAACTACATCTCAAATTATTCTCTGATTAAAATGGATAATAAATAAACATTCCTAAGGATTTCATACGGCTCAGAAGGGGAGGAGTTCCACGGGGGTCGAGGTAGGGGCAGGGCAGTGACATCATGAGTTCACCCCAGTTGAGTGACACCATGGATGAACGGACGTTGATGCGAAAATCAGTCTCGGGCTTTGTAATCTTGAGAAGGGCAGCCAGTGAAATAAGACTCATCTGTCATCTCTAGAATGGTGCATATCTGACTTTTATTTCACAGTGTGTTGCACACGCTGTATTTCAGCCTGCTTGTTATCCTTCATCATGAACAGCTACCTCATTTTCCATCCCTGCCAGCTATCACTGCTGGCTTCTCGGCTTCAAGTTGCAAACAGATGGTTTTGCATAGATTCTTTGGAATGTGACCCTATAGGGGCAGTCTCACCCCGACGTCTTTAGTGATTAATTTGCTTTGAGGCTTCGTGCCAGTCACTTTCTCTCTGCAAGTCTCAGCCTCTGACTTTCGAGCAGAAAGTAACTGGACTCGCCTTTTGCTGTTCAAAGCCCTATTTTGTGGTCAATGCTTTTCCTCATGGATAAATCTTCGATGAGCTCGCCACCGATAGAAGTGGAGTTTTCTGATGGAGACAGTGGGAAGGCAGGCCTCTGTCTTCCTTGGTGGCTTTAAGCATGACAGCATCGTGTAAAACAGTTTGGAAAAGATTGAATCAAAAGACCTTTAAAGTCTCCTCCAAGGAAAATATTTGGTTATTTTAATTCTGTTTCGTGGGGGGAAAACTTGTAATGGGATCAGATCAAGTATCCTGGCATGTCATTGAAATGGAGTGTTACATCGGTTCCATTTTTGGGGAAAAATTCCAAGTCACAGGGAAACTGCCAGGCCTATGGGAATTTTTTTCTCTGAGTTTGCACAATTTTGGATGCTTGGATTGAGGGAAAATAATTTTAGTTTTATTTCATTTACTTGGGGCCACCCCAATTAGCAGGGGGTAACATGGTTGGGATTTCCTTGTAACTTGGATGTTCAAATATAGGATTTGCCTTTGGTTAATCAACTCATCTTGTACATGTAAACAAAACAAAACACCCCCCCCAAACAAATACCAAAAAACCCCAAATAAACAAAAAAAATGTGGGTACCTCAATCAAAGAAATATTTTCTTGTTTCCAGAGTTTCTAAGAAAATACATCTTTGGGGAAATTTTCTGCCTTTATTTCTATTCATAATAAAAGCAAATGAGTAGATCGCATCTAATGGCCACACTTGCCTATTACACTATTCAAACCATTAAGAAGCTAACTTAGATGATGTACCCATTTTGAATGTCATATGTGCATGCATCCTGTGCACAGATATGTGTGATACACATTTCTCCATTTAGAGAAGTTCCCTCATTAGCATGCTTTGATACCTGATATGTCTGATATCATATAAGATAAAATTTTAGTATTAAGTTGATAACAATGATGGTTGAGAATAAGCACAACTTTCTTATTAGAGAATACAGTAAAAATTAAGTCGTATTTCTATTATTTCTCCAAGAAGCACCTGCACTTCAGCCTCATTCAGAGTACTGCAGGGTTGAAAGTGGTAGAGAAAGCTGAAGGGCTTAGTTCTGATTATTTATTGTAGATACTTGCAATGTACCTCATTTTGATACCAAATCATGTGTGGTCGTTGCATTCTGTGTGGTCTTTCTGCAACCGGAACACGATGTAGTTAGTATCGCTCAACACAACTGGCCCCACCCTGACAACATTTGGACCTCCATATCTCTGCTATAGCTGAATATTCCTCAGTTAGTTTGGAAGTAGTAGGGGTGAGGATGTGACTTACTAGCTTCCTTGAACTCCAGTAGACTTTTGGGTCTCTGGGAAATCAAGAGCAGAGGTTACCAAGAAAGACGTGACTTATACATGGACACTGGTTGGAACAACACTTTACTCATGGAGACAAGACATCGAGCAAGGCCAGTTTCAACCACAGGCGCCACTCTCCCATGGCCAATTGGACTCAAGTGCAGCCGACCTGGGAGTGGTGGTCTGCACACATCCCTCTTTCCTACTGCAGTTGAAATTCCCTCCCTGGTGGGAACAGATGTAGAAATGTGTTTGCACATGTGCCATGTGACACACATGCTTGAGCAAAACAGAGAGTTTGCTGTGTACCCAGAACAAGAAGGGGGTTTTCTTGATTGCTGGGAGATAAAGCAACAGCTTGGTTTCCTGACTCCACAATCGGGGAAGATTCTGGGCTCAGAGTTTTGGATGAGGTGTCTCAGGTGTAATTGGAAGGCAGTCTTTTCTGTCTCCCCCAAAGTCTCCTTGGTGAGATAGATAAGCTCTGGCAGGGCAAAGGCCATCCAGGGCTTTGTACATTGTAAGTCAAGGCTTGATGAATTTGAATGTCTTTTCATCATAGCTTTCTCAGTTCCGAGTATCATATTTTGAGGTAGAAGGTGCTCACCGAATACGTCCTACACGAATGAATGGACTAAATGGAAACACATGCATATTGTGAGAAATATTCTGGTGGGCATTGGATGGATGGCAGACTGTGCTAAGGCGATCATCTATCTGCCCTGCTACATCTACTCCCGGCTCTGCTCTGGCTGACTGACCTTTGTAAAGTGCACCAATGGACTCCTTTGCTCTCTGGCTTTGGGTTGGATTTGACCAATGGGAGGCACTTGCAGAAGATGGGAGGGTGAGATTGAACTCCCAGAGATTCCCCTGGTCACTGGGTTGGCAGGAGCTGTATGACTCCGGATAAGCGTCAGGGGTCTCTCTAGGTTCTAGCACCTTTCCCTTCTCATGCTTCTTGGGGTGTCAAGGTGGTAAGGATTTCTCAATATTGCTAGGTCTGGGGAGGTTTACTCTTCCTTGTTGGTTTCTTTTAACCCTGCTGACAACTTTGTAGCCAGCCCCCTCCTGCATTAACCTGCCCAAATCTCACACACACACACACACACACACACACACACATCAGATAATTGTAGACAGATGAGTAGATGTCAGGCACCGTTTTAGGATCAAGTAACATCATCGGCGTAATTAATTATCTTCAAGGTTTGGCAAAGAAGGCAGGCCTTAATCCAATAATCACCCTAACAAATACAAAATTACAACTTTGGTAAGTATGGAAAGCAAACTTCTCTAGCGGGAGTGCTGGGAAAGGTTATCCCAAGAGAATCTGATTTTGTTTGGGAGATCACATCATATGAGGCTTCCCTGAGGAAATGGTGTTTGAGTTGTGATGATCGAGAAGTAGTTGTTCATTAGTCAAGGTAGGTGATGGTTAGGAAAGGGTTTTACAAGAGGGTGCAGTCTAAGTAAAGAGCTGAATTTAAGGGAGGATGGCTTCACTCAGCAACTGAAAAGAGACCAGGTGACTGGAACCCAGAAATAGAGGGTGACCGTGGTCCAGAGGGAAGCTGCAGGTGTAGGCAGAGGCCAGATCCAGATGATCACACAGGCCACGCAGAAGACGGAGGTCTTTAGTCTCCGAGCCGTAGAAAGATGCTGAGATGCTTTAAGGATAGTGTGTATGGTAGAAGACCCAGATGCAACACATGAATTGGAAGAGGGCTGGGCAAGAGTTAATTGGAAGAGAATTCGCAGTGCAGGGTAGGGATAGGAAGAGAAGTGTACCTACCGAAAGATTTTAATTTATTTACTTAGGAAGTTGTAGTGATTTAAACACCAGCGGGGTTATACATGGTGAACGGGTTTCGGTGGAGCTTCCAGACTAAGAAGTGACTATGAAGAAAGAATTGGCTGTCCACTTTTGAGGGATTAGCTACTGATAACCTTATGAATAATAACAGCAGGACATGGCTCGCTATGGGGCTAGAAGCTGAGGCCCTCTGACTGGAAGGGACTGGCGATATGAGATGGATTATCACAGTGGCTACAACAATGGGCTCACACATAGCAACTCTGAGACTGGCACGGGACCGGGCAAGGTTCTGTTCCGTCAAACCCAGGGTTTATCTGAGTCGGAACCAACTCATTGGCGCCTACCACACTCCCTCCACACATCGCCCCACCTCCACGGACTTGCAGTTTGATGAAGATTTATAAGTCGGCAATTAAAATGGGCAGGCGAAGCCCTGCTCTCCTCTCACAACAAGATTCTGGAATCACCAGGCCGGCTGTCGTACAATTGTTTATGTTGAACTTAATGCTTGATCACGATCGTGTTTGGTGAAGGATTCACTGTAGCCGGGTGGGCAGAGACGGATCAGAGATAACAGCCAGCCTTCTGTCTTAGGAACCAGATGGATTGTTTTGCTCTTGACTGAGACAGGCGACCTTGGAAGAGCTCCAAGTCTGGGTCTGCGTGTGTGTGTGTGTGTGTGTGTGTGTGTGTGTGTGTGTGTGTGTGTGATCTGATCTTTTGGAAACATGTTTGCTTTGAAGAATCTTGGGAGCATTAAGGTTGCAGGATGTCATCGGCAGTTTGATGGGTGGCTCCCAACCTCTGAGTCCAGGTGAGACCAGAGAAGTGAGTGTGGGTGGATCTGTTGACATTTAGCTGGTAAAGGAAGCCCTGGCAAGGCTTGCTTAAGGAAGGCGGTGAGACTGTGAAGGGAAGAGAGCCTAAGGTCCAACCCCTCAAACTCTCCATCATACGGTCACCTGGGAGAGCGGGAGAACCTGGCAAAGGACACCGGCAAGATGCGGGCAGAAAGGAAGACAGCCCAGGAGAGAGGGTGGTGTCGCTGTGTTAAATGCCGCGAGAGACAAGCTGAGTATTAACAGTAGGCAGTCGGTTTTGTAACATGGGATTCACCCTGGTGACTTCACCGAGAGCCGTTTCCGTGGAGCAAGGGGAGCGGAAGCTGGGATGGAATGGGTTGAGGATTTGGGGTGGGAAGCCAGGAAACGTGGAGGCAGTAGGTCAAGAAAGAGAAGGAATCGCCGCTGGAGGGACGTGTGAAACTGAAGCTTGCTTTCTTATATGCAAACATAGCTGTATTAGAGAGAGAGCTAAACAAAAGGCTTGGCATATATAATTTGGACAGAAAGGGCCTGGAAGATGGGCAGGCGCCCACTACAAAGGAGCGAAAGGAGACAATCAATAATAGATCATTTCTTAGGTGGCAGGAGACGATAGGATCCAAAGTGCGGCGGGAGAACGGGTTGGCGGACATGCATTTAGAACTCTCAGTAAGATAATTCGATGATTTTCCTCTGGAGCAGAAATAGTTCTTGGCAAGCAAGTTGCCACTGTGATCAGAACCTTCAGCCACACTGGCTAGGCACTTTTGTGTGGATGTCGTGCTGAGTATGTCTGTAGGGATGCCTCGGTGGTCCCGTGGTAGACTCCTTTCCATCTTGGCGGGAGACCGGTGTTAGATTTCTGGGTGGTGACCCTCGTGAGCCCCTCTTGAACAGCGACCACCTGTTTGCCAGTGAGGGCTTGGGGGTGGCCTGATGCTGAATAGGTGTCAGAGGAACTTCTGGACTAAGGAGAACGAAGAAGAAAGGCCTGGAAATCCATTTCCCAAACCAGCCAATGAAAACCCTGTGTGATCGCAATGGTCCAGTCCATAACTGATCACGGAGATGGTGCAGGATGAGGCAGACTGTCTATGGTGCCAGTGCATCGGTAGATACCAGCCACACACGACACATGCTAACCTAGTGCGTGCTAGTGAAAGGAGCTGCAGAGGCGAATGGGATACAAGCCCCTCAAAGCCCGCAGGAGAGAGATGGCCCTGAATAGTCTTGATAAAACAGACTAGCGTCTGTAACATAGGGACCTGTGTCCAACCATATTTAATAGTCTTGGGCGTTTCAGTGCTTAGCTTAAGACAGTGGCTCTCAACTTTCCTAATGCCGTGTCCCTTTCATATAATTCCTCATGCTGTAGTGACCACCAACCATAAAATTATTTTCGTTGCTACTTCATCACGGTCATTTTGCTACTGTTATGAGTTGGGTGACTTCTGTGAAAGGGTCTTTTGACCCCCAAAGGAGTTGCGACCCACAAATTGAAACTGCTGGCTTAGGAGGACCTCTTTAGACTCAGGGGTCTAAATTCTTTTTGGCAGTGATTCAACTCTCTCCTGGAAGCAAACACTTTCACTCTTCTGTGCTTCAGTTTCCTCACTGATTAAACTCACTGACCTTGAGCCAATCCTCACTCATAGCGATCCCCTGTGGGTTTCCAAGCCTGTAACTGTTTACGGGAGTAGAAAGCTTAGTCTTTATCTCCAGGAGCTGTTGGGGTTTTTAACTACTGACCAGGCAGCTTGCAGCCCAACCCATAAGTACTATACCACCAGGCCTCCACTCATTGATAAAATGCGAATTTTAATAGTGGCTTTTTCGGAGGGGGCTGTGTAGTGAGGAAAGTCAAAAACAATAATGGTCTGAGCAATACATTTGAAATGGTCTATTAACAATTAGTGCTACCTGCATGCTAAATAATGAACTGCAATCCCATCGTCGTCAAGGCAAAAGCAGTTGGGTAGTATTCTCATGTTTGATCACCGGTCACATGGCAATCATTGTATTTTCAAAAGTTATTTAGCATAAAAGCTTTCCCCTTCTTAATAATAGGAACATGTATTGGAAAGTTGCATGGTCAAAAGCTAAAAAAAAATTGTGAAAAGTTATCTCACATTTTTTGGTGTAACTATACTTGATTGTTCCAGGCGGATAAGAATTTTGCTTCAGCAAATATTCTTTATTGAGCCTGGCAGTGCTTCACAGTTCCCTAAAGCTTTCCGTTCTCTACTAGTATCAGTGGTCTGAAGCCATTGATCCTTCAGCTTTCAGTTTTCATAACTGAGAAATAAAAACATCTACCCTGACTCACAGTGACCCAATACAGGGTCTCTGAGGCAGTATATCTTTAGGGAAACTGACAGGCTCATCTTTCTGCTGAAGGGTGGATGATGGGTTTGATCTGCCAAACTTACAGTTAGTTCAATGCTTGCCTGACAGCACCACCAGGGTTACTAAGTGAGAAATAGACCCGCCCTCCCCACCCCACCCTCTTTTAAAAACATTGTTTGTACGACTTAAACTCGAAGACCTAAAGTAAGCTCATGCAATTAATTGATTAATTAATTAATTAAACTGGTTCTTCCTGATAAGATGCCCACAATTTAATTCGATTACTTAAAGCAACTGGATCTGTTTGTTCAAACAAATCTACTTTAGGGACTTGGCATTCGCACATTACTAAATGGAGTTTTGAATGAAATAGGTGCTTTTTTTTTTTTTGAGTGCTAACTCGTGCCAGCTTCTGGGATTTTATTTGTGTCTCTAATCTCATTTAGTCCTCTGAGCAACCCCAGTCGATCCTCATCATTCGCTCCTTTTTAGAGCCGATCATATTGTAGCCTGTTCACGTTTACCCTGTCAGTAAGGAGTGGGGCTGGTGTGTAGACCCCACTCTGTTTCGGGAATTCTCCCTCTTTCTTCTCTTCTTGGTGGTGGTGGTGCTTATCCTTGTTAGGCATCTTCAAGTCAGTTCCCAATCCCAGAGAACCCATGGACAAGAGAATGAAACCCTGTCTGGTCTTGCTTCAGCCACAGAATCTTGGAGTCCATTATTCTAGTCACTGGGTCAGTCCATCTTTCTGAGGGTCTTCTGTTTCGCTGACCCTCAACTTTACCAAGCATGCAATAATTCTCAGGGGACTGGTCCCTCCTGATAATGTACTTACAAGAAGCAAGACAAAGACTTTCTATCCTTGTTTCTAAGGAGCATTATTCTGTCCAGGCTTCTAAGTCAGAGTTGATTGTTCTTCTGACAGTAGATGGTATCCTTACTATCTACACCAATCCCATCATTTCATAAAAGCAATTCTTCTTTGCTCCTTCCTACTGTTGTCCTACCTTCACTTACATGTGTGGTGACTGACAACACCAGGGCTTGGATGGCACATCTCTTAGTAATAAAGGTGTATTTCTTAACATTTGAAAAGTGTTTGCTTTTTATCATTTAAAACAGGTCTTTTGCAGCAGATGTGCCCAATGCAATATCTCATTTGGCTTCTTGACAGCTGCTTCCAGGTGCTGATTGCTGATCCAGGTAAACTGAAACCCTTGGCAACTTCTGTATGGGCTGAGTTGTTTATGTTGAGGTGTCTCTGTACTGAAGGCTGTATGTAGTCTTTGCTTCTCATCAGTAAATGCTTCAAGTCCTCTTTACTTTGAGCAAGCATGATTGTGTCATCCGAATATCTCAGGTTACTAATTAGTCTTCCTCCAATTTTGATATCATTTAATTTTCAGATAGTTCAGGCTCTCTGATTATTTGCTCACCATACAAATTAAGTGTGGTAAAAGGATATAGCCCTGATTTTAAACCATGCCATATACCCTTGTTCTATTCTAACTCCTGCCTCCTGTTTAATCGTCAGGTTCTGTATGAGCACAATTAAGTATTCCAGAATTCCCATTCTGTAAAATGCTGTCCATAATTTTTTATGATCCATGCAGTCTCACCTGTCCATGAAAGTAAGCATCTTTCTGGTAATCTCTGCGTTCAGTCAAGATCCATGTGACGTAAGCAATGCCATCCCTTGTCTCACATCTTTTGCAGAGCCTGGTTTGAATTTCTGGCCATTTGTTGTCGATGTAATCTTCAGCATAAGTTTTGAGTAATAATTTTTGAGTAATCTTCAGCGTAATTTTCATCATGTTTTATTAATGATACTGTTTGATATTTTCCGCATTTTGTTGGCTTGTCTTTCTTTGTGATTGGCACAAATTCAGATCTTTTTCAGTCAGTGGCCAGGTAGTTATTTCCCTAGTTTCTTGGCCTAGATAAGAGAGCACTCTTAGTGGTGAAATATTGCAACTGGTATCCTGTCCATGCCTGGAAACTCACTTTTCACTAATGCCTTCGGAAGAGCTTGCATTTCTCAGGATCATGCGTGACCTCCAGAAATGGGTCCACAGAGACCAATTTATTTTGGTACAGTGGTTGGATTTTCCTTGCATCTTCCCTCGGTACTTACTTCCTCTGTCATTCAAGAGCTTGCTCACAGAATCCTTCAATATTTCAACTCAGGGTTTAATTTTTTTCTTCTTCTCCTTCAATTCGTTCAGCTTGAGAACTGCCAAATGAGTTTTTCCCTTTTTGTTTTGATCTCTGGATCTCTGCACAATCTCATTCATGATCATAGCTTTTCTTTTCTAGCCACTCTGTGAAATCTTCTGTTCAATTTTTGAATTGCGTCCTTGATCTTTCTTGCTTTAGCTGCTTTACATTAAAAGGCAAGTTCTGGCATCTCCATGACACCTATTTTGGTCTTTTTCTCCCTTTTCATGCCGGTCTTTTGAATGGCCATTTACTTACTTCATGTATGTCCTTGGTGCCATTCCATAATGACCTTGGTCATTAGTGTTCAATGCATTTAGAGATGGTCTCCAAATCCAGGTGGTAATAGAGCATTTCCTATTCATCTTTATAAGTTAAAAAAAAATCCCCCTTCAGACTGCAGGTATCAGGATGCTGTCCTTGTCATTGCTAGGTGCCCTTGAGTACATTCCACTCACAGTCACCCTATGTCCAACAGCACCCTGATGTCACCCTGCTCCTGCCCCAGCCTCACCAAAGTGGGACTATTCACTTCTGAAAAGTCACCACCCCAAACCTCAGGACTTTCCACGCCATCAAGATCGAATTTCCTTGTTTACTTTGTCAATTTGAGGCAGCTGCCGCCTCCTCTGGAATTGCGAAGGCCGGTCTAGACAACAGCGGACTTTCTTTCCATTTCTAAAATTCTAAGATCCAGACCAGCTAGGGACAAGCAGAAGCTTCACTGCTTTGCTATTTCGTCATTAGCATCCATATTTGCTGGCGAAAACCCACAGTAAGAATCTTGACACGCCTTGGTTCCAGAGGGTAAGACCAACTACGTGGAAGCTGCCTTTGGGACAGAGTGCATGCCTACGGAGGTCTCTGGGCCTGGCATTCTTGCTGCCCAATATGTGGGTAGCGGTGGGCTTTTCAATCGGCATAGTCAGTTTGGTACCAAAGAGGTGGTAAAAGACACCTAATCCCTGTGAGAGAGAATTCAAATGGAATGTAACTGAAATAAAAAGTCTTTCCTTCAGAGCCCCCGAGCAGCCAGTGGATAATGCAGATTACCTGTATTAATGCTCTTCCGAAAAGTCAATCTCAGCCAGAATTACTTAATCACAAAGCCTTTGAGTAAGGCCAAGGCAACATTGAGAGCAGATCCACCTCTTATTCAGATGCAATCCAATTAAAGCCAAACCTGATTTAAGGAAGATGCAAGGGTAGGTGGTTGAGCAAGAATATTCTCATGTGAATTCCTCAAGCCAACAGACCCACCTACTTGTTGATGTGATTTAGACAAGCTGTTTGCTTCATTTATGCGTGGATCAGCTTATGTATCCACCTACCTGGAGCGTCAAGGCGGGAAGCTCAGAAGAAATGTTTAATGAATAATTTATAAAAATACTTAAACTGTGATTGTATAGTTTCTGTGGTAGAACCCACATTTTACAGTTGTCTATGCTTCACATCTATTTGGAGAAGCGTGCCTTACTACTGGCATCGTTTACTACCCTGTTTCCCCGAAAATAAGACAGTGTCTTATATTAAGGTTTGCTCCCAAAGATGCACTAGGTCTTATTTTCAGGGGATATCTTATTATTCCATGACGAAGAATATGGTACACATTTATTGTTTATTGTTTTATTAAAAGGGACCATGCACTTCCTGTCTGCTCCGGCTGCGCTGCAGCCAACAGTGAGCTGCTCAGTGGCGCCCGCTGCTATGGTCCAGAGTCCAGAGTTATGGTAGCTTTGAGGGGGCCTTATTTTCAAGGAGGTCTTATTTTTGGGGGGTGCCTTATATTTCAGTGAGAGGAAAAACTGTACATAGGTCTTATTTTCGGGGGAGGTTTTACTTTTGGGGAAACGGCATCCGTTGAAGGTGATTCCAGTGTTAGTGAGGTCGAATTTTTCCCAACTTGGTTGCCTTTTTTGTGTCCTTGCTGCAAACACTGACCTTTCAGTTCACGGCACATGGGAGATAAAATAGACAACTTCCTAAAATTTCTACACATCTCGCTGGAAGGTTCTTCATTCAAGGGGTGATTTTAAATCTAGACGTAAGAAGGTCATTTGAGCCAACCCTTGGCTTGCCAAGGGGACAGTTCTTTTATTTTTAAAAGTCATTTTATTGGGGGCTTGTACTACTCTTATCACAATCCATCCATCCATCCATTGTGTCAAGCACATTTGTACATTAATTGCCCTCATCATTCTCAAAACTTGAGCCCTTGGTATCAGCTCCTCATTCTTTCCTCTCCCTCTTCCACCCTTCCTCTCTCCCTCCCTCACAAACCCTTGATAATTTATAAGTTATTTTTATTTTTTCATGTCTTACACTGTCCGACGTCTCCATTCACCCACTTTTCTGTTGTCCGTCCCCATTGTGATCGGTTTGCCATTTCTCCCCAACCTTCCCCTTACCTTCCTGGTATCGCCACACTCATTGTTGGTCCTGAGGGGTTCATCTGTCCTGGATTCCCTGTATTTCCAATTCCTATCTGTATCCATGTGCATCCTCTGGTCTAGCCAGATTTGTAAGGTAGAATGGGGATCATGATAGTGGGGCATGGGGGGGTGGGGAAGCATTTAAGAACTAGAGGAAAGTTGTATGTTTCATCGTTGCTACACTGCCCCCTGATCAGCTCATTTCCTCCCTGCGACCCTTCTGTAAGGGGCTGTCCAGTTGCCTACAGATGGACTTTGGGTCTCTGCTATGCCTCATCATTCACAATGATATGATTTTTTTGTCCTTTGGTGCCTGATCCCTGATCCCTTCGACACCTCATGATCACACAGGCTGGTGTGTTTTTCCCATGTGGTCAGGGGGACACTTCTAAAGATGGTGCTGAACACCTGCTGACAGCTGGAGTAAGAAACTGGCAGGTCTTAAAGGGAGCAGAAATAATACAAGGAGTATATGTTTTAAGAGATGCAGTAGAGAGATAGAGAGAGATAGATTATTTTATCCACACATAAAACATAATCCATACCCCAAACTCAAAAAAACAAACAAACCCCACTGCTGTCGAGTCAGTACTGACTCATAGCAAACCCCTGTGAGTTTCTGAGACTGTATCTGCTTATGGGAGTAGAAAGTCCTGTCTTTTTACTGCTGGTGGTTTTGAACTGCTGAGCAAAGTAGATTGAAGCCCAATGTTTAAGCACTCCACCACCCTTTGGAAGGGCACCCTTCCAGCAGAATAACTAGAGTGCAACAATGCCACTTACCTGTCACACCAGCGCGAAAACGGTCCTGTTTGAAAACAATCATGTTGCTATGACTGGTCACAGGTACGTGCTGTCAGCAATGTCCTTCCCCGGTGACCGCATGTGTTACAGAGTAGAGCTGCATCTGAGGGTTTTCTTGGCTGCAATCTCAATGGAAGCCATTGACGAGGTCTTTCTCCTGAGGTGTTTGCTGCTGGGTGGCCTTGAAACACTAACCTTGGATTAGCAGCCAACTGGAAACTATTTGCACCGCGGAGGCTCCTTCTAGGCCTACCAGCATCCCGCTTATGCCTAAAGCTACATGCCTGTCATATAAATGGAATGATTGATAATCTGTAATAAAAGATTTCAATTATGTAATGCTCTTAATGATCATTCCCATGCTTTCTGGTAGATGAAACAGTTGCTTTTTTTTTCATGAGATTTTTTTCCCTGCTTTTAGTAATCTTCTTTGGAGGTTAATTACCTCTAAAATACAACTTCTGTAGTAATTGAATGTAAATTGAAATAAAAATGCGATAGCTCTGTACTCCGGTGATGTTGGCAAAGCTTCGAGATGTAAGAAGTCAAACCCTTTGATTTGTGGCTGGCCGCAGCGTACATTTAGACAGCTGTTTGGTAGGACAGGTTGGTACTGACATTCCAGAGTTGTAACGAGGGCTTATAAACACAAATCTGGAAATTCCACTTCTAGAATTTCATCATTTGGACATAAAGGTGGTAAAAAAATAAACATACAGAACTATCTATGCATAATTGTGAAGACCTACAAAAAATTTAAATGCCTAATGAAGACAGGGAAATAAATCCTGAGGGACCCACATCATATAACATTTGCTACCCAGTGAGAATTTTAAACTGAAAATGTATAGGGAAACAGGGAAAACACTTTTGAATTTCTCATTAGGGTTTAACACATGGATTATCTTCTTTATCATTTTTTTCACACTTTTCAAACTTTCTCCAGTGAAGAAGTGCTATTTTTAATTAGAAAAAACACAATCCATATTATAAAAATGAACATTTATCTAAACTCTGGACACAGAGCACTTGCCAATAAGTGTCAACAGTAAGCAATCCCTTATTATTAGCATCTTTTAATTTTTATTATTTTTTATTAGCAGCTTCATAAATCTATTCACACCACCTATAGATATTACATATATACATATATGTATAGACAAAGACAGGTAAAATGCATTGCAACTAGGCTTTCAGTTCATACATGCACAGCTTCGCTCCTAACAAAATGTGTCTTAAAGTGTCTTTAGATCAGTGGATGGCTGGAGACAAGGTCTCACCATCATCTTGGTCTCGGCATCCTCAGGGTGCCCTTGCTGTAGGTCCTTCTGAGGGATCTGGTGCACCAGTTCAATTCAGGGCAGAGAGGTCAACATATACAGTTATAGGAAAAGAACTTTTTTTTTCTTGTTTAAGATTTCAAAGTGGTGTTTTTTTGTTTGTTTGTTTTAATCATTTTATTAAGGGCTCATACAACTCTTATTACAATCCATACATAGATCAATTATGTAAAGCACATTTGTACATTCGTTGCCCTCATCGTTCTCAAAACATTTGCTCTCCACTTAAGCCCCTGGCATCAGCTCCTCATTTTTTCCCCTCCCTCCATGCTCCCCCCTCCCTCATGAGCCCTTGATAATTTATAAATTATTATTTTGTCATATCTTGCCCTGTCTGACGTCTCCCTTCACCCACTTTTCTGTTGTCCGTCCCCCAGGGAGGAGGTCACATGTAGATCCTTGTAGTGGGTTCCCCCTTTCCAACCCACTCTCCCTCTACCCTCCCAGTATCATCACTCTCACTGCTACTGGTCCTGAAGGGATCATCCGTCCTGGATTCCCCGTGTTTCCAGTTCCTATCTGTACCAGTGTACATCCTCTGGTCTAGCCAAACTCGCAAGATAGAATTGGGATCATGATAGTGGGGGGCTGTGGGGGGAAGCATTTAGGAACTAGAGGAAAGTTGTATGTTTCATCATTGCTACATAGCACCCTGTCTGGCTCATCTCATCCCCTAGACCCCTCTGCAAGGGGATCTCCAGTGGCCTACAAATGGACTTTGGGTCTCCACTCCGCACTCCCAAACTCATTTGCTGTGGTAAGGTTTTTTGTTCTGATGATGCCTAATACCTGATCCCTTCAACACCTTGTGATCACACCAGCTGGTGTGCTTCTTCCATGTGGACTTTGTTGCTTCTGAGCTAGATGGCCGCTTATTTACCTTCAAGCCTTTAAGACCCCCAGATGCTATATCTTTTGATAACTGGGAACCATCAGCTTTCTTCGTCACATTTGCTTCAGCGATCGTATCATGGAGGTGAGCACACAATGATATGATTTTTTTGTTCTTTGATGCCTGATAACTGATCCCTTCGGTACCTCGTTGATCACATAGGCTGGTGTGCTTCTTCCATGTGGGCTTTGTTGCTTCTGAGCTAGATGGCCGCCTGTTTACCTTCAAGCCTTTAAGACCCCAGACTCTATATCTTTTGATAGCTGGGCACCATCAGCTTTCTTCACCACATTTGCTTATTTACCCACTTTGTCTTCAGTGGATGTGTCGGGAAGGTGAGCCTCATAGAATGCCAATTTAATGGAAGAAAGTGTTCATGCATTGAGGGAGTACTTGAGTGGAGGCCCAATGTCCTTCTCAAAGCGGTGTTTTTAATAGATTTTCTCAACAGTAACAGGATGATCATGGTGGCTTATGATGAAGAAGTTTTGAGGATATAGGAGAGAAAAAGGCCAGGAAAGTTTTGCTAAGGGATTTTTTTTCCCATCACATAAATGTACTTACGCATTTTTAGAGCGTAGCAAGGGCTGCCCTGGGATAATTTTGTTGGGAAAGCTGATCTCATGCACCCTATAGCCTTGATCTTGCTCCCTCCCCAAATTTCTTTTGGCTCCCTAAGCCCAAAGGAAATATGAAAAGACCACGGGTTGTGTTTCTGGAGGATGTCAAGCCTGCTGTTTTGACTCAGTGTGAAAAAAAGCATGCAGGATTCCTCATGAAAGGGGTTAAGACACAGAAATACCACCTTTGCAAGTGCATACCCCTCTGTAAGACACAATAGCCTCACATTTTGATATTTTTGTGTTAACACATATTTCTATGGTTTACTAGCAATACTCCTGGTTTTTTTCCCCAGCATACCTTTTTCTCTCTGTGTAAGTAAAGAATAACGAGGCTTTCTCTGTAGAGAGTTACAGACTCTGAAACCCGCAGAGGCAGTTCTACCCTGCCCTATAGGGTTGCTATGAGTCGGAGTCAACCTGAGGGCAGTGAGTTTGTTTACTGGTTTTCTTCACCAGAGCGGACTCAAATACATCAGAGCTTATCCACCTCCGCCACCTGCTTCAGACAGGATAAGGCGCAAAATGGTGCTCCTCCGAGGTTAACACGAGCTGCAGGATAATTAGACGCTCTGCAAAATTCAGGGTGCCCCCCCAATATGCTTTCTTCATTTAAAAATCTTTGCTCATCTTTGAATTTAGAGAAGTCTTAGATAATCATCTCCTAGGTCAGAGAAACCAGTGACAAGAAATGACATCCCCTCCCCCTTGCTCCCAGCTTGCCTTTTGCCAGCGTTTTTTTTTTTTTTTTGCCAGCGTTTTAAGGGAAGCGGTGTGGTGACAGCTGTGGGGTCAGAGAGAGAATGTCCAAAGGACAAGAAGCCTGTCCCAGGACAGGCCTGAGGACACATTCATCAGGGACAAGCGTAGGTGTCTGCTGGCCTCAGAACTACCCAGAAGGTTTGTAAAAAGCACACCTTGCTATCTCTTCCTCTCCTCTCCTCCCACTTCCATCAAGATTCAGTTTCAGTAGGTTCTGGACACTTGTCCTTCTGAGTTCCCAGGTGCCAATCAGGTGATCCTGCTGGTCCTGGGATGACACTTGGAGAGGTCCAGAGTTACTTCTTTTACAGAAGACCAGGGTCAGGTATTTAAGGGCACAAAGATGAAGAAGAGATCATCGTGTGGACCGAGCGAGGGCCATCCACTCATCATGAAGGGAGAATGTGGTCAGGGCTGTTGTCACTCTGTGTTCTCGGAGGAGTCTGTGGTTAACACTGACTTGGGGAAGCCAAGAATACTTTACAGAAGTCCTGTCTGAGTTGCATATTGAAGGGTGAGTAGACGTCGGGAAGAGAATCCGGAGGAAAGAAAGAAGACAAACAAGCACCCCTACCACAGGTCAGGGGGTTTGAACCCCTGACCTCATTACTAGGAACACAACCCCTGACCACCCACAACCCCACAAGGGCTCCTTAAGCAAAGGCCCAGAACTTGAAAATATGCCATATGTTCTCGTTAGAAGCTAAGCAAATACCTACTGATTGCTTAATACGTATTACCTTTGTGTGATTGTTGAATTGTAGTTCTAGCCACCAATTTTACTTGAATTATTGATCTGTTATTGTTCTGTGCATATCATCCCGCCCATTTGAAATCTTCATGTGTTTCCTCAAAGGCAGAAGAAAACGTGTGATCATAAATGGGCTTGATCTCAAGTTTGGAATGACAAAGGCTAATCTTGACTACGCATTACCCATCTGCTGTGAAACAAGCAAAGGTCTACCTGCTACCCAAAGACCTAATTGAAAAGTTCAATAAATTCAGGCATTTGGCACTATGTCAAGGGGAAAAGGTTTATCGTTTAAAACATTCTTGCTTCCTTTTTATGCTGTATCTGGTCAAATTAATCAAACTTAGTCAAACCAGGGAACTTAAAAATTTCACACCATTCAAAGCATTGAAGTTTTTTGGAATAAATTATGCTTACAAGTGAGAGACAGAATTATAACTTGAGCTCAGTAGCCCCCCACCCCATACAGGGATCCAGTTCCACTGCTTTCTTATAAATATCATACTCGTATTTTAGTTTGATTTACAATAATAATTGAATATGCAGCAACCTCCCTCTTAATTGTTCCTAGTTACTTACCTGATTAAAAAAACTGATTTTAGCTTGAATTCTCATTTAGTCAACTGATAGAAAGATATGAGGGCTTTCTGAGCAGCAGCACCAGGTGGGAATTGCCGATTTTGGCAGGGCACTGCTCGGAAAGTCTGAGTATTACTGCCAAGAAAATCCAATATGAGTAATTCAATCCGTGCTTCCTGGCTAATGAGTTTATGTACAAATTTTAAAATATGGGATTCAAGGGCTGTATACTTTATCCTGAACACTCTGAGAAACTCACTTGTAAGATATTTCCATATGTCAGTTATAATTGGTTTTTTAATTGCAAAATGGCGTTTATAAATGTATAGTATAATCTGTGAAAATAATTAGGTAACTTTGCCTTGCTAAGAGAGAGTAGTCGGCATGACATTTGAGGTCCATTTCAGCACTGAGATATTTATCATTTTATGACTAATAAATCATTTTGAATTTGCAGGTTTATGTGTTTATTTTTGAAACAGACTGATTGTGATGTTAGCAAAGGAATGGTAAATGCCCCCAGGCAGGAACTTAGAGTGCTGTATTATGGTATTGTAATCACCCTTCTGCTTATAGCCCCATCAATGGCACACAGTAGGTGCTTATAAAAATAAAGTTTTTTTATTTCATGTTTGTTAGATTCCATTTTTTCTTCAGAGCCTACTTATGATATCGAAGTACAGATATTTATATGAAAAATTTTTGAGATCTTCTGAAGTGAGCAAAGCATCAAGATCCCCGATTCAAATTACTTAGAAAATAAACTATTTTGGTACCATATAGCCAGGTATTTTATGCACCAAGAAGAATTTTTTAAAATCATTTTTTAAAAAATCGTACAACTCTTATCACAATCCATACATCAACTGAATCAGGTATGTTTGTACATATGTTGCCTTCATTCTTTTATAGACATTTACTTTCTATTGAGCCCTTCATATCAACTCTTTTAAAATCCCCCCCCCCCAAAGCCCCCTGGTAGATTGCACATTGTTTTTATTTTCATCTCTCACACGGACTGCTGTTTCCCTTCCCCCATGTTTTCTGTTGTTCTTCTCTTTGTAGAGGGGTATAAAGTTATGTATCGATCATTGCGATGTGTTCCTCCTTTCTGGGACTTTCTTTCTGAACTGCTCTGAAGATTGCTTTAATTCTCTTTGGTGTAGGAATGTTTCAGAAAATTAAGCTATCAATTATAGAAAAGTTTCCTCTCAATTGATTGACCCCCCCCGTTCTGACTTAGTCTAGTGTTTTTATACCAGTGTAATTATTACAGAAGTCAATTTATTGGCCACCCCCCTTTTTTGAGTCAAATTCTAAGATTTTACTTCCTTTTATACACAAAGTTTAAAAAATGCTGCTGACTGATCCTTGCCAATGAGAATCCATTCATGAACTTTTAGAAATCTGAGAAATTCCAATATTTAAAGGCTGGAGGTAAAGCACTTAAGCAAATGGCAGAGTCTGCGAGTGCTGATTGACTGAGCCAGGCATTAACCTGCCTTCTGTTGGTTTACGCAAGTCCACCCACTGCCATAGAGTTGATTCCAATGCACCGTGACCGTGCAGAGGGCTTCTCAGGCTGCAAATCTTTGTGGGCAGGCAACCTCATCTTTTGCTTTCAGAACAGCTTGTGGTTTTGAACCACCTACATTGACGTTAGCAGCCCAATGCCACCAGGGCTCCTTTCGTAGCTGAAACCATTTTAGTATTGAGTATTGCTGCCAAGGAAATCCAATATCAGTAATTCCATCCATGCTTCCTTAGCTAAAGCGTTTCTGTACAAATTTATGTACGCTCAGGCATTAGTCATAAACAACATGGAATCTCTCCGATGTCACACTATCTTCTATGAATTGCAAGGTATATATTTTTTGGCCATAATAAGTGACAATTACAGGGAATCCAGGACAGATAAACCCCTCTGGACCAATATTGAGAGTAGCCCTACCAGGAGGGTAAGGGGAAGGTGGGGACAAAGGGGGAATCGGTCACAATTCCCCTTCTCAGGGGAATGGACAACAGAAAGGTGGGTAAAGGGAGACATTGGTCAGTGTAAGACATGAAAAAAAATAATCATTTATAAATTATCGAGGGTTCATGAGGGATGGAGGGTGGGAGAGGGAGGGGGAAAAATGAGAAGCTGATACCAAGGGCTCAAGTAGAAAGAAAATGTTTAGAAAATGATGGTAGCAATATATGTACAAAGGTGCTTGACACAATGGATGGATGGATGAATTGTGATAAGAGTTGTACAAGCCCCCAATAAAAAGATTTATTAAATAAATGACAATTGCTTAAGCGCCCATCTTCGTCCAAGATTAAGCTCAATTGAACTTTCAGAGTTTCTCTTCTCATTGTAAATGTAGCACAAGGACCAATTTCCAACCAGATAAGCCCATGCCGGGATGGGGGGGGGGAAGGGGGGGAGGGGGGAGGTCTTCAAGAAGCTCATGGAAAAATGGAATGAAAAGATAATATTTTTGTTCCACAAAACTTTTCAGCTCTCTTGTAGGCTAATTTGTAAGTTTTATATGGAAACACAGGGTGCTCCCTAAAGATGACTTTAATAACATAGATACATGACAGAAGAGAAAAGAGACAAAGAAAAGGAGGAAGTAAACGAGCCCGAAGGGGCCTCTGCTGAATTTCACTGTATATTTCTGAGATGAGCCATCACAAGTGTACCTCCTATCATTACAATTCCCCATGACGTGTGTCGCAACCATCGTGTGTTTATAAGTCTGTGGCAACCCTGCATGGAGCAAGCGTGTTGGTGCTATTTTCTCAGCAACATGTGCTCATGACATGTTTGTGTCCCATTGTGGAAATTCTCACCAGAGTTCAAACTTTTTCATAATGCTCCCGCACACATAAATGACTACGGTAGATCAACATCCTGGGAAACAACAACGGCAAGAGCTTTTATTGTTGCTGAGTTCAAAACAAATTATCACCCTAACAAGCTCTGGAAAGAAATGTTCAGGTTCTTGTTTGAAACCACTGTCAGTTGTCCTAGGAAACTTTGCCACTGACTGTATTTTGACATATCCTTCTACCTTTTATACTCCAAATCCGTGGCAAAGGTTTCATGCATCATCACCGGTAGTGTCACTATAACCGCAAGATCTTCAGGGAAGAAGTTGGCTCTCTTGGTCTTTCTGTACCTACTGAACACTTTGTACAGAACAGTTTCACAACTTCTCTGGATCTGCTGTGACTTACTCTGACGAACGAGTCAGACTTCTGTATTGGCGTGCTACGCTCTGGGTAAACTGATGTGAAAGAAAATCTGGAAAGAAAGGACATAGGTTTATTGAACATCAACCTACATGGAACCAAAAGAAAACCTGCTTCTGACCAACTTTTGGATGTTAGGACTCCTGCTGAAAAATCATTAGCAACCCCAGAGATTTTGCTTGTGTGCCTCCTACCGATGCTACGTATTGCATGAGAAGTGAAAAATAACTGAGAATTCTGCTATGTGTCGACAATATATTTTATGAAAATGTACTGTATTTTTTTCAAAACAAACAATCAAAAGAGCAGCATGGTCCTACAGTCTGATGCATTTCTTTTATATCTGGATTAAGAGAAAGCAGCTGGATTCTCACATCCGCTTCTGTGCTCGGTCTCTTGTGTGCTCACACACATAGGCACGTGGAAAAGGAAGACCTCTTGGTCTTCTTGAAAGGGTATCATTGAATTCAGAAGCTCACCATATCTCACTTGAAAAACTGCTGGCATATGAAACAGCAGAATCACAACCATGAACTCTCTGTTGAGAAATCCTTCAAAACTTGATCTACTGGTCCACAGAGTCGCATTGCCTTCAGTGAAAAAATGGAGCATTTGTACAATTGTCTGCTTCTCCTGGATAGCTCCCGGGAAATTTTTCCTTCATGTACATTTACCTTCATGTAGCTTCGGTGAATTTTGCTCTCCACTTATCCTCCAGCTAAAGAAACAGTAATCCCTAGAAGAGATTCCTCTCGGTACTTACTATTTTGCTAATGATCACTCGGCAATCTCTAGAAATGTTTGTCGGTCTGTCGTTTAAGAAAATGACAGAACTATGTTGGGCCCCTAGGGGTTTCCTCTCTCCCAAACTGACACCCTTGCCCAGGTGACACATTCCCGATCTGGCTTACTCCTCACCTAGATAGATGATAGAGAGTGATGAGTGGGCTGATAAGTCGATGAATCTGGATCCATGACCAAGATGGTGAAATCCTAGAGATCGCTATCTGGTTTATGGGCAGCTTTATGACGATGCTTTTCAGGCTTCTACTGCCCTGAAATAGAAGCATTAAAAACCCCCCACCAAAAACCCCAAAGCCAGTTGTGCTTGTAGATTACACACCGTAGGGCTGGAGCTCTGCATAGAGAAAAATAGAAGTGAGCGATCATGTTATTAAAAGAGATGGAGCGCGTTGACGTGGTGACATGCTTAAGTGATAGAAGCCAGTTTGAGAAACAAAACAAGCCAACTATGTACAATAACTTCTAATTATATTTATTTTTCTGAATATCTCATAATGGCGCTTTAGTGGCTTTTATCCGACAAACATTACTTGGCTGGCTTCTGACTGCCTACTGTCTGTACTGGGTGCAGGGCACGCTCTGGACCTGACAATGTAAAGCTGAGGCGGATTCAGCCCTGTCCTCTCAGTTCTAGAGGTCCACAGCAGGCTGGAGGGACCAGCAGTGCAGGAAGGATGGTTGAAGAGGCAGGTATGTGCACTGGGGGGAAAAGGGGGAGAAAATGCTGACTGATTCTGGACGGGTCCGGAAAGGCTTTCTAGGGGAGGAGGCCATGGTGTCTGAGTCATGGGTGGGAGGAATTTGAGAGGAAATATGGACTTATATACTAGGGGTGAAAAAATGTCCTTGGATCATCAATCAAAACTCATTTGACGGTAACTTTCGCTTCAGCAAAAAGGGAGTCTGGTGGGAGAGGGCGTCAAAAAGTGAGCGGGAAGATGTCATCGTCTTGCAGTTCAAATCTTCCACAGACTTTTCGAAGCTCCTTTCTTTGTTGCGCTGGGAAATCTTTCCCAGAGATTCAAAACAGGTCATCAGCTTGCGAGTTCCCTCTTCTCTCGGCTCCGCTGGGCACTCTGGATGCCTTATTCTCGTTGACTTCAGCTTCTCATAATCGAGAAGACAGACACAAGCAGTCCCTCATTCCTACCGATCAACCTCAAGACCCAGCAGGTTCCCGTGAGACAATCCCAGTGATAGACTCCTCCTTGCTACCACGGGTTTCAATTGGTGTTGAATTAGTCCCTGTGGCCACGGGCTGGGGCATCTACGAGGGGCTGGGCCTGGGTCCACCTCTGTCATGTGGGAAGGGGCTGGAGCAGTATGTGTGAGTTGCTGTAGTAACGTTGCATGATTCGAGCAGGGGAGAGACGGTCCCATGAAGCAATGTCTGGAGTCTGCATGGTGGGAGGAGAAAGTGAGCGACTAGACACACGGACACAGCCGCTCTCCACAACAATGGACAAATTTAGACACGTTGAACTCTCGCTCCACGAATTTGACAAGGATTCTTAGCATTAGCATTTTGGATTTATTTTCTTCCCCACAAAGTTCACATAGGTATTTTTCTAAGGAGTTTATAACCTTCCCCCCCCCCTTCCAGGTTATTTAGAGGATTCTGTCTTTCTTACTTTTGGAGATAGGGCCTTTCCCAGAGGGGCAATAGCTAAAGGCTTTCTTTAGTCCTGGGACAAATCATAGCTTGCCTTCTTAAACTCATAAACCTTTTTATGCAGTTAAAGTCTGGTCAAGCCAACATCAGGAAGAAAACACACACACACACACACACACACACACACACACACACACACACAACCTCATCAACAGGGCAGAATATGTGCAAGAAGGAGATTTCTAGTGGCATTACACACACACACACACACACACACACACACCCTCTTCCCTTTCAGTGACATTCTGTCCCAAACAAAGCCCAGCAAGTGGGCTCTCTACCGAGTGCCCAGGTGCTCAGAGAGATGAAGGACCAGACTGGCTAGGCACCAGGGTTCAGACCCAAAGGAACTTACCAATCACCGGCCACGTGGGCTGATGGAGGCAACTGCCTTTGGTGGGAGTCGTCTCCGGGAGAGGACGGAATTAGTGAGGAGCTGCTTGAGGCCAGGGTGAAAGTTGGGTGGCGGCCAGACTGCTTCCCAGAGAGGTTGTTGCTGGGACTGGGAACTGTTGAGTTGGTACCACATCATAGCAAGCCCATGTGGCAGACAGACTAGAACTGTCCCATAGTGGAACCACTTCTGGGAGCAAGTCTTTCTCTCCAGGAGCTCTAGGGTGAGTTTGAACCACCAACTTAGTGGCAGAGCACTTACTGTTGGACCCTCAGGTCTCTTCCGGTCAGGTTCACTGCTGGGTCCACAGAGGTTGAGCGGGTGGGTGCATTTGGAGGCAAGCCACTTCTCACCTAAATGAATACTGAGCCGACATTGAAAGACTATTGTTTGTTGCAGCCGCCATGAAACAAAATGCTTATAAATGGTTGGATGGGAAATTATGTTGATCTGTAAATTTTCAACTAAACTAAAGAGCCCAAATAAACCAGTCATGCACCAATACACAAGCCCCACCACCACCCCACAAAACAACAAACCCCGCCGCCAGACTGGCTCTTATTGACCCAGGAGGATGGAATGGGGTTCATAAGACTGTCTATCTTTACAGGAGCACACAGTCTCCTCTCTCTCTCTCCTGAGGAGTGTCTAGTGGGTTTGAACTGCTGACCTTGCTGTTGGTAGCCCAATGCTTTACCCTCTGTGCCACTATGGTTCATTAATAGATCAATCACTACCACCACCACCACCACCACCACCACCACCACCAAACTGGAAGTAGGTCCCAGCAAGCAATGGGATAGGACTGTTTCATAAACTGTGTTGTGATAATGGGGGTGGTGGTGATGGGGGGCATGGGAAGCACATTATGGCTGCTGGCGGTGGGGGAGGCAGAGCATGCAGGTTCTGGGAAATACCAGATCATACCCCTTTCTTGGACACTCAGATGGTGTATGCGAACAAAGCCTTCTTTTCCAAGCCTGCTTCCTGGGTGAATGCCATTATGAAATTATCAGTGTCAGAATATTGGCTATTATGCCTTTGCTTACTAGATATTCATTCCTAGAGCAAATTCCAGAAAGCAAATGGAGTAGATAGCTGACATTTTTTTTAAGAGCCAGTGACAGTTTTCTTTGACTTGTGACTAGAACACAATGAAAGGTGTTACGTACAAACAAGAAAAACCAACACGGGGCTGTCATTGTCCATTTCCGCATATAAACCCAACAAATTGCGTATGACTTCTGCACCGTTTTTCAATCTGCTTTAGAAATTCCCTTTTCTAGGTGGTACCTCTCACCTGTCAGTCTTCCTGTTTTGTTGAAGTTTTTTCGGTCCTGGTTATATTGTTCTCTTCTTGGGTACCACTTGGTCCCGATCTTCTGTCCTCAAGTGCTCGATCTTCTTCAACTCATACTTAATTAAGATGAATGATGTTAAGATAGTGATTGACTGTCCTGGATGCAGAGTCCCTTGCTATTAAGGATCCTGTTGTTTTCTGTGCACTCTGCCCAGAGATTGCATGGTTCCATTTTTGACTTATTCTTGGGGTCATATCTAATTTTGAAATCTTGCTTTGTTTTTAAGATTGCGTTTTCTTTCTTGGAGACTTATGTTAATAAGTATACTCCTGTATACACATATGATGCTGGTGATTCTATCTCTGTAAGCCTTTCACAAAGAAAGCTGGACTCTTGGACTTACACAATGTCAAAACAGCAGTCCAAGCATCCTCAAGGGACTCAAAGCCTCTTCTTTTGAAGTCTTCTCTGAGTCATGGTCCAGCAGATTTACTCAGAAGCCCCTGTTTTGATTTTTCTGTGGTAGTTACATAATCTGCTATCAGTTTGAGGATTGAGTCTAGGGGGTGGAGTCTAGCCCATCAATCAGGATGGAGCCAATGAGGCCTCTGTGTGGGCGTGGCCTTCTCCTGAGGTTTCTGGAAACTCCTGTATTACCTTCTTGGAGGTGGGGAGACATTCTCTCTCTGCTCACTCCCTGTGATACATCCCTGGGGAGAAGACACATGGAGAGAGGCTGATGGAGCCAGACCTCTAGAGCTGGAGGAATCACGCGGAGACCCCTGCCAGCCCTGAGACATCATGCCACTGGATCCACAAGACTTCCCACCCACTGGCCTGTGATCTTCCTGCATTCAGCATCATTGCATGTGTTTTGTGAGTCTGAAGAGGACTTTATAGGTTGGTATCAGACCCGTGGGCTACTATCAGACTTCTGGACTTGATCTAGACTGGGCTGGGATGTTTTCTCAATATTCAATTGCTTTTGTATATAAAACTTTTCCCCACACACATATGACTCTCCCTGGATTTGTTTCTCTGGTCTACCCAGGCTAACACTGTGCCCTTCCCACCCGCTTTTAAGACAAGGGTATTGCTGAACGAACCTGTTGCAGTCATCCATTAATTGCCAAGACAGGTTTAAAAACATTTTGCTGCAATAAACCCGCATGTAGTGAAATACTAGTAGCAATATGTTTCACTTACCCTGCTCGACCTGAAATAGTCATATCTTGGAACAAAATTCCTAGTATTGCACATGAGTCACACTCGGTCTTTCTTTTCTATTCCATACTATTTGAGTAAAAAAAATTGATCTCACCATTTCAGATCGCAAAACACTGCTCTAAGACGACTCCATCTTGGTGCTCAAAGGATAGAATGATCTTAGATACCTTAGAGCAGCGGTTCTCAACCTGTGGGTTGAGACCCCACAGTGGTCGCCCATTTACAGGGGTCACCCGATTCATAACAGTCGCAAAATGACAGTGATGAAGTAGCAATGAAAATAATGTTATGGTTTGGGGGGGGGGGGAGTCACCACCACCTGAAGCACTGTATGAAAGGGTCGCGGCATTAGGAAGGTGGAGAACCACTGCTCTAGATGTATCTAAGGCTACTGCTCATGACCAACTGACTGGTTGATGTTATGTCCTCACACAAATATCTGTTGTCTTATCAGGGATTCATCTGTCTCCGTTCTAATCATCAAAGGAAAATACAATCTATATTTCTTTGGGGAGGAGTGACAACGTTGTTAGAGATGCCATTTGGAAGGTGACGTTCACAGAAAACTGGGACTCAGAAAGGTTATTTCTACCAAGTCCTTTCCCTTCCGAATGATTTCTTTGATCATTGCAGCCACAGGCGCCCTTTTATGGCCAAATTTTCTTTGCTTATTCTTCTGACACGCGTCAGAAGACTTTATATACAATGATCAGAGCAGCTTGTTACTATTCAAATCTCATTGAGACAATTGCACAAAGAACCAGCCATACAAACAACAACAAGCTGATTTTCAGTGGTCCGGCAACACAGTTATCAATCTTATTTGCCTCTGACCAGATTTCTTGATCTGATAGTTTCCAGAAAGTTTGCATACTTTCTTTAACTCCGTCCACCGCCACCCCTTCCTCAAACTTGTCAACACCAAATGTTGCTTGAGCTTCATTGTATTAGATAAACTCACCAGATTGCTTCCAAGGCAGGAAACGCTATGTCTGCCCAAAGCGCGTGATTTCTTTTCCTTAGCCATGGAATTCAGATTCTGTGGCGAGGAGCGGTAAGCTCAGCTGGACACCCCACATCTTTAGCCTTCTCTCAGGAACAGTGCTAGTGCTGTGGGCTAGGCATTGGCGGTTCAAACCTACAAGCTACACCATGGGAGACAGAAGAGGCTGTCGGCTCCATTAAGATGTATAGAGGAGAAACCCTATGTTGAACGGCTATGAGTTGGCCTTGATTCTACGGCACTGGGTTTGGTTTGTTTCAGCCTTCTTTGCTCGGAGTTGGTCATGTGACATGGTCTGACCTAAGAGACAGAGGCTGGGATCATTTGAACATTCTTTTTGATTTTATTCAGGGTCGAAGGGACCATTTTCACAACCTTCCGCAGGATGTTTTCAGAGGGGATATATCTATTTGAAAGGACAAAACACATCATCTGAGTTTGGATTAGACTGCTGATCATACGTTTGCTTTTGCTAATTGTCTTTTGGAACCTTTCAGTCAAGAACGAACATTTCAGGGAAATGTATCCGTTTTCTGTTATTCACATACATTTGTTTGTTTTTTAAGCTGGGCCGGGATCAGACAACTTTGACTTCTATTATACCACTGCCCAATAAAAAGATAATGGTGGCAGCTAAGTGATTTAAACTTTTCTGATAGCCACATAAAAAAAAGTGAAATGAAGCAGGTGAAATTAATTTTCATAGTATATTTTATTAACACACTATGCCCAACATATCATTTGAACATATAATCAACATAAAATTATTAGCTATTGACAGTATACTCATTTTTCACATTAAACCTTGGAAACATGGTGTGGATTTTACACAGACAGCACATCTTCTGGGATCGGCCGCAGGTCAAGCTCTCAAGGTCTCCCTCTGTGACTCGTAGCTACCAAGTTGGACAGTGAGTGATTTTCCCCTTCCTCCTTCCTCCCCACAAAGACTACCACTTCACTGCCAGGCTGGCTGTTGTTTTGCTCTCTGTGCACCCATTCCAACCTCGTAGTCACTTTTAAAAGAACAGCGCTTTTAGAAACTGGTTTCTTGGTTTCTGAGCCTGGCTCCCCTGGCAAGAGGCGTTTCAACATCACACAGAGATGTTCCGGAGGTGTCTGCCTTGAGCACTGTGCTCTTCAGAGGAACGTTCTATTTGGGATCAAACTGATAGCAGCCACTTGAAAGGTTAGGGTGGAAGTTCAAGGGGCAGGGAGTTTCTGTTGATGGTGCAGGGATAATTCAGAAAAGGAGGGTGTGAATGGGGCCACGGAATCATACGTGGAGACATTGCTATGGGTTTGACTGTGTCCTTTTTCTTTTAAATCATTTTAGTGGCATATATTTCCCATATCCTGTACTTCCCAAATCATTGAATTTAGCAATTCAATCATACTAATATTTGGGCAATCTTCACTACAATCAATTTCAGAACAGTTTTCCCCTTCCCCTCCTGCCTCATCCCCTGGATGCCCCTACGTCAGTATCCAACCCATTCCAAATCTAGATTCTGTGTTTTGTATTTGGAAAATCATATAAAACA
Source organism: Tenrec ecaudatus (assembly GCF_050624435.1). Taxonomy (NCBI): domain Eukaryota; kingdom Metazoa; phylum Chordata; class Mammalia; order Afrosoricida; family Tenrecidae; genus Tenrec; species Tenrec ecaudatus. The sequence goes on along the minus strand of NC_134535.1, from coordinate 157,436,034 downwards.
CAAACAGGAGGCCAACAAACAAATAAGACCCAACAATAATGATGAAAAAAACAACAACTCAAAAAAGCAGAAAACAGAAACAACTTAAAAAAATCATTTTATTGGGGACTTTTACAGCTCTTATCACAATCCATATATCTATCCACTGTGTCAAGCACATTTGTACATTTGTTGCCATCAGCGTTTTCAAAACATTTTCTTTCTACTTGAGCCCTAGGTATCAGCTCATTTTCCTTCTCCCCCCCCCCTCATGAACCCTTGCTAATTTATAAATTATTAGTTTTGAAACAACTTTAAGATGGGTCAAACGGGAGATCAAATGATAAGATATTACATTTTTAATCTAACTACAACTGATGTGGGGTGCATTTCTCTCTTTTTAAACAGTTTTATTGGCACTTTATTCACATGTTATACAATTCAATAATTCGATCATATCAAGAAGAGTTGTACAATCATCACCAAATCAGTTTTAGAACCTCTTCTGTGTACATGTTCAACAACACCAGCAAGGTCACATGAATTGCTTATTTCTTTGTCAGAGAGAGTTCTGGGAATATCCTACGAACCCAGTGCTGGGAAAGCTCCGTTGGCAAGAATCAGAACAAGGCAAAAAAAAGGCAATGTGAGTGACTGTGTGTGTGTGTAAAAGAGATCATGACATTAATAACAATGCTTTTAAAGTGACAACGCCACCGGCGATCCGTGTATAAGATTGCAGAAATGGACCTCCTACTAAAGCCATGGGGTGGGCTCGTCTGGGAGTTCCGGAGTTGCGAAGACAATTATTGTACCTTAGACGTTCTTGTTGCTGAACATGGTCTGTGACGGATTGGCTTCTGGAATCTGGCAGTTTCTTTCCTGTTCTTGTAACGCTATCTTTATTTTCTTGGCCATCCAGTTAAGATTGTATGCTCGCTTAACCCTCTTTGTTAGGTACGATTCCTTTATGTTGGTGTGTGTGCTGATGAAAGAGGAACTTCCTTTCTACCTTTCAAAGCCAATGAAATAATTTCCGAGCACATGGCAATGCCACATCTACTTTTGAGTGAGAAGAACTTGAACGTCAGCAGACAGTCAGTTGGTTGCCGCTCTCTATGCAAAGCCATTCATTCAGGCAGAGATACTTAGCCTTTTAAACCACTTTGCTCTAGTTTGTGCTCTATAAACACTCTAAAGAAGCACAATGTAATGTACGCTTAGCACATTGCTTACCCCACAAGTAGACCCGAGCCATTGCACAAGATGAGAATTTTGCTGAAACCTTATGTTCCCATCACACCCCTGCCATGGCCAGTCTCCGCCAGTGCGGGCCAGAGAACATGTCTTCCTTGGGCGGCAGGGAACGAACAACCTGGGAGAATGGAACCAGCCAAGGCTCTAGTGGAGAAAGGCATCAGATGAATCCCAACGCTGGCCCTTTCTATAGCTGTGTGACCTTAGGAAAACCTCTCAGCCTCCCTTACCAAGGCAATGGGCGCATTCATCCTAGCCTCTCCACCTCAGAGGAAGCCAGGCCTGGTAATCGAGTCCTGAAATTCAGCCATTGAAAAACCCGAGCAATCTCCGTAGTCTGATCTGCACCCGATCACGGGACAACATGGGCCAGCACAGCATTTCGTTCTGTGGTGCTGGTGATGGGCAGGGTCAGCGGTCCATCCTATGCCAGGAAGCAACAACGGCAGCGCCCGCTTCTGGGCTTGCTGCATGCGGGCCCTTGGAAGACAGAGGGCCCCTTTTTTCTTGTATGCCCAGTGCCCAACCCTTGTCCTGCAGGAGCAGTGGCTGGGCGCATCCTTAGTCAAGGGAGACGACTAAAGCACATTACTTGCAAAGGCTAGTGATATTATGGTCATGTAAATACTTGCACGATTCTATTTCTTGCTAAGATCACGCCTATGGGACAGAGTTAAAAGGACTACATTGAGATCGTTGTTTGGTTTGGTTTTCTCCAGAGTACAGCAATTTGAGGGGGAAATCACAGAGACAAATAAAATAGTTTTGACTGGGTGGTGGGGGTATGGGTGTCCTTTTGTTACCTAATCTTTCACAGGAGAGGGGCCTGAGTGACAAATAAGCTTAGTGGTCATATTTCAGTGTGGGGATAAAGTTTTTTTTCCTTTCTTCTTTTTCTGTATAAGGATGTTTTCACTTAAAAAAGAAACGTATTGGAAGAAATGCTTTTTACTGTGTATCCACACTAACCACCTTAGGCTGGCAGCACGGCCCATCAGCAGTCCTTGGGGGACCTGCGTTAACGAGTAGATAAGAAGTGATTTGTAGTTAGCACATTCATTGTTTCCGGGCTGCAGCGGCCGTCAGTCATTCGGTCCATTTTTCAGACTCACTTGAATTGTCTGAACTGATGAACTTCCTGAAAGTCTAGCCACCCAACTCCATTAGGAGAGTCAGTGATCGCTCAACCAGAGAGTAAAAGAATATTTTATTGCCTGGCTCCATGATGCAAGAATCTTCTCAAACCAAGACTCACAGTTCGATGTATTTCCTCGCAGCAGGTCATCAGTGAGAAAGTAGACTCACAGTTACATGTATTTCCTCGCAGCAGGTCATCAGCGAGAAAGTAGACTCACAGTTAGATGTATTTCCTTGCAGCAGGTCATCAGCGAGAAAGTAGACTCACAGTTAGATGTATTTCCTTGCAGCAGGTCATCAGTGAGAAAGTAGACTCACAGTTAGATGTATTTCCTTGCAGCAGGTCATCAGCGAGAAAGTTCCTGGTCATCCTGAGATACTGATTCTAACTGGTTAAAATCACACTGGAATTTTCTGGTCCACCATAGTGGAGCTTCATTAAGAAAAACACACTACAATTCAGACAGGCATCAGGATGAATTGTGCCTTCGCAGAGCAACATCTTCATAGATTATGCAAACTGGAAGCGTAGGAGGCAAGACAAGCTCGCTTCTAGAATCGAGGGTGTTGTAAACGAGGACAAGCCATTTCCAGAGTAAACTATAAATTTCTGTCATTTATTGATCGAAGCACGCTCTCGAAGGACTTGGAAAGAGCAACAGTGACTTGCTCAGTGCTAACATCGGTGGTCGGAACCCAGCAGCCACTGGGTGGTAAAAATGAATTTGCCATCTGTTCCCATCAACACGTCCAGTCTGGGAAACCCTGGAAGCCACTTCTGCTCCGTTCTATCAGATGAGTTGGAATCTTATGTGACGCCCACCACAAATACGAAATCACAACATGATGATAATGAAAAGTGACAGCTGGGTGCCAGTTGTTCCCTTGTTACGTCTTGGTTTTGAGTATTTTTACATCTAAAGTATATTCTCTATACCCGCTCGCACCCTTCCATCCCTGCCATGGGGGCTTAAGAGATTTTAATTCTACAAAGAACCTTGTGCCAGCCAATGCCTTAGGAAACAGCAATTAACTTGGATTATGTTTGCGTTTCTGTGAATTCTGAACGAGAAGGCTGCATATTGATTTTGTGGATCCCCCAGTGGGATGGCTCTTGACTCAAGCAGAGGACAGCAGAAAGAGGATTTACCAGTGCTCGGGGACTCTGCGGAGAGTTTCTTCTGTGTAGGTCACAGCAACTTGTGGAGAACGTGACAGCACAACGCAAACACCCAAGTCCTTCATCGTGTTTATCTCGAGCGTGTACATAGACCAAGAGGCAGTCGTTCAGGCAAAAGAAGAGGGGACTATGGGACTTCAAATCAGGAAAGGCGGGCTTCAGGATTGTCTGCTTTCACCGTTTGCTCGGTGCATGCTGAGCAAATACTCAGAGAAGCTGGCAGGAGGACGATGAAGCTCTGCTGGGCCTACTCTTTCCACTCCCTACCTTTTGATTGCTTTATCTCTGTAAAAATGTATACGACATAAAAGCAATCATTTTACCTCTAGGAGGAGGATCCAGAATGCTACATTCAAAATGTTGTACAGCCATCACCACTCTTTATTTCCAGAAAATTCTATCACCTCACACAGTTCCTTACTCCGAAAGAGTAGCCCCTTATTCCTCTCGCTCTGCAATTCCCGGGGTCCTATAATCCTCTCTCTGTCTCTATGAATTTGCCTGTTCTATGTATCTGCTATCGCGGATACTACAACATTTGTTCTTTTGCATGTGCTTTAGTTAATTTTGCGCAAGGCATTCAAGATTGATTCACAGCGTGGCATGTGTCAGTACTTAATCCCTTTGTATGGTCACATAATATACCACTATCCAGTCATCTGTTGTTGATTTGTCTTGGGTTATTTCTACCTTTTGGCTATCGAGGTAGTTAGTTTATTGTGCCATCCTGGTCAATAGACACATGTGGGGTTAATTGAAGGGCGGAGGGATAAATGGCTCGGTGAGCCTCGCCTTTTGAGTTCTTGGGACTCTTGCTTTGTGATGGTTGGACCAGGGTGAAGCTGCCTTAGCCAGTTCCCTGCTTCAGCGGGCAAGGCCCACTACTCCAAGACATCCCCGAAGAGAAGCCACATGGACCTACCCTGATGCAGCCCTGGGTGCTGGAGCAGCCGTGTGGAGACCCCTGCCAGTGCTGAGATGCTTACACAGTCACTGATTTGGCTTTCCTCTTGCAGTCGGCATCATTGCGTGTGTTTTGTGAGATGGAGGAGGACTTTGTAGATTGGTGTTGGACATGTGGGTCAATGGTTAATGCTGGACTTGTGGGCTTGGGGAGCACTGGGTTGGGATGTTTTCTTGATGTGCACTTACCCTTTATATTAAACTGTCTCTTATACATGAGTTTCAGAGGATTTGTTTCTCTAATGTACCCAGACTGACACAGGTATCATGGACAATGCTGATGTGAATGTCTGTTTGAATTTCTGTGTGCAACTCCTTTTGGCTATTTATCTAGGGACTGAATTGCTGCATCCTATGTAAATCAGTGCTTCAAGGAACTGCCAAATTTTTTGCACAGAGATGACGCTGCTATAAGCAGTGTACACGTGTTTCAATTTCTTCATATCTTGCTATTTTCCATTTTCAATAATAACCTCATTGTGGTCTTAATTTGCACGTCCTTAATGACAAATAATATTGGCTATATGTTCATGTACTTATTGCCCATTTGCGTATGTTCTTTGGAGAAATGTCTTGTCAAGTCCTCTGCCCAGTTAAAAGTGCGTCGTTGGTCTTTTTGTTGTTAAGTGGTAGGAATTCTTTGCACATTCTGGATATAAATGCTTCTTAAATATATAAATTTGAAAATATTTTGTCCCACTCTGAGGGTTGTTTTTCACGTCCTTGATAATGTTTTGCTTTGCACATGATTTTAAGTTTAATGAAGTTGAACTTACCTATATTTTCTTTTGTTGCCTGTACTTTTGTTGTCATATTTAAAAACATCATTGCCAAAGCAAAAGTCTTGCAGATTTTCTCATTTGTTTTCTTGTAAGTGTTAATATAGTTGGGTCTTTGATTAATTTTTAATTAACTTTTGCATGTGGTGGAGGGGAAAGCCCTAACTTTCTTCTTCTTCTTTTTTTCTTGAAATATTTTATTTTTGGTGGGTTGAGGGAAAGTTTCCAGAGCAAATTATTTTCCCATTCCATGACTTATACACACTTGTTTGGGGACATTAGTTGCAATGCCCTGGATGTAGCTACATTTTTCTCATTTCCTCCTGTTTTCACTCGCTCATCTTTCTTGCCCCTTCTTGCCTGCTAAATTTGGTTTTGGGCCAATGTTGTCTTTTGGGTTTTGTATGGTTGGCTGTTCTGAGCAGCACGTTCCTCCTGGGTGTTATTTATTTGTAGGCCTACCTGTTATCTGGCTGACAGGTGATTTCTGGGTGTGAGTTTAACTCCAGGGTTCAAGAGTGTCAGAGTCTGAGGCCATAGTCCGGGGGGTCAGACCAGACTCTATCAAACTAGTAAATCTGATCTTTTTCACGTTTTTGAATTTTGCTTGACATTTTCCCCCAGGAATTTCTATTTTGAGCCTAAGTAGAGCTGTCTCTGCTGATGACCAGGTACCATCTAGTTCTTCTGGTCTCAGCCTAGTGGAGGCTGAGGTTTCTGTGGCTCCGGAGTCCTTTGGACTAATTATTTCCCCGAGTCTTTGATTTTCTTTACTCTTCTTTGGTCCAGCCAGGAAGAGACCAAGTGTTTTATCTCAGATGGCCTCGGGAAGAGACCAAGTGTTTTATCTCAGATGTCCTCTTGCAAGCTTTTTAATATCCCAGTTGCTACTCACCAACACAGTATGTAAAATATTATCTTTCTGGGTTATGTTATGCCAGTTGACATAGATTTCACCTGGAACTAGCCCTGAACCCTCAAGTCTAGTGAGTTATTTCCTCAAGGTGTTTGGTTTTAGATGGTTATGGATAAGAAGCTTATATAACTTTGACCCCCTATATACTTTACTGGGTATATTTTCAACATATGCAAATACGTATCCAGAAAGATCTTCTGCCCTACCTATTTATGATTGTGAGCGCATTCCCATATACCGTCCCACACCTGTTGAACTTACATGCCTATCTATGAATCCACTCAGAAATTGTTCTTCGTTACTATTATTGCAGACTTATGTTTGTGATACTGTTTACCACTGTTTCCTTGTATTCCAGTGCCTTCCTTTGCCTTGGTGATGCTGTGCCTAGTTCCCCCTTATTGGACACTGCTTTTTCCCTTCATTCAAGTTTCTCTCTCCAATACCCACCCTTGGTAAGCATCAAGTGATTTTTGCTTTGGTTGTGTGTGTAAACCTTCTCTTAATTATTCTTCTAATACAATATGTGTCCTTTGTAATTGTGTCCTCATACAATATGTGTCCTTTGTAATTGACTTATTTCACTAAACATATCTCTCATCTGCATCATGGGACATCTCATGGATACATTGCTTTTCTTATTCTGGGGTATCTCGTTGTGTGTATGCACTACCATTTGTGTCTGGATTGAATGAACTTCGCTTGTTCCCATCTGCTGCTTTTGTGAACAATGCTTCAACGAACAAGGGTGTGCGCAGATCAATTCTTGTAGCAGTTCTTATTTCTTTACAATATATGCAACTACGTTCTTTTGAACATGAAGATCCAATTGTTCTAGTATCAATTGTTGAAATGATTGTTCTTTCCCCTGTTGGATAATTCTGGCCCCCTTGTGAGGGTTTATTTTTGATCTTTCAATTCTGTTCTATTGGTCTGTATGTCTAACTTAATGCCACATCACAGAATTTTGATGAAGTTAGCGCTGCAGTAAGTTTTGATATTAGGAGTGTAGCTCTTTCTATTTCTATTTTAAATACTGTTATAGCTATCATGGATAGCCCCTCCTTCCATTCCTGGGTTTCTGGTAGTGGCGATATTGACACTCCAGATCATTTTGGATAGCATTGCTATTTTAACAATATGAGGTCTTTCCATTCACTTATTTAGAATTTCTTTTCTTTTTAGCAATGTTTTGCTACTTTTATTGTACAAAACATGTGTTTCCTTGGCTAGATGCATGTCTGAGCATTTTATTCTTTTTGATGCTATTGTAAACAGAATGATTACTTTTTAAATCCTTTGAACTGCTTTTGTTTGTATATTTTTACTTGTAGAACTGCAATCTGAGAAGGAACCTTTTGTTGACTGAAGGAAGCGTAGTCTTGGGCATGTGTTTTCACCCCAGGCTTTAATGACTAGGAATTTCACTTACATTAGCATTATATATGTGTGAATTTCATCGACCAAAAGGTCATATTCTCAGCACAATCACTGCCAGCAATAATACATTCTGTCACCATGAAACAGAAGCAGGGTCACTGCCTCATTGTGTTTACCCTGGCATTGGAGACCCCTCGATCACTGTCCCTGTTCCTATGAGCTTAGAGTGAAGGTCTATGACTCTGTAGTCACAATAGAACTTACATCAGCTCCATCTCTTATTACTGCTTTTATTAACTTTCCCCCTTTTCCTCACCTAAAATGTGATGACTGGCACCCTATAGGTTAATTGTGAAGACCGAATCAAATGCCGTATGCAAAGCAGCTGGCACACCAAAACACCGGGCATAGTTTAGTTCTTAGCTCTTGCTTTCATCTCCTCCTTACCAGCCCCTCCTTTCATAATCTTCAAGTTTCAATAAATCTTTAATGAAGATCTTATGCTCTGGTTGAGCAAGCCTGTCTTCTGAATTCTGGATACTACTTAATATTCCTTTTTATTTTTATTCCCTATACAAAATACTTCACACACTCTTATTTTGTGGATGCCATGGCTCATCTTTTCTGGGATGACTTCATTAGTTTGGATCTTTGGGTGCCTCTTCGGTCATTCCTCTTGGTAGGTTTTACTGTTCTCACACGCATTTGATTAAATATCCCTCTGCAAGGCATCAAAACACCTTTTACTGATGCGTGTTGTATATTCTCTATCACGTACAAGAAAAGGCTTTGCTTTCTTGTAGCCAGACCAGACCAAAACTGGTATTCTTGAGTTAGTTCAGGGCATTTTAATTGAGTGAAAAAAAGGTATATATATTGATGGGTGCTAATGAGATTGTGGGGGGTGTGGACTTGAATTGATTTCCATATAAGAAATATTGACAAACTTGGGAGGTCCATTTCAGAAAAGAAAACTTGATGTGACTATAGGATGATTGTCATCTTCCAACGGTTGAAAAGCTACCATGGGCAAGAGGTACACAATTTATTCCAAATGAAGGCCAGTGATCTGAAGCTGGGAGAGAGACTTCGAGTCGTGGTAGCTCGTCAAAGATGAGTTCTTTGTTCTTGCAGCAATACAAACATGGGCTTAAAAGTCGAGTGTCTGGAATGTTGTATAAAGCATTCAGGGATCAGATAGGTGATAAGATTGGAAGAATTTGGAAGTTCCTGTCAATCGAGTGGTTTTCATTTCAAATGAAGTCTTTCTGGGCCACATCTCATGCAAATGCAAGCGAAGGAAAAGTCCCCAGAGCTTTGAACCACTGTGCCACCAGGACTTCCTGTATTGGGGTGACTTCACAAAACCAAACGCACTGTGATTGAGCTGATTCCAACTCACGTCGATCTTACAGGACAGAGGAGAACGGCCCCTCTGGGTTTCTGAGATGGTAACATTTTACAGGAGTCACCAATTCCATCTTTCTCCTGTGTTTGCAGTAGATCGGTTCAATTCACCTCCTTCTGTAGTGCCTAGTACATAGAAGATGCTGAAAACAAACAAACAAAAAAAAAGGTAATTTCTTCCCATCATTGAGAAGCTGAAATAGCTGTGGTGGGGTTGGTTGAAAACTTCCCAGGGGATTCAGAATCCATTGGAATAGCTATGGAAAGATTGTTCCTAGACCTATGAGTGTAGATTCATCTGGTCTGAAATTGTTAGGAACATACTTATTTAGTTCCCTGTAGTGCGTGTTTGGCTTTGGGTGGATACACAAGCAAAAGAAATGAAAGGGGTCTTCCCCTCCCCCAACGAAAACCGGCAATGTTTCCCTTTGTAGTCTCCATTTGTCATATTCATCTCCTGAGCTAATGAAGGGGAAATCGTTCCTTTTCCACAGAGAAGGCCGTTAAGCAGAACATCTGCTCTTTGCAGCATCAAGTTTCACCACTATATGCACGATCTTCTAAGAAAAATAGAAAAATTGATATGAACAGAAGAACACCTCTTGGGGGGTATGTTTTTATGTCGAAGTAGCTGTTGAGCATGCTCTCTTCTCAGCATGCATCTGATTGTGTCCTGACTTTCCATATCCTACCTGGTGGAAATCAATACCTATATTAGAACTAGTTTAGAGATTTCCAGGGAGCTATTATGTTTTATTTGGTTATCTAAGTAGCTTGCCTTCTGGAATAGGAGCAGACTAATCAATTTAAAGTCAAAATACATTCAGTGTTCTGCAGTGTTATTATTGTCCAGGTTATGATTTCTCTTAAGAGTCAAATCCATGATTTAGTTTCATGACAGCATGCGCTGGAGGGACGGAACCGTAGGACCCTACAAAGGCGCATGCTGACATTAAGCATTTCATTCTGTATCTACTTGAAAATAACTCTTTTTCTGCGTTTCAACAGCCACCATGAAATCTTCCCACTCCCAAATGAGCCTTCGAAATTGACCGCCCTATTTGACTTCTAAAAAGGAAAAATCCAGATTTGCCCTGCCTCCCTCCACCTCCCCACCACAAACAAATGCACTAGTATGGAAATTAAAGGATGAAATCCTGCCCAAAGCAGCTTCCCAAGTAGATATGTAACACATAGTCCCTGCTGGTCTCACTGTGTCCTGCCCAGGAAGATTACTCTGCTAGTAAAATTACAAAAAGAATAATTAATTTCGACCAGCTGGTACCCTGTACTCCTGCAAACAATCAGGCGAGAAGTGGCTTCTCATGCGGTTTTCACCTGTGGCGATAAGACGGTTCAGAGATCCTTGGAAGTGGCTGTGTTAGGCTACCTTCCCAGGCCCTGGAAGCCAAGACTTGGGGGCCCCTTTCTGGCACTGTGCTTTGTGCAGATCTCCTCTTCAAGGAAGTCCAAAGGTCATCCTCCAGACTCAAGTGCAATTGTTTGAAGATAGCTTCAGCTACCTATCCTCCATCACCCTAAAATGTACGTGATCCGTGAGTCTAAGTTTTGTAGCTCCATTGGGTCTCAATCACTGATCTTGGAGTTGGAATCTTTGGAAAAGATTAATCTTTCCCAAGGCTCTTCCAGGTGAATGCACCTACAGGTCAAGGGATTGGTGGTAACACTTGCACTAAACACACACACACACACACACACACACACACACACACACACACACACCTCCTCATTTGCCTTCCCAAGACTGTACAAAGAAAACCTTTATTAAATCCATGTTTTCGGGCTAAATTCCTCAAAGGCTCTGACCCTGCTTGTTGTGATCGTGTGTGAATGAACTTGATAGAATCAATGGTATCTGGTCCACAAATCGTGTCATCTCACAAGTGTTTGGTGGCTTAAGCCACAGGGATTTTTTTTAATCATCCCCCCACTAATTGCCATTCACCTAGAACCAACCGTTCAGGATTGTCAAGGACTTAGCAGATACACCGACCATGGGTCCATAAAGGGATTTCTGAGCGAGGGAAAGCTAGGATATAAGAAGAGGGCGCCGGCTGCAACTGTAGCAGGATGGATGTAGCAGGTCACAAAGCACTTTGTCTGAGTTGCTACATTCTGCAAAGAAGGAGGAAGTCTCTGGAGGCGCTGGCTCTGTTTTAAAGACCCTTTGATTAAGCACCTATCTTAAAAAAATTATCATGCTAAAAAATATCTAGCAACCTGTGCCAATTCAACCTTTGTCCTGTGCCCGAATGACACCAATTACATTCCTCTTGCGCAACCATCGCCGATCTTCTCTGCCAATTTTTCCATTCCCATCATCAGACACTCAGCGTCTCCTATACAATGACTCCCCCTGTCATTGCCCGCCCGGCCTGGGTGACCACTAATCAGCTTTGTTCGCTAGTCACTTGCCTCTCCCAGATCTTTCCTATGGGTCACTCCATACAATATTTGCCCGTTCGAAGTGTACGTCCTTTGAGTCAATACATCTGCAGGGTTGAATCCAGGTGGGATGCTCGGCGGTTCTGCTTGGATCTTTCTGCCTGTTGGATTTGGCTTGTCCCACAGGCAGAGCAGCCGATGGCTGAGCAAGCAGAGTAGGAAGCCCCCGTATGTAGACGATGTGACAGTTCTCTGTGTGGAGCCAGAGATGAGAGTGGGCCTCACAGACTGTCAGCCACCATCTACCTTCCATTCACTGCTGTTCTTGTGGGAGCCTCACTGAGGCAGTGAGGGCAATCTGTTCCGGCGGCACCTGCTTATATGTTGCAGCTAACGCAGAGAAAAATGACTGTACGCAGTGTTCCTCTTAGCAGTGACCATGTGAGCAGGCTCCCTTGAGTTGCCAGTTTTCTGTGGTGGGTGTTCTCCGGACTGTTTTGGTGCCAATTCCAAGGTGTCTGGGTATTTGAAAGCCTACACGGGGCTCAGTGCAGACGGCCCACAACGCCGATGAATCACATAGGCCACCAGCCTGATGTCTCCTCCCTGCAAAGAGGTTTCTCTTGTGCAATGTCGGTCCTGAGAAACTGTTGACAGTACCCAGTTTTCCATCACCTTGACTTCCTAGCAAGATCGTTTACCTGTTTATAGGATGTATCTGTCACGTTATGATTTATCCATCAGCCTATCTACCTGTTTCCAAAGGGCCTATCAGATAGGGCCTCAGCGTTCTCAACTTGTGCCCAGCTGGCATGCTAGGGCTTGTGCTGGGCTGAGAGACCTAGTTCTTGATCTCGTTTTATTGACAGCAATTAGCATAAAGGGAACAGGTTTATAGGTAGCATTCAAACTTTAAATGTTTCATATGCATCGTAATCAAGCTCGTGGATCCAGTGTTTTTTATTTTTTTTGTTTTGCCTGGAGGCAGGGGATAGGCGGGAGGGGGGGATGGGGGGGTAGGAGGGTGGGGTGGGGGGAGAGGAAGGGTAAATGGTGGGGAGGGGTGGGGAGAGGGAGAAATCATTCATTGCTGTGATCTAAAAACCTGTTGTGTTACAAGAAAGCGAGAGGCAGAGAAGGCCACATTCCTGCTGCTGCGAATTCTGGTTGCTGAGCTCTAGAAGCCAGGCCTTCTGAGATGGACCCACCTTTACATGTCTTCTTCTGTCCACTTCAGAGTTTCTTACGCTGAACCAGACGTCAACATCTTTTTTCCTCTCCCTTATAAAATGCCCCCCCTTTATTCCTGAAAATCCCCAAGTAAGTTTAGTCACTCTTTGTTGTTAAAATAAACACACACAAACAAACAAACAAACACCCTTCAAAGATAAACAAGCAGTCATCTAGCTCAGAAGGAACAAAGCCCACATGGAAGACCCACACCAGCCTGTGTGATCATGAGGTTTCGATGGGATCTGGTAGCAGGCATCTAAGACCCAGAACAAAATCATACCCAATGTGAATGGGCAGGTGGGGTGGAGAGCATGGAGTGGAGACCCAAAGCCCATCTGTAGACAATTGGACATCCCCTCACAGAGGGATCACAGGGAAGAGACGAGCTAGTCAGGGTGCAGTATAGCACTGATGAAACACACAACTTTCCTCTAGCTCTTTCGTGCTTCCTTCCCTCATTTTCATGACCTCAATTCTGCCTTACAAATCAGACTAGACCAGAAAATGCACACTGCTACAGAGCCTGCAACACAGGGAATTCAGGATAGATAAACCCCTCAGGGCCAACAAGGAGAGTAGAGATACTAAGAGGATTAGGGGAGGGTGGGGGGAATCAATCACAAGGATCAATATATAACCCCCTCCCAGGGGGATGAATAGCAGAAAAGTGGGTGAGGGGCAATGGAGGACAATGGAAAATCTGAAAACAATAATTTATAACTTATCAATGGTTTGTGACAGAGGGTGGGCCTGGGAAGGTGAGGGAAGAAACGGGAAGCAGATATCAGGGGTTCAAGTGGGAAGAAAATGCTTTGAAATGATGATGGAGGCATATGTGCTTGACACACTGGATGAATGTATGGATTGCGATAAGAGCGATATAAGAGCCCCCAATAAAAGTAAGAAAAAAAACCCACCACCAACAATGTAAACTATGCGCAATGAGAAAAAAATTGAGATAACATTTTAACTTTAAAAAAAACCCGACACCCTTCAACATTAAATCTCGATTTAAAAATCTATTTTGGCAATAGACCTTAGTGTGAACATTAGTTGAATTATAATGATGGTGGGAAATCGAGGCTCTTGCCTCAATTTCTTTTCCCAGAGAACCTCCTATGTCATACTGCAGTGCATCACAGGTTAGGCCTGGTTACATTGGTTAGACTTTTACCATCGAAATGAAATTATTACTTTGGTTCAGGAAATTGTTACTGTAGTTTTGGCAGAGGCGTGAGCAAGATGGCACAGGCAAGCGGTAATTTTTGACACATGGGCTAATTTTATTATGTTCTTTATGTATTTTCAATAAAAATATATAGGTAATTAAAAATTGAACTGTGGCGCTTTTTTTGGATTTATAATAATTAGCACCTATATGGCACTTTATATTTTCAAAAGCTTTACACATCGTTAATTACCCACTTCAGCCTGTGTGAGTGAGGTGGGGAGTATGATTATACCCATTTTACAGATGAATAAACGGAAGCATGGTGTGCTTAAATAAACTGCCTACGGGCTCCCTGTAAACCAGGGCTGAAGGTGGGTTAAAGAAGCTACAGAGCCCGTGGTATCAGTTCTGGCCCAGTCTCACATACAGTCATTAATAGTCGTATACCTGAATGGTAGCAAATGTGGCAATGAAATCCTACGGGATAGTTATTCACAACTATCCCATACAGCAGAATGAAACACATCCATTCTGGGCCATTATTACAATTATTGTTATGTTTGAGTTCTTTGTCTCACTCATTATGTCAATCCTTCTTGTTAAGGGCATTCCTCTTTTTCTTTTTTTAAATCATTTTATTAGGGGCTCATACACTTCTTCTTACAATCCGTATTCTTTTGCCTTTGGGGGTGGTGGTGGTGGTGGTGGTGGTGGTGGTGGTGTGTGTGTGTGTGTGTGTGTGTGTGTGTGTGTGTGTGTGATTTTTAGTAATATTTTGTCTTAACCCAAGTACGTCAAAGTTCTGACGGACGTATATTGGTACACCCATATCCCTTGGAGGTAAGTAAAGCAGTTAATGCCACACCTCTTTCAGGATGCCAGTGAGTCAGTGACAGGTCATAAATCAATGGACATGCACTAAACTCTGGCCTCTGCCTCGTCTCTGTTGTCTATCAGAGCCCTGGGAGTCACGGGAATGGTGGCTGGGTGAGATGGATGATGGCGCTCAGGACAACACAGTCAGCATTTGCCACCACTGGCTTTTTGAAAGAGCACGTTCATTTAAATTTTAGCCCCCTACAGATCGCCGTCCAGAGGACTTACAAAATGAGTCAATTCAGTTCTTCTCCCTGCTCTTCCTTTGTTCAGAAGACAAGCAAAGACTAAAACCCACTACCACCGGGCTGATTCTGAATGATCGCAGCCCCATAGAGGGCTCCAAGGGTGTACCTCTGTACCGGAGCAGACAGCCTAGCTTTCTCCTGAGAGGGACTGGTGGGTTTGAACTGCCAACCTTGCAGTTAGCAGTCCAACACGTCCTTACCTGATGACGCCGCCAGAGCGCCTATCTTTTAGGAGGCATGAAGAAATATTATTTTCTCATCACTCTCACCACCCCTCTGTGGGAGCCACTCCATGACTGGTTTTATTCTGCTTTCAAAACCAACAGATCTTGAAAGTATCGAATCCTTTTCTTTGCTTCTAGTTTCCAAAGAAACCATGACTTAACTTTCCAAGAAATCATATTCTCTCACTCTTGGTGTCCCTGGTTATATCGCAAGTGATTTCATGCTCAGATACTAGCTGAAAGGTGGGTAGTTCAAATCCCCCCAAAGGCGCCTTAGCAGAAAGGCCTGGAAATAAACTCTTCATACACCAGTCATTGAAAACCGTATGGATCCCAGTACTAAGGAGTGGCAGAAGTAGATGATGATAGCAAGCTATCCCACTGGCCCATATTCTCAGCTTTCCTTGAGGTAGTTATCAGCAGACTTTTTAGAGCAAGCCAAGTTATAAGCCTGACATTTCCTGTCTTTCTTGATCAGGCTAGTTTTATATTGTTCCCTAGAAGGCGAAACCTTGGCGGCATCAGAAATCAGACCCTAAGGTTGTCGCTTTCTCGGACAGAATGAAAAGACCCCTAACATTTTAATGTTTACACATAGCAAGAGAAACCACTGATGCCATGCTTGCTGATTGGGGAGGTGGTTTTCCGTTGGATTTAGGGAATTTGATAGCTGGTAAAAGGAAATTGAAAATGGGAATGGGAACAGAGAAAGACTCCTCAGGCTCAGCGTCAGCTGTGTTGGAATCTCCCCTGGAAGGCCAGAGCTGGGAGCTATGGGCGAACTAGGAGGTCACGATGGACATGAGCATGTCATACACATCGTTAACACTGTGCAGACATGGAAGGGGATTCTTGCCCTTTCCCTCTGTCATCACGATCCATTTCTTTTTTTTTTTTTCACGATCCATTTCTTATCAGCATAGTTTTGGGGCAACCAGCTAGAGAAATGGATTTGACGCATTTTCAGATTTTCCAGATCCAGCCCTCCATTGTTCTGTTGACTGTTAGTCATTTTGAAAAATATTTCCAAATGGTTTCGTAGGAAGAAAATGATCGGTGAATCCCATCCTTTCCATCTTTTCCTTCCTTTGTTTTTTTAAAAAAATTAAGAATTTTATTTGGGGCTGTACAACTCTTATCACCATCCTACTTTCCTTTCTTGTTACAGCTCTCACCAAAGGTAGAGACTTGGGGTCCAGTAAAGTCCCAGTGTCCCCCACCTTGTCGCTCAGTAGCCTCTCTGTTGTTCATGTCGTGCACAAGGGAGTGGATTGTATGAGGGCAAGACAAGGGTGTGGTTCCTTGATTCCAGTTCATATGTGCATGGCTTTATGGCAAACATAATGTGCTTCCACATGTCTCTGTGATCAATGGTGAACTGAAACCACATTTTCTTAGTAATACACGCATCTTAGTCTCATTACGATACCTTGAAAAAAAAAAAAGGACTTAGCAAAGTAGTGGTTCCTAAGAAGATCTGCTGGGTTGGTTGACTTCAAGGCAGAGAAAATAGTTCATAAGGTTATTGAATCTATTTGTTGAGATTCTGAAGGAGTAATTTTGATACAGTTTCTTAGAGGACACAAGACAGTCATATGGGCTAATTATGAAGAAAATTGAAAATTATGAGAGCCGTATTGTTGAGAAATAAAAAGAAGACATTTGGAATTAGGAATTTTTTTCTCATAGGCATTTCTACATGACAGTGCATTTACTCGTTCTTTAAGGGTAGCAAGGGATGAAGCCACCGCTTTGGACAAGTTGTCAGGAGAGAGAGGTCTGCCCATTAAGCAGGACATCATACTGGGTAAAGTGAGGGGCAGTGGAAAGAGGAGGGTCTTCAAGGAGAGGAAGTGACACAGTGGCTGCTGTAATGGGCTCAAGCATGGAGACACTGCTGTGCGCAGTGCAGACCCATGCAGTGTGTCGTTCTGTTGTGCAAAGGGTCACCATGGACCAGAACTGACTTGAGGACACCTACCAACAACAACAGCAAGGGATGTCCTTTGGGAATTTCACTGGAAAACCTTACACCCATCCACTCTACGGTCCTGATCCTACCCTTTTAGACTTCTGTCTCTTCCCCAAACACAAAGAACACTTAAAAGGAACACGTTGGAGGATGATGTGGTGTAACTCAAAGAGCATATGATTCTTTAGAGGAAGGGTTAGATAGGACCACTTCCTTCACAAGTGTATAGACCTACATAGAGGCTATGGCGAATAATAGCTTCACCCTTTGATATTCTTGTTGACTATGTGTTTCTATGATATTTTTAACCAATACCGTTTTAATTTACTCTTGTACATGCTTTTATGACATCAATGCTATGATTATCTATTCCTGGCTCCATAGTAACCAGCATTATATGGCAGTGCTGGACACTGGGATTGGAATAGTCCTGTGCACATGTGGCAATGGGGGAGCCAGCCACGTGGCAAGTATAGCCAGGTACTGGGTGCAAGCAGATACATAGGAGACAGCAAGCTTAGGGTCAGGTTGCCATGATCATACTTATCAAAACTTATTTGCTGAGAACCCATATGACTTGCATTAGACTCTAACAAATGTATTCCTAAATGTAAAAGCGCAAAATAACCTTTTCTCGTGCATTCATTAGATGCACTTACAAGAATGAGTGCTCCTTCATTCAGGGAGTACATACTCTTAGAGAGCAAATGGGCAAGAGAGCAGGTGACAATGGGGAAGCGTGGAGTGAGCTGTGGGAATGCACTGAGGGCTCGAGGAGTGGCTGCACGTGGCCTCTAGACTGAACTTGGACTTGTGGGAGACAAGACATTGATAGTTCCTGGTTTTGCTTTTCTGTAAAGCACACAGATTTGTAGATCTTAGACCAAGGTATGAGTCTGTTGACCTTGGGAAAGTTCTCAAAAGAAAGAGCTAAACTTTGTGAGGAAAACACACGGGGAATTGAAGAAGGAAGGCAACTACAGAGATGCCATCTTTAAATTTTCATTTTTTAAAAATGCAGATATATCACACGGCAATAGCTTTGGAAAGATACTGTATCATCCATATTATTTCCTTTCTTAGTATAAATTAAAAATGATAGCTAAAGACAAAATAACAAATAAAGCAAACTAGAACTAGCACGCCTTTTGTGGTGTCGTATATACATCAATTCATGCCCTACTTCTACGGGACCACGTGAGGCACACGCCATGGCCCCTCAGTTTTCAGATGAGGAAACTGAGGCTTAGAGAGGGTAACTCTTGCCTATAATCAGACGCAGGCGGAGTGGCTAAGTCTTAACTAGAATTGCAATCCGGTACTTTATTTGCAAAATTTGGAGGGACACTTGAAGTCAGATAACCCATATCAGCTCTCAGCATCATGTTTGCTATATAGTAAAGGCTCAATAGCTCTTAGTTATAGGTTGTAGTTGTCGAGAACAACTATGAAATTGACTCAGCCACTACCATCACCAACATGTGATAGTAATCAGGTTCTGTTGGGTTTGATGCACTGATGAAAATGAGTAATATCATAGCATTAGGTCATCCCACATTTCCCCCTCCTTAGGCTATGCCAACCTGGACATTATCTATTATTTATTTATCCTCCTCTAATTATTTATACCATGGACAGTGACTGTGATTTCTTTTTACTCACAGGCTTGTTTAACCACCCCCAAGCCCATCATCTGCCCCAAATCACAACATGAGAAGGAAGTAGGTCGTCTTGTTTTTCAGTCCCATTTCTAATTTCTCCACCAAGATTCCTTCTGACTTTTCTCTGCATTAAAAAAAAAATGGTTGCAGGTGACACGAGCAACATTTACTCCTAAAGTGCCTGGGATCTTCATGCCCCAAGGCATGTATCAAATGATACAAGCAACGTAATCCCAAATTACTCCTCTGGAAATGCGTATGCAAACAAACACAGATTTTAGCCCTTGTTTGGGAGATGGGAATCTTAAGATTCACCTTCCCTTTGATTTGATCAGTTATTCATCAGACTGAGAAAATGAGTGGGATTTATTGAGCAAGGGACGAGGAGACATGGGGCTGGCAGTTCTGTATTCTTCCCTAGTGTGTGACTTTGAATAAATCATTTCACATCTTCTGCGTATTAATTTTTCTATACCTGTAAAATAAAGAAGAATGATATCCTACCTCAGAAGATAATTCACAGGATCTGTTGATCAATGTTGTGGTAAATGTGTGTGTAACCAGTCAGCTGCCTTTTTAACATCTCCCAGTTACAGTTCAATGTCATTACTTCGGTTCATCATGCTATTCAATTGTCATCAGCACTCATTTCCAAAAAATAGATGTGATCACTCTTTAGGAAAAAACAAACAAATAGCTCTTTATTGTGCATTAGGTGAAGGTGTACAGGGCAGATCATCAGTTTTACATTCAACAGTTCATATGCATTCCATCCCCTCACTTCCTCCCACTTCCTCTCCGTGCCTCTGGTTTCCATTCCTCCTCCCTCTCTAACTCCCTGCACTGTGTTCTTGTTACCACCCTTAACCGAATCCCAATGCCTCTAGTAGCAACGAGTCCTTTGCTTGCCTGCTCACTCAGGGTAACCAGTAATAAGTTCTGGTTTCTCTACATTCCTTTTTGTGTCAATTGGATCGTAAATGTTTGACAAGACTCGTTTTTTGAGTATTTTGCAAGAGCTGTGGAGTGAGGTTCAGAAAACAGACCTAGGAATCAGTGAAAAGAGAATTACTAAAATTTTCTACCAGACTTGTTGAGGTTCTTAATAAGCTGGTGATTCTTTCTAGTTTTATAGGGTCACGAGCCATTGTGTGGGAGACACTCGTATATGTATAACAAAGAAATTTATATCAAAGAGTAATTGTATATTAAGAAAACATCCCAGTCCAGTCCAGATCAAGCCCATAAGTCCGATATTAGCCCATAAGTCCAATACTAGTCCATAAATCTCTCTTCAGACTCATGCAGCACATGCAATGACGTAAAATGCAGGAAGATCATAGACTGGTGGGTGCAAAGTCTTGTAGATCCAGTGGCAGTGGAAACATATCAGTGCTGGTGAGGGTCTCCATGTGGCTCCTCCAGCTCTCTGTCTGTGGCTCTTTTACAGGAAGGTGAAGCAGAGAAAGGGGCTCCTCACAGGTCTCAGCAAGCCTCCAAATGGCTTATCCATAGGAAGTGAAGGCAGAGAGAGATAGGAAGTTCCCAAAACCCTCATGAGAAAGCCACGCCCACAAGGAGGCATCATCAGGCTGTAACCTGATTGACAGGCTAGACTCCACCCCTACACTTATTTATCAAGTTGAGATGAAAGTACGTCACTACCACCTGTAGACATTGGATAATACTTGCCATGGCCACTGTCTGGAGTGTCACATCATGCCCATCTCGCCAAACACACACTCAAGAAAGAACGGCGAATGGTCTCGTGTTGCTATTGTTAGGTGGCATTGAGTCTGTTCCGACTCATAGCGATCCTGTGTACGCCCTTGTCACATGTCTTCTTGTGTTTGAGCCCATTGTTGTCAGTCCATCCTGTAGCGTTTCGTCTCATTATTTAAGAAATGCAGACGCATCCTCATGTGCTCCAGTCCTCATTCTGGAGACATTGTCTGTGGGCGGTGAATGATCTACGGAAGCGTATCCCATGTCCCCGCAACATGCTTTCTTCCACCAGTGTTCAAAATCAACGGGGCTTCTAGGGTTACAGTAGCCTGTATGGGGATGGGGGGGGGGGGGTGGTGGATATTTTGCATCTTAGCAGTGTCTTTTTTTCCCCAATGACAGACATGCATTTCTTTAAGTGAAGGATATGATAAATGCAAGGTTGTATGCATTCTTCATTTAAGTAGGTTCTATTATTCGATGCACTGATAGATATATAATGATGTATATTTAAAGTCCCTTGGAATGGCTTCAAATTCAAATTGCCTGACTTGGCTCCGAGCCCCAGCCACTAAGATACAAATGGAGAAGAAAACAAAGGAAAGGGGAAAAAATGAAGTGGGGGTGGGTGGGTGGGGGGAGAGACTATGAGGTGCTTTCTGAAGCACAGTCCTGGGGGTTCACTTCTTCAGTTCACAAAGCCTCAATTTGTGCTATCAATGTGGAATACAGTCACATCCTGAACGGAGATTGGTGCCTCGTGAACAGTAGTGGGTTCTGTCTAGGGGCCATTGAATCAGCAATGGCAAAGGGTGTCCCATGTATATGATACACGAAGAAGCTCTTCTTGAGAGCCTCACCATCACTTACCTTGATTCCTTGGGATGGGGCTCTTGGAGAAACATGCTCTCTGGGAACCTGGTAATCATTGGAGAAAGTGCTGGCAGTGAATGAAGAATTAATAAACACACACACACACACACACACACACACACACACACACACACACACACACACTTTAGAAGTACAGGCCCTGTGCTTTTGGCTGAACTTGGCGCTCTGGGGACGATTTTCAACCAAACATTGTAAACTGAAGATAGTGTCAATTGTTCCCCCCTCCCCCTGCATCTAAAAACCCGAGACTGACAAGAGGCCGTTGAAGACTGCAGATGGAAACACCTCTCTTACATTTATTTGTTGGAGGATACCATTGAAAAGGAAAAACAAAGCGAAAAGTTAATTGTACGCATTGCGGCGATTGTGATACGTCAGCATAAGCATTGTCTGGTTTAATGTAGGTCTTGGCAAAGGGCCTGTGAACCATTAATTAACATCATGCAGTAACTGTCATCATGTAACATGGGTGTTCAACCTCACAGTCCCTCCGTGAAGTGAGACCAGGGATGTAAAACCTGCTCCTCGTGAAGTTTCTCACTGTGTGTCTTTCCACGGGGGACCCAGAGCCCCTTAGGCTCCATAGATGTCCAGGCTGTTCCTCTAAGTCCCGTGCCTGAGGGCCTTGACTCGTTTCTTAAGCTGTTGACATGGCGAGTATTTTACTGAGACTCTCAACGGTGCATGTACTTCAGTTTCTGGTGATAAACTTGTGGTCTCCCGTTTTTGAGGGTTGCTTTGAGGCTTGTTCAGGTCATGCGGAGTGTGTTGGGGAATCAGGTTTCTTTTCCTGAAATCACTGGAAATCATCCAGTAGTGAAGAATAAGAAAATGCTTCAGGATTTTTTTCCTCCCTCCCAAGGGAATTTCAACGGCCAAGACACTACAATTATTCTTACGTCTAAATCCACAGCCTAAATTCCGTCAGCGATCCTTTTTAACGGCTGGATGTAGGGGGAAGAAAATGGAAGTGATTTTAGATTTAGGAACAAGAAGGGCCCACCTCATTAGATTTCCCCACTGAAATCCCTATTGTTTTCTCCAGTGCGCCCGTTTATGAGGGCTGACATCACCCAGAGATGAGAGAGGAGTCTTCGTGGCATGGTTTCAAAAGCCAAACACCTCTCAGTTAGTCACTAAATTAATAACAACACAAGAACTGTTAAAGATGTACCCAAGCTCGCTGGGACCGGGATTACAACACAGTAGTTTCTTGCTGTGCCCGGGGGAAAAGCTGAACAAATAAGCACTTCCAGCCAGAGCAGAGGTGACTTTGAAGGGCACCTGTGCTAGTAAAAAGAGAGGCTTCAGCTTTGTGGGAACCCAGACGGCTTGTCGTCCAGGGGAGATGACGGAAAAGGCACGGATGCCCTTTTGCCTCCTGAACCATCTCTTCCCTAACTGTCATGGGACTGGGTTTGTCCAGGAAAGTCTTCTGAGGCTCACCTTTGGAGGAGTCATCCTCTCGATTTTCCCCCGTGTTTGCGTTTGCTCGCTGTGTACTGGTCCCACCGGAGGTTTCCGTTCTAGTCTCTGGCTGTATGCTAAGCAATTAAAAGGTTAAATGACTTTCAACCCAGACCCTTTCTTATCCCACCCCTATCTCACATGCTAGCCTTCATCTCCTTTGGGGAATTTATCATATTGAACTCTATTTTGCGTCAACTTTGTCCAAAATAGATAAAGGTGAAATTTTGCCAAACATTAAGTTCAATATATTGTTTAAAACATTCAAAGGCAGTCTACTTTCACTGTCAAACAACAACAAAATTTTGTAAAATTTTTAAGTCATCCTATTTTACCTCTGTATACCAGCTTATTTTCTGAGGCAGTTGCCCCCAAAATTTGGGATGTAGTTTCTGTTTTTGCAGCTGTATAACTTGAATACAGGCTCAGAATCATTTATTGGCATTTATGACTAAAGTTTTGTTTTTATAGGTGTGTAAATGTGTTATTGAAGAAGTTTGGGCATCTTAGAAGACTCAAGTCTGTAGGCTTTAAAGAGGCCTACTACCTTTTTTGGGGGGTGGGGTGGAGTTGTTCTTCTCTCCCCTTGTTAAAAGAAAAGAAATGGTGCACTTGACAGGCGCTCAAGATGTTTGCAGGCAGTCTTTCAGTGGCTTTATTTAGCTGGAGGTTGTGTGTGCTAAAGAGTGAAATGCCAGTACTCAGGATAACCCCCGGTCCCCTCATGGTTTTTCTATTGTTTTATGTGACTCTATTGCTTAATCTCCATTTTCCCTGAAGCATCGTTTTTGCTTCATTTCAGATTTCTCCAGCCAAGTTTTAGCTATAATTCCGACACTTGGTTGTGTATCTTATTTTCATGGGAACAACAATCTTAGTGTGGGACCTGGGAGTCTGCATTTAAAAAAAAATCACCAGGTGAACCTGGGGGATCCATTAGTTGGGAAACTGCTAAGGTGAGTCGGTGTGCATGAAAGAAGCCCCAGGAGACAGGTGGGGCTGGTTACACACCTCTAAACACCAGGCAGGGTCTAATCAATTGCTCAGTTATGTTTAGGTTAATAAGCATTTATCGAATACCTACTATGTGTCAGCACTCTGCCAGGTGTTGGGATGCCAAAATGTACAAGATCGGTTACACCCTGATGATCTCATAGTCTAGTGAATGAGACAGACGTGTAAACAGACACTTTCCATTTAATGTGGTCGGGCGGAGGCAGAGACCTGCACCGTGTGTTAGGAGAGAAACTCAGCTAAGCTCCGGGCTTCCGAGAGAACAGCCCATGTACAATGTGCTGTGGATGGACGAAGCGCCTCCCTGCTGTAGAGGCTGAAGGGCCGGTTTGAGAGAGCAAGCTGTGTACAGCATGAGCAGCTGGTATTGGTGGGGACAGGCCATGAGGGGATATCTGAACTCTACATTTACCATGATAAATAAGGGTACACCTTGGCAAGGTCCTTGGCAAGGTATTTCTCTTTGGGCAATGGTGGTCTCCACAACCCCTGGTATTTCTGGAGATTGGAGCAATAGATAGATTCAGGCTAGAAGAAACTAAAGCAGTTTTGCTCAGGGGTAGGGGCATTAATAAGTCCAGGGCAACATTTATTTTTGAGCGGAAGCATAAATGCCCATTGCATTCTTTAGACTTGAGACTGGAATTATTTTGGGGGAGTGACTGGGGATCTATAAGGGAAGGTCTGTGAGCCTGGCATGAGGCAATCCATCACAGTTCAATTTTAGGCCAAGCCTGACATGTGAGATTCATACAAACAACAACAGATATTCATAGTATCACATGAAAACTTATTGTTTATATTAATCATGTTAATAATAACTAGAAGTTAGTGAGTGCTCATTTTGTGCATGGACTATATCATATGTGCTTTACACACATGAATTTATTTGCTACAGTATCCTTATTAGGGATCATGTGGTATATGACCTCATATACCATAATTCACTTGTTGAATTACAATTGCGTGTCAGTGTGATGCTGGAAGCTGCACCATCAGTATTTTAAATACCAGCGGGTCACCCTTGGTTTAAAGGTTTCAGTGCAGCCCTCAGACAAAAAGAGACCAGCTAGAAAGGTCTGGCAATATGTTTCTGAATAGTTAATGAAAATCCCAGTAGTCATAACACCATACTGCTGACTATAGATGAACTTCCTAGATTAGAAGGTCCTCAAAACACAGAGTGGCCCCAACAATGGGCAGTAGAGTGACAATAGTTATGAAGATGGTACAAGACTAGACAATATTTCATTCATTGTGTGAATCCACAACGAGTTGGAGCTGACATTACTGACAATGATAGAGAGGACAAAACTCAGCATATCAGATGTTTACATATATTGCTAATTTTCAACTGTGCCCGCCTCCCAGGAAGTAGCCTATAGCTGTGGATTTTAATTCTGGGCTGCTCTGTATTGGTAACATAGGGGTTTTGCTTGGGGCTGCTGTGTCAGTCTGGATACATTAGAGAAGCACATCCACAGAAGCTCATGTATGAGAGAGAATTTTATATAAAGGTTAAGTGCACATCAAGAAAACATCACAACCCAGTGCTACCCAAGCCCACAAGTCCAACATTAACCCATATGTCCGACACCAATCCACAAAGTCTTCCTCCATCTCACAAAACACACATCATGATGCTGACTTCAGGAGGAAAGCCGAGTCAGTGAATGTGTAAGCATCTCAGCACTGCCAGGGGTCTCCACACTGCTGCTCCAGCACCCAGGGCTGCATTGGGGTAGGTCCATGTGGCTTCTCCTTGGGGATGTCTTGCAGGAAGTGAGCCTTGCCAGCTGAAATAGGGAACTGGCTAAGGCAGCTGCACCCTGGTCCGACCATCACAAGGCAAGAGACCTGAGAACTTGAAAAGCGAGGCTCACTGAGCCATTTATCTCTCTGCACTTCAATTAACCCTACCTGTGTTTATCGGCCTGGTTGGCACAATAAACTTTAACTATCTCAGCTGCTAACTGCAAGGTCAGCCGTATGAAATGATCAGCTACTCCCTGGGAGAAAGATGATGCTTTCTAATCCTGTAAAGGTTTACAGTCTCTGAAGCCTACGGGAGATACCTGCCCTGTCCTATAAGGTTGCTGTGAATCAGAATCAACTTGATGGCAATGAGTTTGGTTTGCTGTTTTTTATCTGTGTTATTCTTTCCTGGTAGGATATTTACCTTATATTGTTTGGGGGCTTGACTTTGTATCTCTGCTAAGTATAAATAAGGAAAAAAAGGAACACATTTGGATAGTCTTTTATTAATCCATGCATATATATTTCTAGGCGTGAGTATGGCTTTTGGCATTCGGAAGCCATTCCCACTCTCTCCTAGTGTGTTTTCCTGCACTGCGGAGATTGAAGAGCTGAGAAATACCCTACACAGACTCCCTTGCAGCTAGGGTTCTGGGGGGTACATAAGATTCCACTAATTAGATGCATTCACAAGAGATTCGAATGGTAGAAATAAGACAGAAAATATTTTTCTTGTCCTTTGGTCATTGTCTCTACCACAAACCCGGCAGTGGAGACCTTCTTGAAGGTTCCTGCTGTGATATTCTGTTATCTGACCAGCTTTGTGGGTGCTGAAAGACAGTTGCAGCAGGACTGGTGAAAACAGTCTAATTCAAGCTTCCTGGTGTCCGAATCCCAGCTATAGGTATTGATCTTGGTGGACACAGTGAGACCTCCTGTTCTCCAGCATCCTAATTGTGGCTGGCCATTTCTGTGAGGCTCTGGAGTCATTCCACAAGGTCAGCCTAGAGCCCACGCCTCCAGCCCTCCCCGGGACTCTGTAAGTCCCGACTTCCCGACATTGAAATCCTTTCTGGTTAACATGGCTAGCTTGTTTTCTAATGCACTGAATTGCAGCTGGCTTAACTGTGAGAGACTTTCATAGACATTATTTTACCTTATTTACTTGACAACTGGTTATTGAAGTTTTACTATGCTTCTACGAATTTTACGACTCTGCTAGGCATGTAGAAGAGAAGGTAAATATGACACCTTCCCCACCTCAAGAACTTACAGCCTGGTTGGAGACATAATCAAGAGAAAATAGCAATCAACGTGTGGAGGTATGCTTACGATGCCTAAAACCAAAACTAAGCCCAATGCCATTGAGTTGACAATGATCCATGTATGGTCAACCTTGGACACTGTGCTTCTAGGGGCCTTGCCTGCGGACCAGAAGTAGATCACCAGGTTTTCTTTGAAGCGCTCTGGATGGACGCAAACCTTCAGCTTTTCAGTGAGCAGTGGGCACGTGAATCATTGGTGCTACCCCTCTATTGCTAGGGCACTTTCGGGGTATTGAATTCAGATGGAGGAAACCAGGTTCTGACAGGCCTCCTTGAGGGGCTAAAACAGAATTCCTCAGAATAGTCTTCATTGTCCCCAACAGGAACTGAATAAGGATATCTTAAAGAAGCCATCCTCGAGGTCACTCTTCACTGCCACTGACCCGATTCAGACTCATACCGAACCAATATTAGTCTCCCTTTTACAGACGAGGCAATAGAGTTTACAAAACGTACCCAGCTTGCAAGAGTTTGCGTCTGTGTCTTAGGATATTAAATCCTAGTTATTCCCAGAGAACCCTGGGCAGCCCAGTCCCACATGGAAATGACTCATATCCTTCCTTGTTGGGCTTTCCCTGCATGCTGCTCTTTGACTACATGAGTTTTGCTCTCTGTCAATTCACAAGGGGAGCAATGAGTCCGTGCAGCACACTGGAACGAGCAAGGACCTGGGGAAATCTAGGCCAAATGTTCAGTTCTATTAGTTTCTAGCTTTGGCATGATCAGGGTCTGGTTGTTGAACCTCCTTCAACCTCAGTTTCCTCATCTCTAAGAGGGGGCGTAATGCCATTTTACATCTCATCAGGGGCTCTAAGGATGAGCTGAGATACGTGGAGAAGACCTGGCACCAAGAGTCGCCTTCAGTCAATGGTGGCTGCCGTCATCCTCATCCTCATTCATACCACTGTTGGGAAATAGCACAGTGAAGAAGAACTTCAGGCCTGGGCAGGGGGTGGGTGGGAAGTGACTTGAGAGCCGAGCCCCACCTGAAGCTTTAGAAGTAGGGAAGCATGCTTGACATCGTCTATTTCCCCCTATGGGCCCATGCAATGTCAGACGTGGAAGAAACTAGATATCATCCTACCATTGGCTTCATTGTGTATAAGAGAAAACGAAGGCTTAGAAAATGAAGGGCAGGAAGGAGATGTGCTGAAGCTTGAAAATAAACCATTTCCCCCTCTTTAACCCTGTGACGTTGTTGCCGTTGGTTGCCGTGGAGTTGATTCCAACTCCTGGTACCTATGTGGGTGCAGTGTAGAACTGTACTTCACAGGGTTTTAAGGGCTGTGAGGTTTTGGAAAGAGATAGCCAGGCTTGAATTCTGTGGCACCTCTAGGTAAATTCCAATTGTCAGCTGAGATAATGTTTATTGTGCCAACCCCTGGTTGATAAATACATGTGGGGTAAATTGAAGGGCAGTGAGATAAGTGGCTCAGTGAGCCTCACCTTTTGAGTTCTTGAGTCTCTTGCTTTGTGATGGTCAGACCAGGGTGCAGCTGCCTTAGCCAGTTCCTTGCTTTAGCTGGCAAGGCCCACTTCCTGTGAGACATCCCCAATGAGAAGCTACATGGACCTACCCTGATGCAGCCCTAATAGAACTGAACATTCCAATGTGCTACACTGACTCATTGCTCCCCTTGTGAATTCACAGAGAGCAAATCTCATGTAGTTAAAGAGCAGCATGCTGGTCAAAGGATGGGTGCTGGAGCAGCCGTGTGGAGACTCCTGCCAGCACTGAGATGCTTTCACATTCACTGACCCGGCTTTCCTCCTGCAGTCAGCATCATTGTGTGTTTTGTGAGATGGAGGAGGACTCTGTGGATTGGCATTGGACATATGGGTTCATGTTGGACTTGTGGGCTTGGGCAGCACTGGGTTGTGATGTTTTCTTGATGTGCACTTACCCTTTGAGTTTCTGTGGATTTGTTACACATGAGTTTCTGTGGATTTGTTTCTCTAAAGTACCTAGACTAACACATCAGTCTGCTACCTAGTATTTCAAAAAACTATTCACCTACCTGTAAACCTCCCAACTTGTTGCCTCTCCTTTGGGAATTCCAATGGATGCTCCTCAGATTTAATGAGAAGGAATGACATAATGTTATGAAAGACAGTGCACAGTAAGAACCATTCATTTTCATGGGCACAACTGTACCCCCATATATAGTGACTGAGGCCCACATGGCCCCATCTTCCTTAGGATCTTTTTTTTAAAATGTAAATTATAACAGAGACACAGAAAACTACATAAAATGAATTTTTATAACTATTTATTATTTTGATTTTCATGGAAATCATTTGCAAACTTTTCGTTATAGTTTTATTACCCAAAGACATGTCCCTACTGGCTAAGCTAAAGCATAACTTGGCCTGCTCCTCCCCCACCCCATCCTCTACCCGCATAATTCAATGGTGTGGAATTTAAAATCCCCTTGAGATAACAGTCACGTGAACCCTCAGATGACAGACTAACACTGGCGCACAGACTCACAAATCGTGTGGTGGAGCAGGCAGTAGGGAGAGGTGGGTGTGGGGAGTTGCCACCTCTGACCCTCCCCCACCTGCCACCGTGGGCCATTGAAAGCTGGCGGAACTTTGTATTGATATGACTGGCATTTTAATGCTTTCAGTCTGTCTCTGCCAACAACACCACCTTTAGGGTGAGGGTGGGGGAGACTCAGAAAGTACCAGAGCTCAAACCCAACCAGCTGCCTTTCCTGTTGAAAGAAAAGATTTAAAAACGGAAGGGAGAAGGAGAGAGAAGTAGGGGGCTTTTCTGGTGGGGCTAGTTGGCTCTGTAACAAGTTCGGGGGGAAAGAGAGATAGACAGTGAGAATCAGATTTGTACAAGGGCAGTTAGTTGAGACGAAGTTCCACTCTTTTGATCCTGCTGAACGTTGGTGTTCACTTTCTTTCCTTAAAAGAAAAAAAAAAATCTGCTTGTGGCTGAGCTACGTGGTATCGAAACATAGCGGCTGCGAGTACAAGAGGGGAACAAGTCACTCCCCTAATCAGACTGGCGTTCTCTCTGTGTGGGCAGAAGGCATTATCTATTTATTTATTTTTATTTCATACACCATTAAAATGTTGCGATCGTCCCCCAGAGTCAGCGTGGCTTGAAAATGTTAACGAGGAAGGAAAACACCAGAGAGAAAGAAAAAAGTCTGATAATTTGTGGGAAGGTGCTGTGGAAAACAGGGGCCTGGGGACTTTTTCTATAAATCCTTTTTAATTTATTTTATTTTATGCAGGCATGAGAAGATTTTGCTTTTCTCTGGGATTGAGGGCTTTATGACGCATAATTGGAAGCCAAAGAATGGCCACGATTCTGAGAGCATATCCTTTATCCTTTTTGTGGCCTCAGGCAAGGCACTTAACCTCTGGGCGCCTCAGTTTCCCCCTCTGTAAAATGGGGGATAATAATACTTAATTACTTCACCATGCTGAGGTAAGGATGAATTAGTTGAAGTTTGCAAATGGCTTTGAAGCCAGAAAATGCTACAACAAAGCTAAGCATTATTATTAATAATACATGTCAACTGAGTTCATAATTGCATTTACCGTCTCAAATTTCCCTGGCAGTTTCAGCTGGTAAACTTATTTTTCAGCTTCGTTCATTAGAAGAAAAAAAAATTAAAGTAGTGCTGCTGATGGCAAAGATGAACTCATACCTGCCACGGGCCAAAGGGTACCGCACAAAAATTCAATAGGAAACTCAGAGGGAAAAAAATCCAATGGGAAGTACGGTGATAGCGGCTTTTAAAACAGGAAGAAGACAGCGCTAGTCAAAAGACGTGCAAAGTGTGATGTGAGCAGCCCTGGGAGGCGTCAACACTTCCCAGAATTGATTCCCTTCCTATGCTCTGGACCAAACCACAAAGGGTGTATCTGTTGTTGGCCACGGGTTGTTTTTTTCCTCTTTGGTCCCTTTTTCTGCCCCCACCCCTTCCTGTGCGAGGTCATTTCAGGGTGTGTTGGTGGGTGTGTGGTGTAGAGGTGTTTAAAAATGTTTGTCAGATCCCTGTCTATCTCCTTTCTTGAATGCCAACTCAAAGAAGCATTAACAACAACAACAACACACTGAACTCTGGAGAGGAACATGGCAGAGAAATGGTATCATTGTCAACCTCCCTGCTCCCTGGCGGAGGTCGGTCGTCGGTTGTTGAGCATCCCCAGGTTACTCATGCGGAACACCTCATGAAGTGACATCATTTGTGACGGGCCCCATTCCGAAAGCCGGCATTCCTGACCTGCCTTTAGTTGGGTGTGAATGTGGCATGATTTTCCAGGGGAAAAATGGATGCTGCTTTTGCTTTTGTCTACCAGCCCCCTTATCACCAGCGGCCACTGAGTCAAGTCCAATGGGTGGTGGTGCCCCTGGTGTGTCAGAGTGGAACTGGACTCCATGCAGTTCCCAAGGACTGGATTGGTGGGAGTATATTGCCAGGCCTTTCTTCCTAGGGGCTGCTAGCTGCTCTCTTCTAACTGCTAATCTTTCAGCAAGGAGCTGAAAATTTAAAGGTTTGCACCATCCAGAGTCTCCCCCTGCTAATTCAGTGGTTCTCAACCTGTGGGTCGTGACCCCTTTGGGGGGGCGTCAAATGACCCTTTCACAGGCGTCGCCTGATTCATAACAGTAGCAAAATGACAGTTATGAAGTAGCAACGAAAATCATTTTATGGTTGGGCAGGGTGGGTCACCACACCATGAGGAACTGTATGAAAGGGTCACGGCTTTAGGAAGGTTGAGAACCACTGCTCTCAACTCAATGGTCCTCAGACAAACAGAATTGGCATCATCTGGGAACTGGTTAGAAATGCTGACTCTCAGACCCTACCCCGACTCGCTGAACAAGGAACTCTAGGGGTAACCCCAGAAATCTCTGTCATAAGAAGCCCCCCTGGTCACAGATGCACCCTCAAGTTTGAGCACCCAGATCTCATTCAACCTCTTGATCAGTGACAAGCTGCCAGAGGTTCCAGGGGAAGGAAGGGCTGCAGTCTCAAGATGGGTGCTGAGCAATAGGATACAAAACTTGTTCGAGAACTCACGATTTCTATCCTTGGAAATCTGAATACCTAGGATATCTGAATACCCGTCTTTCCAGTGAGTGGAGAGAGGAACTCATGCCGGAACTCTTACCCGGGAAGTACAGTTTCACTTAGAAAACCAGCCTACTCTTTTTTCAGTGGAGTGGAGAGAGGAAAAAGAGGCTCCTTCGTTACCATTACCTTCTCAGAAGTCCTACCTCTACTTTGAGGCCCTTTGAATTTCCAGCCCATCCAAGAGGCCTGTCCACTTCTTCCCAAGCCCCAGCCTCTGAATTTGTCTAGCTTTTATAAACCGTGCAATGCCAAGGAACACTTCAGCCTGTGGGCTATTGTAAGACTGCTGTCCTTTGAGGCCAGGCTTGTGTTCTAGGGTCGGTTGGTACCAGGCATTCTTGCTGTCTACTCTCACAGTGCTCAGGAGTGCTACGTGTGCTTGGTGGAATTGTGCAGCCTGGGGACTGCTATCCTGCGAACAGCAGTCTTTCATCATTTGTAAGTCCAGGGCTCAGCATCAGGAAGCAGCGATGAGAGCTGAAGATATTTGTGGGAGATTATCTTTGCTTTGGACAAATTGAGTGTTGAACATCAGGTTATCCGTTGCTTGGCAAGAACTTTGTGAGGCACTGAAATGGTTTTGTGGCCAGCCAGCAGAGTTTAAAGGATACAGGCATTCAGAGTTTAAGCGACTGGTTTTTTCCTGCGCCTAATCCCCCTGACAACTCTGAAGCGTAGGAATCAATGCCCTCTATTTTGTTATATGTTTTATCTGACGTGTGGATCCAGCATAGTCCACAACTATGTATTGAATGCTCCCCACTCACACGGAGAGGTTTGGACTCTTGCTCGTTGGCACTGGGACCCCCAGCTGGAATTTCTGTGTCCTCGTCTTTGGGAAAAGCTGTGACTTAATTGTGAGAACACTTGGTTTCCTTCAGCAGATTCTAAAGTTGATTTGGGTAATTTACCTTTGAGTAATTTAAGCCTAAGGGCTTGATACTGCCCTCGGAGAACGATAAACAGTAGCAAAAATGACAGAACTGGCTCTGTTTGCGCCGTATCTCCCGTCTGCAGGACTCCCAGGTGCCATGCAATCTTGAACTGATAGACTGGGGGATAACACAGTAATTAGAACCTTCAAAGTGCTCGGCAAACATTCATTAGCCGCTCTCAGGAGAGAGAGCAAAGAGGATAAATGACATAGGAACATTCCCATTTTGCAGACATGGGAAATCGAGGCAGAGAAATTAGATGCCTTGCCTGGGACCAGATTCTGCACATGGGATTCTGGTCACAGGTGGTGGACTTGCCTGTTAGCAGAGAAAACCTGCAGAGAGACGCACGTTTTTTATTGTACGGCAGGGTTTCCCAGAGTTTTGACCAAGGGCATTTGGGGCTGGAGAATTCCTTGTGGTGGGCGCTGTCCAGAGCATCGGGAAACGTTTGGCACCGTCCCTGGTCTCTTCTACTAGACGTTTGTCCCAACCCTCCCCCAATTGTATCAATCAAAATTAAAAGATGTCTCTGGATATGGCTAAGACAATACCTTCCTGGGGTCGCAAAGTTGCCCCTGCTACAAACCACTCTTTTAAATATATGAAGTCGACCGTCACATCTTTGAGCCACTTCAAGGATTCCCCTGGGTGACACCAATGGTTAAGCACTTGTCCGCCAATGAACAGATTGGTCTTTTCTAATTGCTCAGAGCTTCCTTGGAAGAGAGAGAGGTCTGATGGTCTGCTTCCTCCAGGTCCCAGCCAGGAAAACCCTACTGAAAGCACTGGATCAGCTCAATAGTAACCGGTGTGGTTTTTGCTTTGGCGCCTGCTTACAGACACGATGGCCAGGATGGTTTATTGAGCACTGACATTTCGTGGGCAAGGAACAGGATCACTTTTCTGGAGAGACCCCACCCCAGTGAGATGCCCAGGCTCCTCCCTGGAGGAGCGTTGGGTGACTAACTTACCTGCGGTGTCTTACAAAGTAGCGTTTTGTGGTGAGAGTCTGTCTGTGGGTGAGTTAGCTCTGAGAGCGGGGGCTTTCCTATGAGGTCAACCGGGACAAGAGTCTCCCCTCAGACGTGGCCCTGAGGGGTTTGGCCCAGGTGGGTTTTCCCACTTCTGAATCTGTAGTCTCCTGCCAGACCAGGTCTAGACTGAACCCACTCTGAAGGCTCCATGACTCAGTTCTAAGGTCGATTCCTGCCAGAGACTGGTTCCTGTGGTGTGCATGGAGCCTGGAGAGTATCTGGATCTTGACCTCTGCTATGGGGTTTGTCTCTTGGACTTCACAGAGAGCGAAGGAAGGGCGCTTTGTTTTGTCCTTTTCAACCCTTTCCTCTCCTGGAGAGGAGGTGCCATAGGTGTCTGAAGCTCAGAATCTGAAAGCGTCACTGGCTTGTTGTCCTGGTGTACAGCAGGGTTAGAGGGTGGGGACGGGGGCCCCAAGAGTGGGAGGGACCAGCGTTATCGGCATCAAGTAACCCGACGGTACTGAAAGTGGTATCTAATCTGACTTAGTGAAGGTATTGCACATTTCCAGTGTCCATACGTTGTCTTGCCAATGAAAATAAGATAGGAATCACACCTTCAAAAGCAACATCAATAGAGAGCAGTGTTTTAAAGATATAATTGAAATGCAAGATACTGCACATGCTTAAAGGATGCTTTAGAAAGGGTTGACCTATGTGTACCCCCAGGATACTCTCACTGTCATCAAGAGAGTGTACATATTAATAACTCCAGTAAAGTATCCTCATGGCCGTGTGTCATCCCTCCTCCTTTTTCCCTCACGTAGCCCCTTTCCCTCAGCTTCAGGTAGCCAGGCATGTAGTGTCTGCCACTACAGATTAATTTATAGTTTCTGGGCTTATGTCCATGGAGTCACACTGTGTGTACTTTCTTCTTCTTCTTTCTTTCTGGTTTGTCTATTCTGCAGAATAATTTTGAGACTCATCAGGGTTGTGGAGGTACCCTGGTGGTGTAGTGGTTTTGCTTATCATAAGGTCAGCAGTTTGAAACCACTAGTCACTTCTCTGGAGAAAAATGGGGTTTGCTATTCCAGTAAAGTGACAGTCCATGGGCGATTCTACCCTATCCTATAGGGTCACTATGAGTCGGCATAAATCCGATGACGGTGCATCTGAGGTTTCGTTGGAAGGTTGTTGGGTACCAGTAGCCCATTCCTTGTTATCTGCTGGGCAGTGGTCCATTGTAGAGATGTGCCACACCTAGCCTATTCACCCACCTGATGAGAGACCGTTGTGAACCAATTTGAACCGTTTCCAGTTTGGGGAAATTATAGATAAAGCTGCTATGAGGATTCATGTATAAGATTCATGAGGGAGAAGCATCAGTGAGCCTAACGCTACTGACTTTACATGTGTGACAAGAAACACTGCTTAAAGTGAAGCATATATTATCAATGTCTGCCTGGGAGCTCCTAGGTGACAGCTATTTGTAGCAACTTGATCACTAGCTAAGGCATCCTGGTGGTGCAATGGGTTAAGCATTTGGACTGCTAACCTCAAGGTGGGCAGGTCAAACCTATCGTCCTCTCCACAGAAGAAAGACGAGGCTGTCCGCTTCTATAAAGATTTTCTGTCTTGAAATTCCTATAGAGCAGTTCTATAGGATTACCTTGAGTTGAAATCAACAGGACACCAGGGAATTTGGTTTAGGTGGGTGTGGTCACCGGGTAAGTGTCTGGCTTGTGTCTCTTTAGAGACAGAGAGCATCTTTTGGTATCTTTTATGTCCCTAAAACGTCTCTAGAGCTACCCATTCCTCCTAGAGAAGCACAGCTGAAAACTATCACCACCACCAACTTGATAATGGCTTGCTTTACTTGCTTATTTAAGACTTGAAAGTGGATTGAATTGGATTTTCAGTTCAAGATCTGTATATTGGTTAAGACTCTCCCCAAGGCCCCAATTCTTTCTTTCTTTCTTTCCTTAAAAAAAATACTTTTATTGGAAGCTCTTACATCTCTTATCACAATCCATACATTACTCCAGTGGGTCAAGCACATTTGCACATATGCTGCCATCATCATTTTCAAAGCATTCTCATCCCACTTGAGCTCCTGATATCTGCTCCCCATTTCTTCCCCCTTCATCCCTCCCCCACACATCCTCCCTCGCGAACCCTTGATAAGTTATGGATTATTTTTTCCATCCTCCATCGCCCCTCACCCACTTTTATTCGTCCCCTTGGGAGGGAGTTCTAGTTGATCCTTGTGATCGATTCCCCCTGTCTCCCCCCCACCCTCCCATAATCCTCCTGGTATCTCTACTCTCCTTGTTGGCCCTGAGGGGTTAATCTGTCCTGGATTCCCTGTGTTGTGGGCTCTTATCTGTAACAGTGTGTATGTTCTGGACTAATATGATTTGTAAGGCAGAATTGAGGTCATGATAATGGGGTGAAGGAAGCCCCAAAGAACTAAAGGAAAGTTGTGTGTTTCATCGGTGCTATTACTGGCTGGCTCATCTCTTCCTCGTGACCCCTATGTGAGGGGATGTCCAATTGTCTACAGATGGCATTGGGTCTCCACTCCATGCCACTCTCCCCACCCCCATTCATCTTGGGTACGATTTTATTCTGGGTCTTAGATGCCTGATACCTGAGCCCATCAACACCTCGTGATCATACAGACCGATGTGCTTCGTCCATGTGAGCTTTATTCCTTCTGAGCCAGATGGTCACTTGTTTATCTTTAAACCTTTACAACCCCAGGTGCTATATCTTTCAATAGCTGGGCACCATCAGCTTTCTTTCTTCTTCTTCTTTTTTTTTTTTAACATTTTATTAGGGACTCATACAACTCTTATCACAAACCATACATACATCAATTGTATAAAGCACATCCGTACATTCTTTTCCCTAATCATGTTTCAAGGCATTTGCTCTCCACTCAAACCCTTTGCATCAGGTCCTCTTTTATTTTCCCCTCCCTCCCCGCTGCCCCCTCATGAGCCCTTGATAATTTATAAATTATTAGTTTGTCATATCTTGCCCCGTCAGGCATCTCCCTTCACCCCCTTCTCTGTTGTCCGTCCTCCAGGGAGGAGGTCACATGTAGATCCTTGTAATCGGTTTCCTCTTTCCAACCCACTCTCCCTCTACCCTCCCAGTATCGCCACTCACACCCCTGGTCCTGAAGGTATCATCTGCCCTGGATTCCCTGTGCCTCCAGCTCCTATCTGCATCAGTGTACAACCTCTGCTCTATCCAGATGTGCCAGGTAGAATTCGGATCATGGTAGTGGGGGGGGGGGTAAGCATTTAGGAACTAGAGGAAAGCTGTATTCTTCATCGGTGCTACATCGCACCCTGACTGAGTCATCTCCTCCCCTAGGCCCCTCTGTGAGGGGATCTCCAGTGGCCGACAAATGGGCTTTGGGTCTCCACTCTGCACTTCCCCCTTCATTCACTATGGTAAGATTTTTTTTTCTGATGATGCCTTATACCTGATCCCTTTGACACCTTGTGATCACACAGGCTGGTGTGCTTCTTCCATGTGGGCTTTGTTGTTTCTTAGCTAGATGGCCGCTTGTTCACCTTCAAGCTTTTAAGACCCCAGACACTATCTCTTTTGATAGCCGGGCACCATCAGTTTTCTTCACCACATTTGTTTATGCACCCATTGTTCCTCAGCAATCCTATCATGGAGGTGTGCACCAAATGATAGGATTTTTTTTCTTTGATGTCTGATAACTGATCCCTTCGACACCTTGTGATCACACAGGCTGGTCTGCTTCTTCCATGTGGGCTTTGTTGCTTCTGAGCTAGATGGCCACTTGTTTATCTTCAAGCCCTTAAGACCCTAGATGCTATCTCTTTTGATAGCCGGGCACCATCAGCTTTCTTCACCACATTTGCTTATGCACCTATTTTGTCTTTAGTAATCTTATCCGGAAGGTGAACATGACAGAATGTGGGATTGTTAGAATAAAGTGTTCTTGTGTTGAGGGAGAACTTGAGAGAAGGCCCAATGTCTATCTGCAACCTTAATTTGTAACATATAGATATGAGTACATAGTTCCATTCTCCTCTCATTATATATATAATTATATAATATAAATATATATAATAATATAATATATTACATATTACATATGTACATGCCTGTATTTAGGCCTCTATAAATGTCCTTTGTCTCCTGGTTCTTTCCTCTATTTCCTTTTTACTCCCCCCTTGTCCCACCATCATGTTCGGCCTTCATTCAGGTTTAGTAATTCCTCGCTGCTACATTGCCC
The DNA here is from genome assembly GCF_050624435.1 of Tenrec ecaudatus. Taxonomy (NCBI): domain Eukaryota; kingdom Metazoa; phylum Chordata; class Mammalia; order Afrosoricida; family Tenrecidae; genus Tenrec; species Tenrec ecaudatus. The sequence goes on along the minus strand of NC_134535.1, from coordinate 157,397,763 downwards.
TTGATTGAGCCCCACAGGCATCCTACGCCCTTCCTTCCATTGATTTTAGTTCCCTTGTTGTTCCCTTGTCCCTGGGTTGGTCCCCCTCCCCTTCTTTTCTCCCCTATCCACTCCTGCCCCCCCACGAACCATTGGTCCCATTCTTTTCATCTCCAAATTACTTATCCTGCCTATCTTATCTAGATAGACATGCAGATACAGTAATAAGTGCAAAAGCCAGGCAAAGCCAAATAAAACAACAAAGGAAGTCACAACCAACAAAACAATAGCAACAACAGCCAAAACCAAGCACAAAATAACAATAACAAACAAAAAGCCACTGACAAAAATGGAAAAGCCTATAGTTCAAGGTCTGTTTGTTGACCTTTATGAGTGTTTTCCAGTCGAGTCTGATGGGGTGTGACACACTGTCTCCGAAGCCTATTTTTGGTATTCCCTGGGATTTCATCACTCGGTTCCCCTGCTTCTCTGCTGCATGCCCTCAGTGCCTCGCCCCAGCGTGATGTGGCCAGACTGCACTGTTCCTGCATTGCGTCTCCTGTGCTGTCCCCCGCAGAGCTGTGGTTCAGTGAGGGACACCGTGTCCCATAGTGGGGCCAGCCCTACGGTCCTCCCTGTGCATTGTCTGCTCCAAGCAGGAATGTCGTCCTTTGGGCTTGATGGGCCAGGATGTCCTCTCCTCCCTCTCCATCCCTTTGCATTTCTCCTGTGTGTTCTAATCCGACGCTCCCCTCTCACCAAGCTGTAGCCCCAGTGCCGTCCTCTGAAGTGCATTCTTCTGTGTCCAAGTAGTTAGGATTATGACTGGCCCCGCTGGCCCCAATTCTAGATAGTGCTTTAGAATTCTGATATCAGATGGAACAAATAAAGACATAGGGTTGGTATTCATAATTTGAAGATTCCCTATTGGAGGGTGTGTCTGCTTGCTCCGTTTTATTTGTAGCTGCAGAAACTGGATGCTTTCTCAATGCCTACAGACATTCTTTGAGCCAGGAGCAGTTTCCATCTCCTGAGGCTCAACCCTCCCAGCAGAGGTGGAACGGGGTCATGCTTGGCCCTTTTGCCTTAGTGGTCCGACTGTAAACAAGTGTCCTTCGAAGGCTCTATTTAGCACTTTTCTGTGCTTTTCGTTAGTGATGCGCCGTGTGGAGTGGCCCCACAAGGAGTGCTGGTGGTGGTTTGTAGTGGTCAAGAAGTCTGAGATGTGTCTAAGGGAGAGCCTGAAGCTGTTAGGTGCACTTCACTCAGGCAAGAAAACAGCTCTGAGTTCACCCATCAGTGAATCAGCTACACGAGAGGGCTTCAAGAAACTAGTGGAAAAATGTGTCTTTTTCATTCCATTTTCCCCGTAAACTTTTTGAGGCCCCCTTGTATATGTTTAAATAAAACATCTTTAAACAGACTCACGCAGCAAAGAAAGCAATGCATTAACTGGTTGATACAAATGTTGTAGCCAAGGAATCACAGGACCCTAACCCTATACTAAATAGTGATTGTAGGAATTCTCAGATGCCTAGTGAGTTAGTTTATTGTGCCAACCTGGCTGATAAATACATGTGGGGTTAATTGAAGGGTGGAGAGATAAATGGCTCAGTGAGCCTCGCCTTTCTAGTTCTCGGGTCTCTTGTTTTCTGATGACCGAGCCAGGGTGCAGCTTCCTTAGCCAGTTCCCTGCTTCAGCTGGCAAGGCTCACTTCCTGCAAGACATCCCCAAGGAGAAGCCACATGGACCTACACCAATGCATCCCTGGGTGCTGGACAGCTGTGTGGAGACTTCGGTCAGCACTGAGATGTTTACACATTCACTGATTCGGCTTTCCTCCTGTAGTCGGCATCATTGTGTCTGTTTTGTGAGATGGAGGAGGACTTTGTAGATTGGTGTCGGACATATGGGCTAATGTTGGACTTGTGGGCTTGGGCAGCACTGGGTTGGGATGTTTTCTTGATGTTCACTTACCCTTTATATAAAGCTCTCATATATATATATATATATATATATATATATATGTTTCTGTAAAGTACTCAGGCTAATACACTTGGTTTGATTGATCCAGTTTTCCAAGGATGGTCCCATCAATTCTAATTTTGAGCAACCCCATGTGTTTCAGAGTAGAACTGTGCTTCATTGCTTCCAATTGCTGTTTGTTTGTTTGTTTTGGAAGTAGATCACCAGGCCTTAGAATTGACTGCCTATTTCTCTAGGTGATGCGGCATGCCTCTGTAGACATTCTCACAGAGCAGAAAACGGCAGAGCCTCGTCCTTTGTGTTGTACAAGTCAGGCCAGAAGCAACATGAGCCACCAATGGTTATGTCACATTGCTTTCTAGCCATATTTGACTAAGGCCCGGCTCTTGAGAGCCAGAGTGTGGGCCCCTGGCTTGGGTCTCAGAGGAAAACATGAACTCAACCTTCAGTAGTCAGCAATGGTAGTGGAGATTCCAGATGACTCAAGGGCCAGGCAAAGTCCTTTGGGGAGGAAGAGCAACTGCAGGGTGGAGGGTCAGGGCCTGCCATGCCCCGTGGGCCACCCTTCTTTCTCCTTTCTTGTACGTAAATAGGAGAGGAAGACCTGGGCCGTACTTCTCTTTTTCAAGGAAAAGAAGAAAGAAGTAGAAGTCTGCTGCCAACCCTAAACCAATATTTCGGCTCAGCTCTTGATTCTGAGTGGCACAGGAACCGGATTTTAGATAAAGAAGAGAGAGACAGTCGCTTCGGTTACCTTGCAAGGCAGGAAATGGGGTTTTGGTCCTGGGATTCCTCTTCTGAGAGTGTGGGTGTCATGATTTCCTGTTTCTCCCCCCACCTCCCCTTTAAGCTTTTACATTTAGAAAGTATATTTAATGTTCTAAATCTTGGTCTGTTTGTTTTGGTAAATTCTAACACACACACATGTATGTGTGTGTGTGTATATATATATATATATATATATATATATATATATATATATATATATATATATATATATATAGAGAGAGAGAGAGAGAGAGAGAGAGAGAGAGAGAGAGAGACTGACTTTATTTTCTGGGTCTCAGCACAACCAGTCCTGATCTGCCTTTTACGTTGGTCACCATGTCAAGCATACAACGTCCAGAGCCTCATCCGGAGAGGAGATCATTCCACATAGAGGGCAGCTCCATCTGGCTGAAGTGAACACACCATTCGGCAGCTGTGGTTTTTCACTAATTCCACCACGAGAGATCAATGGTCACGATTAAACCATGACCTTACAGCTGCTGTTATTACGGTTTAATATCGTCTCCACATCTCATTCTGTGATTATGTCTTTTAAAAATGTATTATGTTATTGTTATTTTGATGGGGGACACCCGTGGCTTCTCCCTTCCTTTTGAAACAGAGAGTAAGTAATTCTTACCCAGTTTATAATGTAAGAGTGTGAATTGGACGATTACCAGGGAGTGGGCCTTCTGAAACACAAATCGCTGCCCTACTTCCATAGAGCTGGGGAGGGACTCCAGACAGCTCATTATTTCTAACAAGTTCCCAGGGAATGCTGTGGGTCCAGAGAGCACCCACTGAGAACGAATAGACTAGTTTCAAGACAGTCATCCTGTCAGGGGTTCTAGACCTTAGGGTTCTAGGTCTGTGGAATGTTACCGCTTGATGTATCCCTGGGGATTGTAGGGTCCAGGAATTGGCAGGCTTCTTCGGTAAAGGGCCAGATTGTAAATATTTTAGACTTTATAGGCCATATGTTTTTTAATCACATCCACTCAACTTGGCTACAGCAGTGTGAAAGTAGCCACAAGCCTGTGTAAACAAATGGGCATGTCCATGTTCTATTTGCTAATTGAGAGAGCTGGCAGGAAGGATTCAGCCGACAGGCCACCATGCCACTGTGACTCAGAATTGACCTGATGGCACTGGGTTTGCATTGTTGGTGTTGGGTCTCGTCTGTCTTCATTTTGCAGATGAGAAGTTTGAAATCCAGAAGTGAACTGAACTGAACATGACAATCATCCTTCCTATTTAGTGCATGCTGCTGGACTATTGTCTAGCTAGTTGGTCTGAGGGAAGATGCCCGAGCATGCCACTCTGAAAATAAGATGGTGTGAAGTTATCTGTTATCGGGTAGCAGATAACTCCACAAACGAAGGGTTTAGAATAATAGTGATTTATCACCTCTCACTTTGGGTGAGTCATGACTCCAACAGAGGCTTAGTTGGGTACTTCTGGCTCAAATCTTCTCTTGAGTTTGCAGTTAAACTACTGTAAGCCAGGGCTGTGGTCTCACCTACAGGCCCAGTTGGAGAAGAACCTGCGCTTACTCACATGGTTGTTGACAGGGCTCGATTCTTTGTGAGCTGTTTTCCTAAAGACTTCTACTCCCTGTTGGCTGTCTAAAAAGATCCCCGTTGGTTCCTTACAATCTGGGTCTCCTCCTCAGGCGACTTGCAAGGAGGCTGCTTCTCTTAGACCGAGCAAGAGAGTCAAACAGAATTAGCAGTACACAAGCCACAGCGTCTTTATAACTAAATGTCAGAGGTGACACTGCACTTCTTTTGCTGGATCCTCTTTTGAGCAACAAGTCACAACATCCAGCACATACCCCAATGTCAGGCAGCAATGTTAGAGGTTGCTTATTGGAGAAGACTAGGTACACGATCTCTACCGCTCCCCTGCTATCAAACTTCTAAAATGTGTTTCCTTTCTCAGTGTGAGATTTCAAATTTGTTGCTATTGGTCTTTTCTTTGGGGTCGGGGGCAGGGGTACTTGTTGTTAAGTTTGGAGAATATCTTTGTTTGCATACTATCAGAACAGGTGATAAATCACAGAGAACATATCATATATGTCTAAAGATTTGGCACTTACAGACAAGACATTTTACCAATCTGGACAGGAATTTGAATTGACTTTAGTACTTGCATCTATCTGGAAACAGAACTGTTTGATAAATCAATTACTGATCAGAGAAGTTCTTAGTCACCTATCAAGAGTATATTTTGTTGACCACACATGTATTTATTAAAGCACATTTATTAACTCTAGTTGGCTGGACCCCCTGTTTAATCTTGCAGTATTCCCAGTATATGTTTTAAATATGTTATAAATCTTTATTTCTTTAAAAAATCATTTTATTGGGGGCTCGTGCAACTCTTATCACAATCCATCCATCCATCCATTGTGTCAAGCCCATGGGTCGCCATCAGCATTTTCAAAACACTTTATTTCTTTGAAACAGTCTGTCAACCAACATTTCAGCTAACTTATATTATCTTCATCGTTGATTAGGCTAGATTTGCATGACTAGGCTATAGATTTCAGAAAGAAAACTATAGGAGCAAATGTTCTTGATTTGCTCTTGCTTTCCCCTCCCCCACAGCAAGGAAATCTAGGGTCAGTGAATATTTGGGACTTGGCAATGGCCACTGTAGTCAAATATTTAATCCTCATTTTTCCCACCAACTGTCAGTCCATACATTAAATTATCTTAGAAAGGTTCATTTACTTCTCTCTCTCTCTCAATACATCTATATTGTGGTGTTTTTTTTAAAGCATTCTAGTATTTTAATTTTTAAAATTAAACTTCTTTTTTTAAAATTTTAATTTAATTTAATTTTTAACATTTTATTAGGGGCTCATACAACTCTTATCACAATCCATACATATACATACATCAGTTGTATAAAGCACATCCGTACATTCTTTGCCCTAATCATTTTCAAAGCATTTGCTCTCCACTTAAGCCCTTTGCATCAGGTCCTCTTTTTTTCCCCCTCCCTCCCTGCTCCCCCCTCCCTCATGAGCCCTTGGTAATTTATACATTGTTATTTTGTCATATCTTGCCATATCCGGAGTCTCCCTTCACCCCCTTCTCTGCTGTCCGTCTCCCAGGGAGGAGGTCACATGTGGATCCCTGTAATCAGTTCCCTCTTTCCAACCCACTCACCCTCCACTCTCCCAGCATCACCCCTCACACCCTTGGTCCTGAAGGTATCATCCACCCCGGACTCCCTGTGCCTCCAGCTCCCATATGCACCAGTGTACAACCTCTGCCCTATCCAGCTCATAATCCATTTTCTTCTTTATTAATTTATTTTTTGCTTTTTTTGGTATTTATTAATTTAGAACAATAATTCTCAACTGCTTGATCTTCAAGGGACGCTTGAGATGTGACCTGCTGAAAATGGATGGAACTGAGGAACAAGTTCATGTCAACCCCACGTCTTTCCAGTTTCTTGCACTCACTCACTTTTCTCCTCAAAACGACAGTCCATGCTCCTCTGTTGTTAAAACACAGCAGCAGCAAGTCAAAAAATGGCTTCCCACATGACATTCATCATTGATGTGTGTTTCCAGCTCCTGAGTTAAACCCAAATGACATCTTGGGGGGTAACCATGGCAACGTGTCGTCTCTATGAATTGAACTGTTGTCATTTTATCAATCATATTTAGTTGCATCAATCACTGAATCTATCCATAGTAAATTAAGAATTGAATAATTTAGGATTGACTACTTTTCGAACAAACCTATCTGCAGAGCTGACTGATGGAAAATAATCACTCCCTCATAGTTTTTACCATTAGCTTTGTACCCTAGAAATATATTCTAGCTACAGAACCTTGCTTATTTAGCACTCAGTAAGTTCTGGCACAAATTTTCAAATGGTCCATTTGATGTTGAAAATCACTTGGCCCTTGTTCTGTTCAATGCTCTACTTCATTAGGAGAAAAATGATTCCCTAAAGTAGGGTCTGCATTTCTGTTACTCATGATGTCTGCAGATGTGAAAATTTCAGATTCTCAAATAGTTTCATTTTCTACACCATGATTATTGTTTTACTAGAGTGAGGAATGGCTGCAGAATTTGGAACAAATAGTTTTATTCAGCTTGCTATGAGTAATTTACCCCTAGTTTTACTTCTATAATTTTATTTATTATATTTTAAAAGGAAATTAATTTTGGAATTGTCTTTAGGGATTCACAAATCCTTTTCTTTGATCTTACGTGAGCTTTCATTTTTTGCATTTCATTTAGTTTCCATAATGTAGCTATGTCACTTAAAACTTTTAATAAATCATTTTATTGGGGGCTCTTACAGCTCTCATAACAATCCATACATCCATTGTGTAAAGCAGTTCTGAACGAAAGAGCGGAACTACACTACCTGCCTTGAGACCCTCTAGTGACCAACCTTTCTGTGGGAGAAAAATGGGGATTTTGACTCCTATAAAGATTTAGTCTTGGAAACCCACAGAGTTCTACTCTGTCCTATGGAGTCCCTGGGAATCAGAATCACTGGCAGTAAGTTTTCGGAATGTGATAGGGCATCAACTTTCAGATCAATGAGGCGGGGTCAGGTGTTATCAGTCAGTGAGTGACTACTAGCAGCCCTCGATCACTTTCGTAAATACTGCAGCCTTTACGCAGGCGCTGTGCTATGTATCGTGACACATTCAAATCCTTATTACCTTCACTCAGAGTGGTTTCGAACGTCCTACCTGGAGATACTGATTCTACTCCCGACGTTCTTGTATGTCTACTGCCGCATGCTGCTGATGTGCTGCCGAATAAAAAATTAATCACCCATCATTCCTATTATCAGGAGTTCAAGTTTACTAGGGAGTCTCCTTTCTCTTGGGATTGTTGCATATTTCCTATAGTCAGCCTACGTACAGATCAGTGCCAAGATCCCCAATTTCTTTTAGGAGACTCCTTCCCCCCAACCCCCGCCCCACCCCATGTTCAATGTGCCTGTTCCTATAAGAGCAGTTCACTGGTAAGTTGAGTGTGGATATTAGACAATCTAAGTGACCATTATGAATACTTGTTTTCAGGATGTTGGCACCCTTATCTAATGCTACTCTTAAAATGATGCTTACAGTGGAAAGAGCATAGGAATCTAGTTCTGGGGTATCATGTGTCCTCTTGGGAAAGTTGGTTGGCCTCTGTGTAATGAGGCTATATTAAAGACCTCTTCTAGCTCCAAAGTTCATGATTCTAAGTATGCTATCTGGGAACCTCTTCCCCTGAAATCAAGCAAAGAAACTAGTCAAGGATGAGGAGCATGTATGCATTGCTTTCTATACAGTAACCTCTACCAAGAATGGTTGCTTATCACTTGCTATGTTGTCTTTTGTACCAGATGAGAGTAGTTTTCTTCTGGGTCTCATAGTATTTTAACTATGTAGATTTGAATCATGTTCAGGTTGGCAGCATATGCGGTTGAGGAGGAATTTAATGTTGACCTGCAGACACGAACTTATTAAAGCAAGGAGCGATGTAATGTGACCCCGAAGTAGGTTGCCGTGTACTGGGGAAAGAATAGATGCTTGCAAACTCTGATATTAAATTATTCTTAGTTCAACAAGTACTGAGATAAAAACGAATTTACTGGTCGTCAGCTTAGAGGCTGCCCAGGGAAGTCGTCAGTGACTGTTCCAGGATCAGTGTCATGTCCGCTTCTCTCATGTTTATGCAAGAGCCATCGTGGTAATGGTTCAGGAACACCCATACAAGCACACGGCTTTCTTTGTGAAAATAGTTGGGGTCTGATGCTGCTGCAAATAAGGCTACCCGAGGAGAGCCATTTCTTTTCACTTTGATAGTTCTTCACAGATGTCCTAGTTGATACCTTGATCACGTTGCGATTTTAATTTGTTGTGGGCTGATGATCTCTTCCCAGTACTGAGCATCACACTTCTTTGGCTGGAAATGGTTTCTTCATCAGTTTTGTATTTTCAGCAGAATTGGTATACAGTAAATCGTGGCTGTTGGATCCATAGGTAGAGTTGATTCCAACTTACAGTGACCTGTATGGCAGAGTAGAACTGTCCCCATCAGGTGGACTAGGCTGTCATCTTTACAGGGACAAACCATTAGGTCATTTCTCCTGTACGGTGACTGCTGGGCTCGAATCAGCTGCTGGCAGTGGAGGACTTAACCATTGTGCCCCCAGGCTCTGACATAGTAAGCACTCAGCAATACATATGCTTCAAAATGATTTTTTAACTGTTGAAAACCAAAGTGTGGGGAGGGAGGGGGGAAAATGAGGAACTGATGCCAGAGGCTTAAGTGGAGAGCAGATATTTTGAGCATGATGAGGGCAATGGATGTACAAATGTGCTTTATGCAATTGATGTATATATGGATTGTGATAAGAGTTGTATGAGCCCCTAATAAAATGATTTAAAAAAAAGCAAACCGAAGTGTAACATTAAGGTAAGAAACCTGAATTAACTGCTAGGCTGCTAATCAAGGGTGGGCAGCTTCCACCTGCCCAGCGTGTCTGTGGGAGAAACATCTGGCAATTGGCGCCCAGATGACGACGGAGAAACTTCTAGAGGGACAGCTCGACTCTATCTCATAAGGTCACTGCGAGTCGAAATACGCTTGTCGACATCAGACAACATCAGCGTGAAGCTACCCAACATGTGTGGAACACCTGCTATCCTGGCGTGGTGGCCGACTCTCTGTAACCTGCAGTCAATGATCACGGTGTGCAATTTTTTCTGACGTCAATGCGACGCGTAGCCTTGTTAATAGCTGTAAAATAAATGAAAATAAATCACGGTTGTTAGCTCTCCCACTTCAAATATGTCAAATGCACTTCCAGATTAAATATACATGATGCAACTTCCTTGCTACGGGGTGCTGCATTTACCTGGAGCCAGTCTGTTCTCTGAAAGCAGGGCGTGTCCATGGTTTATGTGCATTCGCTGCCCTGGTCTATGTGGAGCAGTAAGACATGAAGGCCATTGGTTCTCAGAGTCACTGGCATTAAAAAGAAATGTCAATCTAGGAGATGGGGTGGAAATCTGCTGCTTAATTTTCTTTTTTACTTGCAGCATCGAAGTATTGCTTTAAGTTCCGGGAACATTTTTTGAAGCTACCATCTCTGGTGTTTGAAAAATTCAGTGAAATGATAAAGAAAGCTATGAAATTAATTTATTACTTTTCAAGGAGTCATGAGGGGGGAAGGGCAGAGGGAGAGTAAAAAGAGGAGCTGATACCAAGGGCTCAAATAGAATATAAATGTTTAGAAAATCATGATGGCGACATATGTCCACAATTGATTGGATTGTTATAAGAGCTGTAAGAGCCCCCCCCCAAATTTTCTTTAAAAATTAGATAATATACTAAGTATGAGAATTTTATGAAAAATTAAAAAAATAAGGTAGTGCATGAAAAATGGTGCTAGGTTAAAGCTGACAATGGATAACTTAAGTTTTCACTAGACAGGTATTTGCTATTATATTTATAACTTAGTGGAATAAGGGTGAAATGAGGAGAAAGATTTGTAAGTACAAATTAAAAAAATTTATAATGAATCCTAAAAAATTATGTTAGCATAAGAGTTACCTCACTTTATCTCACCTGCCTTCGATGTTCAGTGGATTGTTTCCATTAATTTCAATATTTCTTACATGGAAAACCGGAAAACTGAAAGCCAACAGGAAAAAAGTGAATCGCGTTGAGTCTAACGGTACTTGTGTATGAGGTAGATTGGAGGTTAAAATTAACAAAACAAAACAAAACCAACTCATTGTCATTGGGTCAATGCCAACTACCCTGGAGGAAAGAGTAGAACTGCCCCTGTGGGTTTCCGGGGCTGTCACGAGTTAGGGGAGTAGAAAGCCTCATCTTTCTCCCATGAGGCAGCTGGTGGTCTCAAACTGCTCATCTAAAAGTGGTCTTAAACAAACAAACAAAATCCAGCAAAGAAAGTGTATTTTACAAAGAACAGACCAAATCAAACCCAGGGCTATGAGTTCCAAGTCACAGCCACTACATGGGACACAGCAGAATCCCCCCAGTGGGTTTCCAAGGCTGTAAACCTTCACAGACTGGACCACTGTTCATTTAGCTGCTAGTCCAACCCTAAGTTACCCTTCACCTCCCAGGACTCCTTCAAGACCAGGCGGCAGCTCTCAACCTCGATGTCATTCAACCACTTTCCCCTTTGTCACTTTTTTCAGTTTCTGAATCCACAGACCAAGAATATCTACATAATGTCAGACTTGAAAACATCGCGCAAGCAATGTAGGTGCTTACCCTCAGCACCTACCATCCAATGATCATGTGCTCGTTCTGTCTTCGTGTCCCCTAAGGGTTTGCAGGCAGACACTAGCAACATCCTGCTACTTTGAGGGAAGGAAATCAGTGCAGTTAATGCGTTGAATGAGGCGTTGGTGGTGTCCTGGGGGGAAATTCCTGTCTTTCACATAGGAGACCCGGGGTTTGATTTGCCAGTTCAGTTTATGTATAGCCACCACTCTGGTGGGTGACAGGGTTCAGCAGAGATTGAGATGACTAGAACAAAAGACCTGAAAATCAGCCAATGAAACACTGCGATGGAGCATGGGGTTACCAGGAGTCAACGGCCAAGTCCACAGCGACTAACAACAGCCGCCGTTAAACGAATAAACACAGGTAGCCTTTGGTCTTCCAAGACCAGCTTCAGGATGTTATGAATAAAATCCCACAGAATCTTGTATATTTATCAGGTCCCCTCACAAGCCATACCCCAATCACTGTCGTCTAGAGGATTCCAACCCAGAGCCACATAGTGGCGAAGCTCCTTTGGGTTTTGGAGGCTGGACATTACTACTGGAGGCGAGAGCTCATCTTTCTGTCCCGCAGTGGTCAGTGGGTTCCAACTGCCCACCTGTGGTTAACTGCTCAACTCGTAACCCACCATGCCGCCAGGACTCCTGGTCACATCAAAACACCTGCGCAAATGTGGGAGCGTTGTCCGTGGACAAGTGAGATCTGGAGAATTTAAGTGAAAATGCTGTTTGCATGTCTTCGACTCTTTGTGAACTATGGAAAAAAAGTGATTTGGGCTAATAAAGGTCTTGAATGTTTACTTTTAAAAACTGATCATTGGGGGAAGGGGTGTGCATAACACTCTCAGTAACCGATGAGGATTATACAACTCATTTTAAAAGTGATTTAACCATGGGGGGAGGAAGGAAGAAAAGTTCTAAAATTGATTGTGGTAATGGTTGTACAACTCTCCTTGTTCTGTTTGAGTTATTGAATTGGGTGATATGTGGATTAAATGCCAATAAAACTATTTAAAAACATACACAAAAAGCAAAACAAAAAAAAGAGCTTATCATAAAGGGAAACTCTTGATTCCACAGTTTCATTTCATCAGTTTTCCCACGCAGTTCCAGCTCCTGAGCCTGGGGTGGCCTGCGGACCTTTGACAGGGGAGAGAGATGGAGCAAAGCCGGGCCTCGCAGGAGGAGCCGGTGTGGGGTAGACTAGCTGGAGGTTTGCTTACCTGGCTTTTCTTAAAGCCAGTAACTGCATTAGGTGGTTGGTTCTTTTATTTCCACTGTTCACTGTTGGTTAGATTGCCTTGTATTGTAGCGTGAGCATTTGTTGTAATTTACCAAAAAAAAAAAAAAAGAATCCAGAATTGAGGCAGCATTGGTCATAGAGTAAGCTAACTACCTGCTTGACATTTCTCATGCCCCAGAAGATGAGTTTGCCAAATATTCTGCGAGGGAGTCATATTTAATAGTAATAATTTCCACCTGCTGTCATGTAGGCTCATTCTGCAACTTTTTTCCATCTAAGAATCTCGAGGCACCTCACAGACCTTAATTAGGGCTCCCACCTCTTTGAAGTTGATCCTCTTCCCATGTACACATGATGAAATGCAGAAGGGGCGAGGTTAATTGAGTAAGGCCAAGACCACACAGAAATGTCATGAAAGAGCCAAGGAAGCATGGCTTCTCAGTCTGGGGGAGAAACTCTGAAAAGAGATGCCTTACATTCACTGGGACTTTTATCCCGTTGCATTTAAAAGTCAAACCACTCTCTCCTTTTGTCCTTCCCCACACCACACAAAGCAATCCTAAATAACTGCCAGGTAATTACTACTTCTTGCAGGGTGTTACCTGGCTGCCCTCAGAACTGGGGTGGCTCTAAAGGGTTCCCCTGGCTTTCAGTTCTCAGCATGAGCATATGTTGCCGTTTAGATCTGCTTCCTTCTCTCTGCCGGCTGTCCATTCAAAGTGAGAGCTTCCAGTTCCCTTCTCACAATTCAATCCAAGTTGGAGAATACAATGACTCAAGTCAAGAACGTCACTTTCCTCCCACTGAAATTGTGGAAAGGCTGGTCACTCAGAGAAGGTGAAAAAACTGCAGGTATTTGGGTAAAGAGAAGAAACGGGAAAAAAAAGAGGCCTTGTAAGTTCAATGCCCACGAGGGAAGGGAACCTGAATAAAAAACGATCCCTTCTATTTTCTTGAATTTCTAGCTAACATGTCCACCATGTCTCGTTTCTACAAACCATTCGGCTAAAGTCCCTAGAGGAGGGACTAGGGATGGAAATCGCTTTGCACTAGAGCCTCCACTTCATGTTGCTCAGTAAGGCGGTTCCTCCTTGAGCCAACTGGGCAAAGGAGGTTCTGTGGGCTTTCTGCGAGCGAACAGGAACACAGATCTCTGAAAGAAGGGCCGGAGAAACCACCAGAGAGAAGGAATGTAAAAAGTTATTTTTTTGAAGATTAATTCATCAAAACCATGGTGTCTAGTGCAATTAGATGGAAGGAGTGTGATTTTTGTCAAGAACCCACCTATTGTTTTTTGTGTGTGTTGTGGTTGCACGCAAGTTACTATGCCATCGGAAGCTGTTACCAGTACTTCTCATACCTACAGTCGCTCACTATGGACAGGTGGAGCTTCTGACCTAGGACAGACTAGGATGCCATGTTTGGTAAATCCCCTTTGAAAATTCACCAATGAAAATCTTATAGAGCACATTAAAACATTCTGGATGAGAACACTGTCTGACTTGTTTGCTTTCAAGCTGTCATCAGGAGGGACCCCTAGTTGGAAGGAGATGTGTTAGGTGGAGTCAAGGGCCAACGAAGATAAGGGAGACCCAGAGTGGTGACCCAAGAGCCACCACAGTGAATTCAGGCACGATGGCGACGGGGAGGGATGCTGCAGCCGCAGGCAGCCTTGCAGGTTGGCAGGCGTCAGGACCACAGGACCTCAGCTGGCAATAAGCAGCATCGTTTTGTAAGGATGGCAATGTAGAAAGCCCTCAATGTGGAGAGCTGGGATACTATAGGAGACAGCAATTGGAAGCGATGGGAAGACGATTCAACATCAAGATGCAGCACATCTTGTTTTGAACGCGGAAGCATTTATCTGAATAAATAAATAAGGAAAATGTCAGACACAGACCAGACAGGGAACAAAGGTGCCATAGACTTGCTTCTAAAAAGAGACAATGTATCCTAAAGAGACGAAAAAAGTTTTTCCTTCTTTAAGGGAAGCCCCCAGTGATACAGGTGCCAGACTTCCTGGCAATGGTCCAACCAATAGTATGATCAGCTAAAGGCTCATTTTGATAAGACCAACCAGCAAAGACCCTAAAAGATCAGTCTTAGAACTGGGAGGTCATTGAGTACTCCTTTTTCCCCAAACTGAATCTTCCTTCCTCTTGGGAGTTCAAAGGGGCCTCGGCAGGCTGGAGATGGCCCCACAGGCTCAGCACCTCCAGTTCTTTGCACACAAAGAAAAGGCAGTGCTTTTGCCAGGCAGCCCCACCACCCGGCCGCTTGAGGGAGGGACCAAATACCACTTTGGCCGAAGCTGGATGACGTTGCTGCCAATTTCCTCTAAGATTGCCCTCTTTTTCAAAATTCCGAATAACAGCACACAAACAGGCCGAGGTCCTCCTGGCTGGGTTCCCTTTCTGGAGTAATTCGTTGAAATGCACATGATGTTCTCACCTCATCCAGCGTTTCCATGGAGTGGCTGCTGCCTTGTTGAAGCAGAACCTGAGGGCTCTTTGTCGGGGTGGGGCCTGGTCAGGGTTCCCTGGAGAGGGCACCAGGCTGCCTTGGGAGCATATGGAGGTGGGAAGGGACGTTTGTTTCCAGATTGAGTGGTTCGGTCAAGGGCTTGGAGCTGGCTAGCTCTCTCTGGGTGTTCTCACTCTTCCTAGCTACAAAACCCAGAACACTGGTGGCTTCTTCTAACTGTTCGTCGGGATGGTCCGACGGGGCATTGCTTGAGGTTTGTTAGGTGGGGAAGGAAGGGGCAGACAATACAGAGGACCTTGAAAGTTCTGCAGAGGGATTTGGAGTTAATTTCATAAACAATAGAAAGCTATAATGGTTTTGAAGTAGAAATACGACACAGTGAAAGCAAAATTAATTAAATAGGAGACTAGGCAGTGGGGGAGTCAATGAACAAAAAGACTGGAGACAAGGTGACCACTAGCTGCGGCGAGTGGAGAGCACTGAGGATTTAGGACTTTGGTTATGTGCCAGGAAAGGGAAGAGAAGGAACGGTTATCGGAGGCTGGAACATGACAGGGTCAATGAATGTAGCCCACTGGCACGACCCCGGAATGACTTCTTCAGGAAATCTAGGGTAGGACTCTCAATGTCTTTCCTATTTGCCTGCCCCTTCCTCCACCCTAGGGAGCTGAAAGGTTGGTGGTTCAAACCCACCACCGAAGAAAGATATGGCAATTTGCTTCCATAGAGATTGCGATTGGGGTGGGGTGGGGTGGGGGGGATGTTCTAAAAATCGATATGGTAATGATTATGCAATTCTCATTGGTATGACTGAATAATTGAACTATTGAGAATTGTACGATATATAAGTTATGTGTCAAATCTGTTTAAAAAGTGATGGGACCTGATGCAAGGGGCTTAAGTGGAGAGCAAATGCCTTGAGAATGATTGGGGCAGGGAATGTATGGATGTGCTTTATACAATTGATGTATGTATATGTATGGATTGTGGTAAGAGTTGTTTGAGTCCCTAATAAAATGTAAAAGAAGAAAAGAGAAAAAAATGATTAGGGCAAAGACTGTACAGATGTGCTTTATACAATTGATGTATGTATATGTATGAACTGTGAAAAGAATTGTATCAGCCCCAATAAATTGTTTAAAAAAAAAAGTGATGGGAATCATGTACACTCTACAGGAAGGGTTTGCTCTGTCCTACGGGGTAATTATGAGTTAGCATCGACTCCATGGCAGTACTTTCTGTTCTGTTTTCCCCCTACATGCCCTCCTGGGGATTCCAGGTAATGCAAGTTCAAATTAAATCACCAATGCTGCACTTTCATGGCCAGACCATAAACATGGGGATAAGGAGATTTGGGTTCTCTGCTCTCCTGACTTCTCAATATATTGCTGACTGATGTTAAATACACCACTTTACCTCTGTGAATCTCAGCTTCTTCTCTCTAAAATGTGGGTTTATTAGTCCAGAATCATATTTTTGCTGCATATGAAAGAAAACAAAAAATAACTGGCTTGACCACCGATGGAGTCTTTTGCACATGAAAGAGACCCAGTTGGGTAAGTCAGGACAACTCCATAGAGTCATCAGGGACCCAGGCTCCTTCTGTCCTTGTGCTCCGCCACCATCCTCAGTGCTGATGTGGTCATCTTCCATTGCAATGGCAACAAGTCACCATACCGTTGATGCTTTGAAAGCACACTTTTCTTTGCTTACCATCTGGAGGAGAGGCATCTGGAAGGGTGTATGCAGGCTCACATCAAGAGGTCAACAAGGACACATGGCTTCTGGAGGTTGAGGTTGTAAGGGAGGATCTTTCCCCACATTGTCTCCAGCCTCTACCGGCTGTCCACATTCATGTTGGTAGCCTGCTTCTTCTATCTTTAAAGCCTTCAAAGCAAGATTTCTCTTTGATTTTCATCTGCCTCCATCTTCCCCTTGGGAAGTCCCTGGTGATGATACTGAGTCCAATTGGATGATTTAGTATATTTTAAAGTCAACTGATTAGCAACCTTCATTCTATCTGTAAACCTTACCCTCCCCTTTGCCATGCAGCACAGCATATTTATAGCTTTAGGAATTAAGACTTCAACATCTTTTTTTTAACTCACTTTACTGGGGGCTTGTACAACTCTTATCACAACTCATACATCCATCCATTTTATCAAGCACATGTGTACATTTGTTGCCATCATCATTCTCAAAACATTTGCTTTCTGCTTGAGACCTTGGTATCAGCTCCTCATTTTTCCCTGCACGCCCCTCTCTCATGAACCCTTGATAATTTATAAGTTATAATTATTTTGTCATATGATTTCAACATCCTTATTTTTAATATAATTTTTTTCTTAAATTTTTTTATTTTAACAATTTATTGGGGCTGATACAATTCTTTTCACAGTTCATACATATACATACATCAATTGTATAAAGCACATCTGTACAGTCTTTGCCCTAATCATTTTTTTCTCTTTTCTTCTTTTACATTTTATTAGGGACTCAAACAACTCTTACCACAATCCATACATATACATACATCAATTGTATAAAGCACATCCATACATTCCCTGCCTCAATCATTCTCAAAGCATTTGCTCTCCACTTAAGCCCCTTGCATCAGGTCCTCTTTTTTTCCCCCCCTCCCTCCCCATTCCCCCCTCCCTCATATGCCCTTGGTAATTTATACATCGTTATTTTGTCATATCTTGCCCTATCCGGAGTCTCCCTTCCCCCCTTCTCTGCTGTCCCTCTCCCAGGGTCAACATCCTTAAAGGAACATGATTCCATCTACCATAGCTAGCTTCCAGCCTCATGGTCAACTCATGGTCTTTGGTGGCTGCCGTAGCTCCTGCAGTCATGTCAGATTTCCAGGCAGCAGGAAAGAGGAAGTGGGAAAGGACAAAAGAGTACACTTGCCAGCTAAATCAGCGGTCACACAACGTTTCTGCCAACATCTGTTTGGCCAGGACAGAACTTTTGGCACATGGCATGCAAGGATGGACAGCTTGTCTGTTTTCTTGATGGTCTAGGTGCCCGGCTGAAAAACGAGATTCTCTAAGTAGGGTAGAAGGAGACTGGCTTTTGAATCGGCAACCAGGAGCACTTGGCACACAGGACTGGAGGAGGAGTGGCATCACTGGAGAGGAATGAGAGTGGGGATCTTGTCCTCTGATACTGTCACACGATGCAAGGTCTTAGGCAGCAGCGATGGTGCCCATGGCAGTTGAGTTGTACCCGCAGGGGGTGCAACTGCAAGGGAGTGGTGTCCCTAGAGCTGGTGTCACCTGCTACCCACTGCAGTACTTGCCACGCCCCTCCACCAGACAGGGTGCTGAGGCGTGGGCAGCTGTGCTGAGGGGCACCTTGATCAGTAGGAGAGGGAGGAGCTGGGACAAACCACAGGGGTGACAGCAGGAGGTGCTCAGCCTGGTGCACGGATGAGACAAGGTGGGGCTGCTGTACCAAGGGGGGAAATACCTTGAGTTACTACACGGGGTGACACTTTAGTGATGCCACTGAATCGAGGGAATTATGATTTTCTCTGAAATCCTTCATCCTTTAAAGTTCCACAGTCTTCCTGAAGTATGGTGCAGGATGGAATGACCGTTTCGACTTGAGAAATTTGATATTAGAGGAAGTTTTAGTTTCTCATTTTCTTTCTTTTTTTTTTTTTTTTGGCTTCTGGGGCAACCGAGCTTCTGGAGCTTCCATTGAACTCCATTGATGGAACCGCACTCCTCTAGTTAGAGGTCCTCCCACGCCAAAACAGGCTGGGGGTGGTGGTGGGTTGGTGTGTCTTTTGAGGAGCCCTGCTGGTGTAGCAGTTATGTCTTGGGCTGCGTGCGATCTGCATGTCAGTCAGTTCAAAACCACCAGCAGCTCCTTGGTAGGAAGACTGGGCTTTCTACTCCTCTAAACAGCTACCGTCTCAGAAAACCACAGATGGTCGATAGGAGTCAGCATTGACTCCACAGCTGTGGGTTTTATTTTAAGTCCTACTAAATTAATTACCTTATAAACAAATCACCATTTTCATTTGTAACTAAAGATTGAAGATGTATGTTATGCACCCCACCCCACCCCCTTTCCAAATGTGTGGCTGCATTTGAAGCACTGGCGGAGCCCTTTGCCTTGTTGAAGATACTGTTCTTCAGCAAGAGTCATCCTTGAGGATAGTAAGCCTGTCTTCCTCAGACGCTCTTTGGTATATTGCTTCAGCACAGTGGATAAGCAAAGTTTTCCAGCTTTTTAAAATTAAATTAAAATAACGCTACACAGCAGTCAATTTGTCTAATCACGGTGGCTTTGTGTTTGAATAAGGGTTGGTTTTATAAGCCTTTTTAATCAAAGAATCATAATGCTTTCTCTACCCTTCTGATGATCATGCATACAGATTTGTCAGTAGACTGTCTTTTTTGGGAGATAGTCATACTAGCAATATAGTCTCCATTTAGAACCCGGCACCAATGACCCTTCCCTCTGGGTCCTTAGGCTTGAGCTGGGGCCACAGAATCGAGTCTAATGGACACGAGGACTTGTGCTGCTTCGAACAGTGATGGTTAGCACTTGTTGCAGTTTCTTTGCTTAACACGGAGAGTTCCTGCCTGTTGTGACCATCCCCCGGGCCATTGGGCTTCTTCGGAGAGAAGTGGCTGTACTTTTTCATGGGAATGTTGTGGACAGGCAGTGAAGAAACCCTTTTCCAAAGGAATGGCCTAATATAAACAATAATAACTATAATAGCAATCGGGGCTTTTATGGGCACTTTCATCGAGGAACTAAAAACACATTATGTGCATTAACTCATTAACCCTCACAACACTCCTGTGAGGGAGGATTAAGTGTAAGTAATCATAATTATTACTGTCATTATCCTTCAAACAATTCCCAGATGTGCTGTGGCTGAACTGGTGTACTTTGGATTTCTTTTTTTTTTTTTTTAAAGAGGGACCCTAGACCCTTGCCTTTGAATGATGAGGTTGGTGAAGCATCCCGAATATACCACGGACTGCCAGATGAATGGGAAATCTGCCTTAGAAGAAGTACAACCATAGTGTTCCTTAGAAGGGAGGATGATGAGACCTCATCTCATCTGCTTTGAACCCACCAGAAGGGACAGCTCCCTGGAGAAGCATATCCTGGTTGGTAACGTAGAGGGTTAGTGAAAAAAGGGGAAAACTTTCAATGAGACTTTCCATTGACATGGCGGATGCATGGCAATGTGGCTGAGGATGGTGCGGAACGGAGCAGTGTTTTGATCGGTTGTACAAAGGGTTCCAACGAGTTGGATCAAACTCAAAGGCACTTTACAATAGACTCGTGGCAGCCATTGACCTCCTTTTGTCCCTCATACCCATTCTGATTTCCTAATTCATGATGAACTTAAAAAAATCATTTTATTGGGGGCTCGTACAACTCTTACCACAATCCATCCATGCATTCATTGTGTCAAGCACATTTGTACATTTGTTGCCATCATCATTCTCAAAACATTTGCTTTCTACTCCAGTCCTTGGTATCAGCTCCTCGTATTTCCTCCCTCTCTCATGAACTCTTGATAGTTTATAAATTATTATTTTTTCATGTCTTACACTGTCCGATGTCTCCTTTCACCCACTTTTCTGTTGTCCATTCCCCAGGGGTTCTTGTGATCTTGGTGATTGGTTCCTCCTTTCTACTCCCCACCCCTTTTCCCTTACCCTCCTGGTACCACTACTCTCATTATTGGTCCTGAGAGGTTGATCTGTCCTGGCTTCCCTGTGTTTCCAGCTCTTATCTGTGCCCGTGTACATCCTCTCATCTAGTTGGATTTGTAAGGTAAAATTGCAATCATGATGGTGGGGGGAAGGAAACTTTAATGAACTAGAGGAAAGTTGTATATTTCATCATTGCTATACTGCACCCTGATTGGCTGGTCTCCTCCCCACGACCATTCTGTAAGGGGATGTCCAGTTGCCTACAGATGGGCTTTGGGTCTCCACTCAGCACTCTACTCATTCATAATGATATGCTTTTTTGTTCTTTGATGTCTGATACCTGATTCTATTGACACCTCATGATCACACAGTCTGGTGTGCTTCTTCCATGTGGGCTTTGTTGCTTCTCAGTTTGATGGCCACTTATTTATCTTCAAGCCTGTAAGACCCCAGACACTATATTTTGATATATTTCTTCATATTTGCTTATGCACCCGCTTTGTCTTCAGTATCTTCTGTGATCATGTCAGGAAGTTGAGCATCATAGAATGTCAGGTTAATAGAACAAAGTGTTCTTGAGTTGAGGGAGTACTTTGGTAGAGGCCCGATGTCCATCTACTACCTTAATACTGAACCTAAAATATATGTACAAAGATCTATTTCCCCGTCTTCATATAGAAATATATTTATATATGTACATGCCTGTATTTAGACCTCTATGAATGCTCTCTGCCTCCTACTTCTTTCCTCTATTTCCTTTTACTTTCCTCTTGTCTCACTATCTTATTCAGTCGTAGAACACTTTTTGGTAGGTTTTTGTGTATGGTAATGGGAAAATTTAGAAATGGATTGTTGATAGTTGGTTATGGCAAGCATAACCAGTGTCATTGAATAACACATGTAAAATATTGTTGAAATTATAAATGTTTTGTTATATGCATATATTTTACCACAGATAATAAAACAGATTTTTGCATATAAGTAGCAATTTTATAGACAAGAGCAAATAGGGAGGGAAGGACTGAGACAGAATGATGAGGAGAGGCTATTTTGATTGAATGAAGTATTTAAGGGAAAATGTTGACAATCTGAAGGAACAAGGACAAGACACCTTATGTATTCCGCAAAAATAGATTATCGTCATCTTGTGAAAAGCTAGAACCTATGACATTAGACTGGGGGAAGTGGCTGTAGCTGAAGTCAAAGGCATTTTGAAGTAAAATCAATGGGTTGAATGAGAAATCTAGTCGTTTTGCTGAAAGTAACTCAAAAGTGGTTGCAGCACTAGGCTGACAAGGAATGGCCAGAAATTCAAGGCAGAGCCAGAAGCTGTGGAAAGGAAGATCTTGGGGCTGACGTCAGATGGCTCTTGGCTGAAACCAGAGAAATGCCAGAAAGGTAATTACTTGTGTTTTATTGACCACTGCTTGGATCATCACAAATTGTGAAAATGGGAAGCCGTTACATAGAACCTATGAGAGTCATTCGAACAGCACAAGGCTACATTTCTGGCTTAAAGCCAGCAAACATGTGCATCAGAGTGGCATCCTCTTATCCTACTTATCCAGTCGCTCTCTACTGAGCAAACAATCTGAGGAGCAACTGTAGGAAGAAGAGCCTCAAAGCTGGAGGAAGGCTCATAAACAACGGGAGGTATGGAGCAAACAACCTGGCTGAAAGGAAGGACCAGGGACGAGAGACGTCGTTACACATTCAGTCAATAAAGACTTGAAGCACTTATGAAGCAAGAAGACTACCCTCTAGTATAGATCACACTTCCAAAGAGAGAAAACGTAAATCCTCACAACTGGACCAATAAGCAATAAGTAGAAAAGTGGAAGATGTCGAGTTTTATTTTAAGCAACCACAATCAAGGCTCTTGGAAGCAGTAGTCAAAAACATCAAGCAACGTATTGGGCAAGACTGCTACAAGAGGGTTCTTTAAAGGATTACGGAGTGAAATCTGTCCCTTTGAGGACTAAGATGGCTCTGATCCGAGCCACCCTGTTTCCAATCCCCTCATAGGCATGTGAAGACCCGCTCGTGAATAAGAAAG
Source organism: Tenrec ecaudatus (assembly GCF_050624435.1). Lineage (NCBI taxonomy): Eukaryota > Metazoa > Chordata > Mammalia > Afrosoricida > Tenrecidae > Tenrec > Tenrec ecaudatus. Next base: position 157,375,257 of record NC_134535.1, on the reverse strand, counting down.
TCGGAGGAAGAATTGATCTCTTCAAATTATGGTGTTGGTGAAGAGCATTAAGTATAAAGAACAAATCAATTTGTCTTGGAGGGAGTACGGGCAGAATATTCCTGAGAACAAGACTCATAGCACTTTTCCGCGTGTACTTTGGAAATGTTCTCTAGAATGACCAGCTCTTGGAGAAGGACAAGGTGCTTGTGAAGGTCCAGGGCCCGTGACAGAGGAAGATTGTCAGTGAGATGGATCACAAGAATAGGCTCAAACATATCAACGGTGGGGAGAATGGTGCAGCCCCAGGCCGTGCTCCATTTGGTTCTACGCACAGTTTCAGATGATAAAGAAAGCGAAGCTATGCCTCTGTTGGTGGGTTACTGAAATCAGACTGTCGAGACCACTGAGGGTGAGGTGTATGAGGCACGAGGAATCCCCCGTGCCCGTTTTGACCTGTAGCATGACAACAGACAATGGCAAGAGGAAACGAAGATGGCGATGGTTTGTTTTGGTGGTTGTTGGATGTGAAGGACAAGGACCTGCCCTGTCCTTTGCCTTCTGGAATTGGATATTCATCGATTGTGCTCATTGAGGTTTGGAAATACTTAGCTGTGAAACTGGGCGTTTACCATATTTAGGGCTGGACGGGCTTACCTCGGTATACACAAGGTATTAGAGGTGTAACAGAATCGAAATCTGAATGCAGCGCACAGTCTGCCACCGTCTACTTTCTTTTGTTCCTTTCTTACCTGTCTCCGGTGGCTTTCAATGTTTAAGAGATGCATTTTGTTCCTCGAATACACTAAGCGACCCTCTGCACAGTGTCTTTGAAGTTGCTGTTTCTACTTTCTGGGTGTCTGTTCTTCTGGGTCCTTCCAAGCTTATGCTGGCATGGTTGACTCCATCGCACTATTCAGGTTTCCATTCAATGTCACCTCCTTAGGTAGTAAGCCTCCTTTGTACACTTTTTCTCCTTCTCTACCTACGTTCTTTTACATTATCCATTTTAATTTTCTTTTTGAAATAGAGAACACTCTCGGTATCATTACTATTATGACTCGAATACGTTCTACTGCCCGTGTCTGCCCACTTGCAAGCTTCACGAGGGGCGGATCTTGACTGTGTTGCTCTTCACCCCCCGTCTGGAATCAAGAACAGTATTTCTATACCGTACTTGAATGAAGCGCAAGCACGAGAAGAAGAATTGGGAGAAGCGTGAATAGAGGTCCCTGGAAATATCCATGGACATGTGTGAAGGGCACAAACTGCCTGGCAAGACAATGAGAGGCGAAACAATGTAGGGCATGATAAAAGATGAATTCCAGCATCTAGGGAACGAACCCAATGTCTCCTCAAGGGGGAAAATCAAAGTAGTGAAGGCACAGCATGTTTGTAGGAGCTAGTCTGCAAAACTGGACGTAAGAGATGATGCTTTGCAAACCCAAATTGGGGCAAGAGAAGTTTAATTTATAATGAAAAATTTAAAGTTCAAGTAGAATTAAAAAATTTAAACACCTGAAACGTGTGAATGGGTGAAAAAAGGAAACGTAAAAAGATTATTTGGAAACGGATTGTGGTAACCATTGTACAATTCTACTTGATGTGATTGAAATGTGGACCGCAATGATTTAGGTATCAAATCCCAACTAATAAAAAACATAACAGGTCAGCACAAAATAGCCCTGATCGGATTAACAGCAAGTGTTTCAAATGTCCAGAATTCGGGGTGAGATACGGGCCTGTGAAGAGAAGGGGCTTGGTCAGGAGAGTCTAAGGGAGGGGTGAGAACTCAAGCCACAAAGCGACAATTTTCTCTTTGAAGATATTGACAAGATCTTGGGTAAAGATGGAGAAGAAGGGAAGTGGATAACAAAAACATTAAAGGTCTGAAGCAGAAAGAGTCATCTTGGGGTGTAGGCGTAGGATTCCATCAGAGAGGCTATTTAGCAAAGAGAATGGCAGAATTAAAGAGAAAAAAATCATTGAGGTTTGGTAATTATAGTATAAACAGGAGGAGATAAATATCTTCTCCATATATTACATCATTGTTAAATCTCAATAATTTAAAATATAATTAAGTTTTAATAACATCTTGGATTTAATAGTATAGTTATTGCTTGGGAATTGTCTACAAGCCATTATAAATCTATTTGTTTAGGTTTACCAACGAGTAATAAAATGTATCCCTGTAGCTCAGGTGGTAAGGTTCAGAATGCGCCGTGTGCTTATTAAACGTTTCACTCAAGGTAATTGATTGTAAAATCCACTTCAAATCACACCAGATGAAGCGTATTTTACAACAAATTAATTAAAATGGAAACCTCTCTTTCAGTTATTATTTCCTAACCTTTCTCCTTCTTCCTTCTAAATGTCTACCCTAGGGGAAGTCTGTCTTTTCCCCTGAATTCTGCTGCTTCAAGAATGATAAAACACATTGCATTTTCTGGATACTGCTATTCTGCTCTGGAATCCAGGACACTGGATTTCAACTTACTTAGGAGGAAAGAAAGTTGTGTTCAGTTCAAGGGAAAAGCTCATTCTTCTATCTAGCTTTTGGTTAGGGTGGCTATGGGAGAAAACTCAAATATCAAAAGAGGTCGCTCTCTCAAACATTTGCAAACTCAAAAAAGTATATCTTGATCTCACTACAAGTAGATCTAAATTTGTATTCTCTGTTACCAATGATTATATCTGGGGGGGAAAGTTTACCTTCTTTCTCTTTGTAATGGAGGAAAATTATTTTACAGTCCCTGCACAAATAAAACACAAGCAGGGACCTTTAAATATAGAAAAAGCACAAAAAGCACACTAAAATATATCTTTAAGTGATAATGTGCTAAATTGTCTACAGAAACTTTGACCTATTATGAGCAGTAAAATTAAAGACGGAAAAATCGAATCTGTGTCCAAATCGGAACAGCCAAGAGTCTCCTTATGATACTTATTTTTTTTGTTTTACTAATGGTTTAAGACTTTGCATTTGCCCCAATTTTAGAAGTAACATGTTATTGTTATCATTCAGTACCATTGTGTTGGTCCTGAACCTTAGCGACTCTCTGTACAGCAGAACCAAACACTGCCATCCTCAAAGTTGTTCTGTTTGAGCCCTGTGTCCATGCATCTTGCTATTTCACTGCCCCTCCACTCTACCAAGAACGATGACCTCCTCCAGCGACAGAGTCTACCTGACAACAAGTCCCAAAGTATTTGAGACAAAGACTTGTCACTCTTGCCTCTAAGGAGCATTCTGGTTGTACTTCTTCCAAGATAGATTTGTGTGTTCTTCGGGAAGTCCACAGTACTTTCAATTTTCTTTGTCAGCCCCATACTTAAAGATATCAGTTCTTCTTCGGTTTTCTTTATTCAATGTCCAAATTCCACATGCTTATGAGGTGATTGAAAATACCATGACTTGGGTCAGGTGCACCATAGTCCTCAAAGTAATTTCCTTGTTTTTCAACATTTTAAGGAGATCTTGTAAGTCTGCTGACTTACCCAGTGCAATAAGGCATAAATTTACTAGAAATTGTGCATATTACTGGGCTCCTTAGGCTCTTGAGTCATTATCGTGTCCTTAGTAAATTATTAGTAGTGTGTTTTCTTAGTTCTGAAGGTATGAGGCAGGTAATAAGCACAAGGTTATTGTTTTGGTGACTCTTAATTTTTGATATATTGGGGACATGTTTGAGCAACCTAGATTTCTCTATTTACAGTTTGCATATGAGCTTATTCTTGGAGTATGATGGGTATTCAAACTAAACCAATAACGATAAGATTTCTTTTGTTATCCATCGAAGCAACATTTAATAATCTAGTTGAGGCATATTCTCTTTCATAAAAAATATTTACTGACCAACAAACAAAAAGTTTGCACTTGTATTCCTTTCTCTCTTTTAGTCCCATAGACAATAAAGTCTCCAAAATAAGCCAATGGCAACAACAAAGGAAGCAACACACCCAGCAACAACAATAAAAAAAATACAGCCCCTTCCATTTATGACAATCCTTGGACCATTCACTCTCCCACACTCTGAACTGACTATTCCACACCTGCTCTCTCTTACCTGCAAGGAAGTTGATGGAAATACCAGAAGAGAACTTCATAGACTCTTCCCACCTTACCTATTGCTAACCAGTACCTGCCTCTTTATGTTTGGCTGTTGTGTCTTTTACTCTGCATTTGGATTAAAATTCTGAAAGTATGGCTTCCTATTTTGTTCTCTCTGGTGTCCGTTTCTGCACAATAGATCAGCAATCTTCCCACACGACCCAGTGACATATGTGAATTCATCCTTGGCTCCTTCTTTCACATGCAGTCTCTGGAAAATCAAGAAATTCTATTGTTCTGCCTTTAAAGCATCCTCAGAATCTCTCCACATCTCACAGCTCCTATGTTAACACCATAGTTTAAGTTGTAATTATCTCTGGCCTAACTACTGGAATAAGTGTTCTTTGATCATCTTCCAGCTTTTATGATTGCCTCTATAGATAGTTCATCGAGGAGCCCTTGTGACACAGCGGTTGAGTGCTTGGCTGTTTATCGAAAGGTCGGTGCTCTGAACCCAGCAGCCATTCCATGGGGAGAAATATAACAATGTGCTGCTAAAAAGATGTGCATCCTTGGAAACCCCGTGGCAAACCCTATTTTGTCTTATGGCATCACTCTGGGTTGGAATTGACCCTGGGGTGGTGGGTTTGGGAGAGTCCATTCAAGAAGCCTTGGTGGTACAGTGGCTAAGCATTTGGCTGCTAAACGAAAGGTCAGTGGTTTGAACCCACTAGCTTCTCTGATTGCTCAAACCCAAGGATGTGAAAGTCTGCTTCTGGGAAGGTTTGTAGCCCTTGAACGCCCACCGGGCAGTTCTATTCTGCCACTGAGAGTTGCTAGCTACTCCATGATGCCTGGGGAAAATAGAGTCCACTCTCAACACAGTGGCGCACTTTTGAATGCAGAGGCCTCTTTTCACAGTGCAAGGCAGGGCAGATTGTTTTTTTCTTTTCAACAGCTCCTTTGAATGAGGATGTTGCCATTGTGTGTGTTTGAACTGATTCCAATTCATACTGACCTTATAGGACAGAATGGACCTGCCCCGTAGGAATGCCAAGCTTCTTCTTTTTTTTATGGGAACACAGCTCTCTGTCTTGTCTTCATTGAGCTAATAGTGGGTTCAAACTGCCAGCCTTTTTGTTAACAAATGAGTGCTAAGCTAGCGCCCTATCAGGGCTTACAGAAAGTAAAAATCACTCTGTTCTCTATGATGGCATAGAAATTCCTAGGAGATCTGCCTCCTGCCTCCTGAACCTCCCTGTCTTCATCTCCAACTAATCTCCTGCAGCCACTCAGGCCTACTTGTCATTTCTCACCCGTACTGGCGATGTCTCATTCAGATCAGCACCTTGGCAATGGTTAGTCCTTCTGCCTGGAACATCAGAAATACTCCCTTCCTAGATGTCTTCCATCAAATGTCACCTTCTTCACAAAGTCTACCTTGTTACTCTACTTACGTTCAATCCTATTCTGGCATTCCTTTACAATCTCGATCTCTCTCACCCCAAGGCAGCACTTGATACTTGTTCATTCAAAAAGCCAAGCCAAACTCATTGCCTTCAAGTTAGAACTGCCCCGTTGGGTTTCTGAGATTTGACATCTGTTTTATTTGCCCTCCTTCTTCAATGTCTGATTTTCTTTAAAAACATTTTTAATGAGATTTTATATCGTATGGGAGTAGACAGCCTCATCTTTCACCCATGGGGTGGCTGGTAGAATCAAACCACTGACTTTATGGTTAGCAACTCACTAGGTAACCTACTGCACCACCAGGGCTCCTTACTTATCCCTAAGGGTTATCATTTATCACTTGCATGTGTGCTTTTTGAAGACGTGCGTTTTTGTATCTTTGATTCAGTGCTCTATCTCAATTTTTGAGACTAGTGGCTGGTACACAGTAAGTGCTTAATCCATTCAAAAATAGATAAATGAATGATGACCAACTCACATTAACAAACTTATCTATGAGATTATACATTTGGAAACGAATCCATTTATTTTTGAATTATACATAAGTAATATATACAGGCATCTATATGTACATTTACTGTGTACTCACATATACTATGTATATATTACAAATATGTATATATGTTATGTAAGCACATACTTTGCTCATGTTAGGAGAGACCAGCCCCTGGAGAAGGACATCAGGATGCTCGGTAAAAGAGAGGCACAGTGAAAAAGACAAGGTGGATGGATACAGAGGCTTCAACAATGCGTTTACATGTTAAACACAAGGGTGGGGATGGGTCAGGACGGGGCGGTGTTGCATTCTGTTGTGCACAGGGTCACCCGTGCATCGGAGCCGACATAATGGCACCTACTTTTAACAACAACAGTTGCAGCAACGTGAAAAACAAATTTAAGTGAAAAACAAATTCGCCATGGGAGAATAAAAAATCCAAACTGATTAGAATATCTCAATGTGACAGAATCTTTTTACTTTAAGTAAGAATAAATGCAAAAGCAAACAACTTACTATTGCGCACAGAGCATGCTTAGACCAATGGTGAACCTGGCAACACCTTTGCGCTGACCTATGTCTTTGCATTGCTTGCTTTGTCAGTGCCGTCTGCTTCTTTTCTGTCTTCAAACCTTTTTGGAAATATTGCAGATAAAAACATATAGAGACATCCAGTAAAATGGCAGACATGCCACTTAGACCCTCGACAACAGTGGTTGGCAAAGTTTCCTAAGACCGTGACCCTTCACTACAGTTCCTCACGTGGTGGTGACCCCCAACCATAAAGTTATTTTTGTTGCTACTTCATCACTGTCATTTTGAGACTGTTATGAATTGCCATGTAAATATTTGGTATACAGGATGTATTTTCATTGCTACAAATTGAAGGCACATAGTGATCAATCACAAAACAACATGTAATTGTAGATTGTCATATATTTGTTTCTTTTTTGGAAATATTTATTTCTAATGACAAATCAATGAAATTTTGTCTTGAAGCATGGTGTAGCATGGGTAACAGTCTTCACACCGGGTACTTGTATGTGGGCAAACTTGCGTATGGGTGGACCCGCCTGGAGACGGATAGAGGAGTGGTGTCTCAGTTCCTAAGACCATCGGAAATATGTGTTTTCCGATGGTCTTAGGCAACGTCTGTGAAAGGGTCATTTGACCGCCAAAGGGGTCACAACCCACAGGTTGAGAACAGCTGCTCTACAACAAAGACTAACACGATGAACTGAAACAGATGGTGGTGGCGCCATTGACTCACTTCTGACCCATGTGGACCCTAGGACAATGGCACAAACACTGCCCGGTCCGATGCCATCCTCCCAATTGTTCCCATGCTGGAGCCCGTGTTGCAGCCATTGTGTCAGTCCATTTTGTCGAGGGCCTTCCTCTTTTTCACTGCCCCTCTCCTTTATGATGTCCTTCTCCAGGGACTGGTCTCTTCTGACAACATGACCAAAGTATGTAAAGATGAAGCCTCACCATCTTTGCCTTTAAGGAACACTCTGGTTGTACTTCTTTACAGACAAACTTGTCCTTTTGGGAGTCCATGGTACTATCAATACTCTTCACCAACACCACAGTTCAATTATCAATTCCACTTTCACATGCATACGAGGCAATAAAAAATATCATGGCTTAGATCAGGTGCAGCTTAGTTTTCAGAGTAACATCCTTGCTTTTCAACATGTTAAAGAGGTCGTGTGCAGCTGATTTACCCAATGCAATGCGTCGTTCTATCTCTTGACTGCTGCTTCCATGAGCATTGATTGTGGATCCAAACAAGGCAAAATCCTTGACAACTTTGATTTTTTTCCTCCATGTATCATGATATCGTCATTGCTCCAGCTGTGAAGATTTGAATCTTCTTTCATTGATGGTAAATCATACTGAAGGCTGTCACCCTTGATCTTCATCAGTAAGTCTTCCTTACGTCAGTAAGAAAAGTTGTCTCATTTGCATATGTCAGGTTGTTAATATGTCTTCCTCCAATTTTGAAGCTGCAGTCTTCTTCATATAATCCCACTTATCTGGTGATAGAAGTGAAGCTGCAGATGACATGACAGAATTTTTCAAGACCCATCAGTTGTTCATAGCAAATAACCCTTTTCAACAATACCAACGGTGATTAAACACACAGACTTTTCCAGATGGAATACACAGAACACAAATTGACTACATCTGTGGGAAAAGATGATGGAAAAGCTCAATGAAACATACATAGATGATAAATCTGGAACCTAGAGCTTAAGAGGAAATATTCGAGAAGTGGATTAAATACAAATTAGGACAGGAGTGGTGAACATCCAGCCCAGGGGACTGTAAAAGACCCACGAAATCAAATAGAATACAACAACCTCACATTGTCTCAGAGATAATAGCCAACTTTAATTCCTATGAAGAAATGGGACCAAGTGGCTCAAATAAGGGATGAAAATGCAGAGCCAGATGGCCTCTATGGGGGAGGGATTATATTGGAACTACTTGATAAGGAATGCCAAATAACTATATTTAATTAAAAATTAAGTACATTTAAGTATGTTCAATGGCTTGAAGGGAAGATGGAGAAAGCTGTAGATGAAAACACAAGGAAAACACAGACAAAAGATAAGAAGAATTCAGGACACTACTCCCAGAACAAAGTGACAAAATAAATGAAAACCAGGGAATGACATTCAGACAATTTATACTAAGATTTCAGGTGTAGATAATGCATTGAAAGACTAGAGGAGTAAAATAAAATCAATGGTAGACTAAATTAATGAGTTTGAGGGCAACTCTCCCAATACTACCCTGCTAGACCAACTAGACTCAGCAGGCGTCCTCAAACTACAGCCAGCGGGCTGTATGCAGCCGGCTGGGGACATTTATCCAGCCTGCAGGGTGTTCTTGCCCCCTTTTTTTAAACTTCAAAATAAGATATGTGCAGTGTGCATAGGAATTTATTCATAGTTTTTAAAAACAAAAACTATAGTCCGGACCTCCAACGGGTCTGAGGGACAGTGAACTGGCCCCCGGCTTAACAATTTTGAGGACCCCTGAGCTAGAGGAACCAGCTAGAAGAACAATCAGAAAAAATAACAACTAAATAACCTGGAGAAAGCCTATGTGGCTAAGAGTGGTTGGAGGAAAACTTCCCAAATATCACAAAAGATGAATGGACCCCAAATATGCAGTCCAGAAGCTCAAAGCTGATAGAGTCCCGAAGGAAAATCACCAAGACATATCAAATGCAAGCTTTCCAGAACTACTGACAAGAAGAGAGCCCTGAAATCAGCCCCAGACAAACCAAAAGTTACTTAAAAGGAAATCCAATAAGAATAGGTTCTAATTTCTCAACAGAAACCATGTAGGCAGAAACCCATTAGGATGACATATATAAATTTATGATAGAAAAAAATTTGCCAAGCTAAAATTATATACCCAGGAAAACTGTCCCTCAACTATGATTGCAAAATTAACGTACTTACAGATAAACAGAAATCAAAGAAGTTTGTAAACAATAGACTGATCTTACAAGTTCTCAGACACAGTAATAGCCGTGGCCAACAGCCTGAGATTAACGTACATAACATCCCAGAAGTCCACCCAGATATAAAAGTATCCTAAGTAAACGAATCTACAAGATTGAAAATAGGGAACCAAAGATATTAATTTGTAACTGAATATAAGTACAAAGATAAACTCAAAACTCAATCTCACTGCCACTGAGTCAATTTTGACTGATGGTGGTCCTACGACTCATTGAGCCCTGGTGGAGTAATGGTTATGAACTGGGCTGTGAACTGAAGGTCAGCAGTTCAAATCTACCTGCTCCTCAGGAGAAAGATGAGGCTTTCCTCCCTGGTTAACCCACAAGGGCAGTTCTACTCTGTCCTAAAGGGTCAAAGTAAAAGGAGGGTATTGTTACCACACTTCTAAATGAAGAGGAAGTCAATTTCCAGGTGGAAGAACATTTTATTTTAAACTTGAGGAAATCCACAAACTACAGGGTAATCGCAAAGAACGTTATAAATCTCATCAAAATAAAAAAAGAGAAACCATAACTATTTAGACATTTCTACAAAACAGCAACAAACACTTTTGCACTCTTCAAGTTACACCACACCCAGAAGGCAGATTTTGTACCCTCATGGGCTCTACTGCAGTTGAATGGTCTTTGAGTTTGGGGAACAAAAAGAAGGCAGAAGAGGCAAGAATGGAAAACCAACTCTTTGAGTGAGTTGGTTTTTGTAGTCGGCTTTTGGCATTCATTGAGCCCCAACTTGACTGGGGCCAAGCTGTTCGTTTAAAATTGAAATTGGCCAGCCCTTTGAGATCCCAGCTTCAGTAGCTAGCACATTAACAGTAATCCCATGGTCTTTCCCCACCGGTTCTTGGAGCTCAGTCACAGTCTCGTCATTCATAGAGGTTGACAGCCTGCCCTCTCATGGTTCATCTTTGAGGTCTTTCTGGACTTTCTGAAAAATGCTTGATCCATCTTAAACCTGTTGTTTCACGAGGGGCAGTCTTATAAACTTGTTGCAAAGTCCAATGACTTGGGCTGACGTCCGTTTTATTTTTGTTAAACAAATTGGATATTAGTCCTGACCTCAACATATTTTTCCCATGGATTTTTGGAAGGTAGCATTTATAATGAGACTAAGACAACTGTATTGCTGGGAAAACTTGTCTGCAATTATCTACTGATTGCAGAAACATGTTTAAATATGTTTTGTTTGGAATGAATCCAAACTTACATAAATTGGAACCCTTATATCAATAGTTTTAACTCACCCTCGTATGTGTATTCTTGTATGTATAAGATGATATACTTATATGCATATATTATATGTGTATCTAATATATATATATGCATGCTTGTACACCATATGTGCCTCCTTACTTATCTATCTATCTACACACACAACTGAATTCCTAATGACTCTTGTTTTTAGGACATTTTGATGTATAGTACGTTCAATGAGTACCAATAACCAGTTTATATCATTCATTCTTACAGTGATTTAATATCTCAGGGGCACATTACTTTGATTCTTCATTGCCACTTGTTCCTGAGGTAGTAAAGAGAGATTTGGAAGCTCATACAACTATAATTTCATCTGTCAGTCAGGTAGACTATTTCCTTGTCGAATAGTCCAAGGCGGTTTTGTGCCAGGAAAGCACGGACTTCCTTATTTATTCGGGCATACCCATTTGCTTTCAAACCTGTGACAACGTTATCAAATTGATCCTACCAACTTACCAACCTGCTTCTACACTTACTGGTGAGTTTAGGCAAAATAAATCCTTTATGAATCAAACATAAAGAGATAAAAGTAGCCAGGAAAAAAATCTTTCGAGGTATGCATCATCATTTTGCTTAATGGTTTCTGGAAAGAAAAAAAAGTATATACATATTAAAAAAATTAAATTGTACTTTGGTGAAACCATAATTCATATCTTGTGCGATAGAAAGTGATACTCTTTAGGGAAAAGGGCTGAACTACTAACGTGGTGCATTTGGGGTTATGCTCATCAGAGTTTTGCCATAGCAAAATCTATTTTAAAAGCCTTGTTGATGTTATCAACTACTGTGAACCACTTACCACCATCTCCGCTTACTCTCTTCCCTGTGTGTAGCTTCCAACTTCAGCAGGAACTGTAAAAGGAAAGTATGTTAAATCAAAACAAAAATTACCATCCTGATCCCCAGGGAAGACGGGCCCAAGGAGCCTCAGTAGCGATTTTTGTATTCGAATAAAAACAAAACAGCCCGGCACAGTGAAATTCCCTCCTGGGTTTAGCATTAGGACCCTCCTCCTAGGTGGACTGTGGAGACACTGGACACATTCTTTACTCTCTGGACTTCATTTTCCTACGGGGAAGTTCTGCTCTGTTCTACAGAATGGCGAGGAGCTGGCATGAACTGGCCAGCAACAGGTTTTCGTTCGCACATTCTTAGGGTTAGACCAGGGTGTCAAATTGGCAGCGCGTGGGCCGCATGTGGCCCTCGAGGTAATTTCTGTGGCCCTGAGATGCTCTGAAATAAGATGAAAATAGAAAAAACTGTGATGAAGAAAATAGCGCTGAGGGGAGATCGAGGCAATACCGTACACACAATATTCCCTCGTTAACCCTTTGACTACTGAAAACGAGTCTACACGTGGCCCAGTGCCTTTCCTGGGGGCCTGTGGACATGTATAAACGTGCTGACTCAGCTCCAGCGACGTCTGGAAGAGATATGTCTGCCACTCTCAGTGTCACGTAATGTAAACAGATCCCAATAGCGAAAAGGTTAAAAAGAGCACTCTGGGTTGTGCTGTTATGAATCATACCTAGCAGCAGCGCTAGTTAACATTTTTAGAGGGAAGCCATTGTGTGAGCAACTATTTTCCTGCATGAATTTAAATAAAATAGCATCCATATCAAGATTAGCTTATGAACATCTATCTGCCTTAATGAAGATTGTCTATTCTCAGTCTTTGAATCCAGATATTAGAAAACTAGTAAGAGGAAAACCCTGGCAAGTTTGGGGTAAAAAAAAGAATAATTTTAGTTTTAGAAATACATTAAATAACAGAAATGTTTAAATAAAAGCAATTATATAGTGTTTTAATTATCCTATCCATATTCCTGAATCCTCACTTCAAAATATAAATTTAACAAAATTTGTAAATGTCGTGTGGCCTGCGTGGACCTTGCCTGTCACACCAAGTGGCCTGTGTTTTAATTGAGTTTGACACCCCTGGGTTAGACCAAGGGATTTCTTTATTTCCTGGTAGTTATGTAATATTTTTGTACCTGTCCCTCAGCCCTTGGACAGCCCTGTTGGCACAGCTGGTTACTGGTTGGGCTGCTAGCCACAAAGTCAATTGTTCAACCCCATCAGCTGATAAGAGGGATAAAGAGGAGGCTTTCTCCTGTTGTACAAATGTAGCCTCAGAAACCCACAGGGACAGTTCTAGTCTGTCCCTCAGGGTTGCTATGAGTTGAAATAGATCCAATGGCAGTGAGTTTGTTTGGGGGATTTTCTCAGTTGTTGCCTTTTGTATTCTGCAAAGGGACATCTCTCAACCTCCCCGCCTGGCCCAGTTCTGCCAGGTAGGTCTGTAATGACTTTTCTGTATGTTTTCTTCTAACTCGCCTTGCTGGACCTGCCATCGATCTATCCTTTCTGTTCCTCTTCCTGGAAGGGCAGGAAATTTGACATTTGGTTTGGGCTCTCTCCCAGCTTTCTTAAGGCATTCCCTTCCTTATTCAGAAATAAGACCGAGTGGTTTTGTAAGAAAAGAATTTTATCAGGGGCGATCAACCTTTCAGCCAGTTTTAGAAGTTACAGGATGAAAGGTGAACCTTAAATGCCAACGAGTCCAAACATCCATGTTTGGATATTTGAATGTCCTCTGTGATAACCCAATGTCGACAGTTTGGATCACACAGCCCCTCTGACTCAACCAGGTATAGGAAATGTCTGGCCCAAGGGCTGTCTATGACCCGTGAAATCATCAATGACAGCCAACATCACATGCCTCCCCAAAGAGAAGCTCCAGCCTCCCATTAGGGGTGAGTTAATGAAATGCTTTCCCAAACACAGTAGGCTAATCTTGATGTTGACAATATTGATTGGCTTGAGAATGATATCATAAATAGCCACATAGCCCATAGCATAAAAAGGTTTCCACCTCTAGACTAATTCTTATTCACTCTCTTCAGAGGAAGCCTTGTAGGATTCCCTAACCCTAACCTTTAAACTCCAAAGTGATCCACTACTGGGGGGTCCTCAGATATTATGTAAGAATTTACCACATTGAAAAATGATTGTATCGAGAATGATGATGGCAACAAATGTGCAAATGTGCTTGACACAATGGATGGATGCATGGATTGTGAGAAGCGTTGTATGAGCCTCCGATGACATGATTAAAAAGAAGAAGAAGAAAAATTATTGATGCTATATATGTTTAAGAAGTCCAGAGGTGCAGTGGTTTAAGTGTTGGATTGCTAACCACAAGATCAGTAGTTCAAATTCACCAGCTGCTCCTCTGGGGAAGGATGAAGCTGTCTGCCTCCATTAAGATTTATAGCTTCAGACACTCTATGGAGTGTCCATTCGGTCTTAAAGGGCCATGATTAATTGGAATCAACTCAGTGTCAACGGGTTTGGTTTGGTAACTAATTCAGTGTCGTGTTACCAGGGCTTGGCAAGCTATCGAGCTCTCAATTTTTCTTAGTTGAGTAGTTATTATTCAATATAAGTTGTCTTTCAGTCTGTGTGCCATGAGCTCTATTCTTCTCCAGGAAGTTCATACTCCTCACAGATAGGAAACTGACCCGTAAGTTGAAATGAAATGGGCCACTCCACTTGGGATCAGTCCAAAAACAACATAATGCCGTCTCCATAGGGTGGTTGTAAGGACACTTTTGGGGGTTGTCAGGTCTCCCTGAAGTCCTTTTTCTAAGTCAAGAATATTCATTTTCTTTTAGCCATACTTTGTCAGGGTTTAGTCTCTCTGCTTCTTAGTAACTCTAAGCAAATTGGAATATGAAGTCCAGATCATGCACACTGCTACAGATAAGAGCCTGCAACACAGGGAATCCAGGACAGATCAACCCCTCAGGGCCAACACTGATAGAAAAGATACCAGGGGGATTAGGGGAGGGTGGGGAGAGAAAGGGGGAATTGATCACAAGGATCAAGCTAGAACCCCCTCCCAGGGTGACGCATGACAGAAAAGTGGGTGAGGGGCGATGGAGGACGATGTAAGATATTAAATTAATAATCTATAACTTCTCAAGGATTTGTGAGGGAGAGAGGGCAGGGGAGGGATAAGGAGAGGGAAGAAATGGGGAGCTGATATCAGGGGCTCAAGTGGGAAGAGAATGCTTTGAAAATGATGATGGCAGCATATGTGCAAATGTGCTTGTCACACTGGATGAATGTATGGATTGTGATAAGAGATGTAAGAGTCCCCAATAAAAGTAAGAAAAAAAGAAAGCAAATGTCTAGAAAATAATGACAACAACCTATGTACAAATGTTTGATACATGCTTGATGTATGGATGGTTATAAGAGCTGTAAGAGCCCCTAATAAAAAGATCTTTTAATTAAAAAAAGATAAATATCTATGGGCAAGAATACACATTTAATTCACGTACAAAAACAAAACAAAACAAAAGTAAAGTTTTGAAGATGGAAAAGTATCAAAGGGACCCCCAGGTAGAAACCACGGTTGCCTCCGGGTGATGGTCATGTGAGCTTGTCAGCCATGGAAATAAAAGGGCACCAACGCAGAGTCAAGGAAAGGTAAGCCTCGAGGAATGGATAACCATCTGTCTTCAAAGAGAAGCCATGGTGGCCAGAGCTGAAATTTGAAGAGAAGCCAAGACTTTGTGGGTAAGAGACGATACACGTGGACAACTTAGAGAGAACTGAAGAGGAAGCTGAAGCGGGCAGATGTTCAATTTTATTTGATAGCAAGGGGGAAGGAGATGGAGTCCATCGCCATGCCTGTCCTCTTAAAGGGAGAGACCTGCAGCCAGGCTGTGATCGTCCCGCTTGCTCCTGGACACGTGCGTGCTCTAGAAGCACAGCGGAGAAGATGGAGGGAAGGAAAAAAGTGCTTTAGAAAGTCGAACCAGAGAGGCAAACACAAGACAAATGCTGAACTTCAGCTGAGAAGCTGGTAGCAGAAATTCATTTATAAGCTTTTAAAAACAAATCCTCTTGCTGAGAAGCTGTCAGAAGTGCCCTCAATTTCCTGCAAGGATTTGTGGCATCGCTGTAGGTAAGTGTGTAGAAATGTTTACTGGAATGTTCAAAGCGGTGGAAGTTTGAATCTTGCATAATTCAATTAAAATGTGTATTTTAGTGATAACTGAATCAGAAACAAATACAAAGAAAACACGAGAAAGGGTGCTGGGGAATTAAGGCCTGTGGGCCCGCTGTGAATGGGCTTGTTAGGTAATAAATGGGGTGCTGGGGCAGATGCTCTGTTTCTGGTGGGTCTCTGCTGAGTGGCCCATCTGTCATCGAATCCATGTCAATATGAAGAACAAATGCTCTGTGTGTGCACAAATGTGGCGGCATCACACCACATGGCCCAAAGGACATAGTTGATGCTGGGAGCATTGTTGTTCTAATAATACTTGCTTGGTGAAGAAGACGTCCTGATGACTAACTTCAGGCAGCCCCACCTTCCATATGGAGCTTTTGGGGGAGAGGCAAATCATCTCTCTAGTTTGTAGCTCTTGTGGTTGTTTTGATCCCCTGGAGATGAGCTCCTTTGTCTCAGTTCTGACTCGAAAGTTTTCTTGCTCGATTTAGCAACAAAATTGTCAGCCAAGAGAGAAACAGTGATCCCGTGGTTCCTGAAGAATTCGATTTGAAATTCAAAACTGCCCACTCTCTAGATTTGTTTATTTATATTTTTAGTTTCAGAAAAAGATTGACTGCATGGGTGCGATTGGTGGTTCAGTGATCAAATTCTTACCTTCCGTGCAGGAGGCCTGGGTTTGAATCCCGACCAATGTACCTCAAGCACAAGTCCCATCAGCTTGTCCGATGAGGCTTACTTGGTGCTGTGTTGCTGAACCGGTTGATCTATTTCTGAAAAAGCAGCCAATGAAAGTTCAGTGGTATGATCCCCACCGACTATGGGGATGCTGCAGGACCACGCAGTGGCTTGTGCTGGTAAACATGGGGTCTTTAGGGGTTTAGGTCTCTTACTTAATAGTGCTAACAAGAACAAGAACGATGGATTGAATAGTAAATAATCTTTAAAAGGTTTTAGATTTTATTTAGAAACCAAAATCTTAGGAGAATGTTAACTCAGCAAACAATGTGCCATCCGTTGATTCTCTATGATGAACGTCTTTCATGGTCAAATCCAATCAATTTAGCCTCCATGATCTTTCTGTGCCAAAGACATCAACAAAGCGCTGTGGTTATCTAAAAAGAGCTTTGAAGATAAAGAGATATTTTTAATTAAGATGAAGATATTATTATCTCCAATTATATTTCCTGGGACTCCATGGACCAGTGCATGCTGGTACTTGTAGTTTCTGGTAGTTGACATCGTTCTTTGTCATGAAAGGAAGAGGACTCCTCTAGCTTCTGGCAAATAGCTAGGCAAACGAGAGTGTGCTTCAGCATGCCAAGGTCAATCATGGAACTGTCTCACAGATTAATTTTTGTTGTTGTTAATCATTCTCATGTATTATACTATGCTGCGGATCCCTGGTGGTATAATGGTTACACATTGGGTTGTGATCCTCAAGGTTCACAATTCAAAACCACCAGCTGCTCTGAGGACCTTCCACTGCCATAAGCAGTCAAGAGTCTTGGAAACTCACAGGGGCAGCTCTACCCTGTCCTATAGGGTCACTATGAGTCAGTACCGATTCAATGGCCGTGAGTTTTATTATACTGTATTGAATGGATGAATGGCAAAGGAACCAAATACTCTCAGAGAAATCATTTAGCTAAGCATAGACCACAATTAGTTCATGAGTCAAGTTCCTCAGTCTCCATGCCTGCCCTAGTGTGGCGGTACCACAGGCAATTAGATTCTTTGACCTCGAAGGTGGCTATGCTAACCTATATGCCGCAGCCCAAATCTTCTCAATGTGGTTGGATGATTAAATTGCAAATAAATAAATAAATAAACAGATGAATAAATGAATGAATGAATAAATGAATAAATAAATAAAAGTATCCTTATTGGCATGGAAGAGCTAAAAAGAGAAAAGACAATTAGCTTCCTTATGTCATATGCATTATTAATGTCCTAATGTATCTGAATTTCAACTAATGTTTTCTTTGTGGAATAAATAAAAGTGACTGGGTAAGAAAAAAAAATTAAGCAAGAACAAAATGTTAAAGAAGCTGAAGTAATATGACTATTTGTATTTTTCGGCCTGAAATGTATCCGGTGTTCATATTGTTGCGGTTCGGTGCCATCCAGTTGGTTCTGACATATACCGACCCTGTTCACAACAGAACCAAACGCCACCCAGTCCTGAGCCCGGCTCACCAGTCCTGAGCCCGGCTCACCAGTCCTGAGCCCTGCTCACCAGTCCTGAGCCCGGCTCACCAGTCCTGAGCCCGGCTCACCAGTCCTGAGCCCGGCTCACCAGTCCTGAGCCCGGCTCACCAGTCCTGAGCCCGGCTCACCAGTCCTGAGCCCTGCTCACCAGTCCTGAGCCCGGCTCACCAGTCCTGAGCCCTGCTCACCAGTCCTGAGCCCGGCTCACCAGTCCTGAGCCCTGCTCACCAGTCCTGAGCCCGGCTCACCAGTCCTGAGCCCGGCTCACCAGTCCTGAGCCCTGCTCACCAGTCCTGAGCCCGGCTCACCAGTCCTGAGCCCTGCTCACCAGTCCTGAGCCCTGCTCACCAGTCCTGAGCCCGGATCACCAGTCCTGAGCCCTGCTCACCAGTCCTGAGCCCGGCTCACCAGTCCTGAGCCCGGCTCACCAGTCCTGAGCCCGGCTCACCAGTCCTGAGCCCGCTCACCAGTCCTGAGCCCGGCTCACCAGTCCTGAGCCCGCTCACCAGTCCTGAGCCCGGCTCACCAGTCCTGAGCCCGCTCACCAGTCCTGAGCCCGGCTCACCAGTCCTGAGCCCTGCTCACCAGTCCTGAGCCCGGCTCACCAGTCCTGAGCCCCGCTCACTGCTGTTCCTGTCCTGGAGCCCCTTGTAGCCACTGTGTCAATCCATCCCTTGAGGGCCTTCCTCTTTTTCACTGACTTCCACTTTTTTTCAAGCATGATGTCCTTCCCCAGGGACTAGTCTCTCCTGACAATACGTCCAAAGTAGATAAGACAGATCTTCCCAGCCTTGTTTCTAAGGAGCAATCTGGCCGCACTTCTTCCAAGACAGAAGTGTTTGTCCATTAGTAGTCCACTGGACTTTCAATATTCTTCTCCAGTACCACAAGTGAAGTGCAGCTGTTACCATGAGAATAACCTTTAAAAGAAACTCCTCTTTCTTTTCAAAAATATTTTCTTCTCTGAGAATTTTTTTAGGTCACTTAGGTGTTACTTATTAGAATGATCTAAAAAAATTCCCAGAGAAGAAAAAGGTTTTTTGTTAATTTAATTTTTATGTATTTATTTTTGGTGATTTATAGGGTTTTCTTTTCTATTATTATTCTAATACACCATTTTATTGGGGGCTCTTACAACTCTTTCAACAATCCATACATCAATTGTATCAAGCACATTTGTACATATGTTGCCATCATCATTCAGAAAACATTGTCTTTCTACTTGAGCCCTTGGTATCAGCTCCTCTTTTCATCCCTCCTTCCGCCACCCTTCTATCCTCGTGAACCTTGATAATTTATAAATTATTTTTATTTTCATATTTTATACTGTCTGCTGCCTCCCTTCACCCAAGTTTCTGTTGTTTGTCCCCCTGGGGGTGGGGAGGGGTTGTACATCTATCATTGCATTCGGTTCCCCCTTTCTCCCTTTCCCCCCCTGGTATCACTACTCCCATTATTGGTCCTGAGGGGTTTATCTGTCCTGCATTCTCTGTGTTCAGAGCTCTTATATGTACCAGTGTACATGCTCTGGTCTAGCTGGATTGGCAACGTAGAACTGGGTCATGATGGGAGCGGGGCATTAAAGAACTAGACGCACTTGTGTGTTTCATCAGTGCTATACTGCATCCTGACTGGCCCATCGCTTCCTTGTGATCCTTCTGAGAGGGGGTGTACAATTGTCTACAGATGGGCATTGGGTCTCCATTCTGACCCCCCTTGTTCACATTGAAACTGTTGTTTGTTTTGGGTCTTCTGATGCCTGGTATCTGATCCTGTCAGCATCTTGTGATCACACGGGTTGGTGTGCTTCTTCCATGTGGGCTTTGTTGCTTCTTAGCTAGGCTGCTTGTTTATCTTCAAGCCTTTAAGACCCCAGACGCTATATCTTTTAATAGTCGGGCACCATCAGCTTTCCCAGAGAAGAAAAAAAAGAAGATACTTTTTATGAAAAGGGAAACATTTGAAATTAAAAAAGGAGTGATTTCATTTCTATCTGTGATTATGGCAGGTAAAGGGAAGGGGAAAATGTATTAGGGAAGGCAAAATGACGTACAGACAATTTTAGGGAAAGACAGCTCTCCTGCGTCCTTCTTCCTAGCTACTTTGGACATTCTTTACAGCTTCAGTTTTGGTTGTTGTTGAAATTTTTTAAATGCAAATGTGAAAAATGAGTCGTTTCCTTCTTACTGGTTAATGTTTACTATCAAACAGTTATTAAAGGATCTAAGAGGAGATTCTGAGGTGCCTGCATGGAAGACTGCTCCTAACAGGGGCTCACTGCTATCCTGATGGAGACCTGGGAGGATGCCGACCCAAACAGAACAGGGAAGGGAACTTGGTTTTACGTGCCATTTGGGATTGAGAGTTCACTGTCTACACATGGGGCTTCCAACCCACTGAGGTGTTTCTCCCCCAAAAGATGTGCTGCCTTGGGAATCCTAGGTTTCCAGGACAGGTTTCTACTCTGTTGTATGGGATCACTATGAGTCAGCATTGAGACATTGGAAGTGGGTTTGGTTTGAGGTTTGGATTTGGGGTTTGGGCACTGTGCTTTATCTTACTTATCTATTTACCCAAAAGAGGCCACCAATTTGAGATCCTGCTTCAAATGAATCTTGCCAGGGAGGCCATAGGTTCTCACAGGGACCTTAGAGATCAGCTCCTTTACTTTAAAGAGGTGAACATGACATACTCAAGAGCAAAACGTTGGTGCCTGAGCCTACATTGCAGATGCAGGTCCCTGCTTGCCATTGAAAGGAGCCCTGGTAGGATATTGGGCTGCTAACCTCCAGGTTGGAGGTTCAAACCCACCAGCCGATCGACTGAATAAAGAAAAGGCTGTCTGCCCCAGTAAAGGTTCACAGTCTTGGAAACCCTAAGGAACACGTCTACTCTGCCTATGGTCTCTATGACTTAGCATCAACTCCATGGCCAGAGTTTGTCCTTCCTCCACAATGTGGTGGGGATGTTAGTTGCTGTCGAGTTGATTCCGGGGTTGGTTTCTCCAATGATGCTGTGAGTGCAGGCAATGGTTGTACCTGTTGAGGGGCAGGATCCTGAAAGAAACAGGGAGTGTGGAGTAGAGCACCTGGCCGGTTTCTCCTCTCCCCAAAGGCTAGCTCTACTGCTTGGTAGACAGAGACTGAAGCTGAGAAGTAAACGGCTATTTGCGATTGCCGTATACATGGTCTAGTTGGTTCTCACTCACTGAGATCACTTGTAACAGAGCAGAACTGGCCTGTAGGGGTTCCCAGGCCACAGGCACAGCAGCTCATCCTCTTTTTGCCTCAAGTAGCAAACCACCCATGACCTTTCGGTTAGGAGTTGAGTGCTTTCTGATTGCACCAATTCCTCGAATTGAAGAGATGCATTTAAGAAAACTCCAAAAGTGGATACGCCCCAATTTAAGATGCTTATTTTCATAATATGAACATTCTCCTGCTAATTCTGTAATGTGCTTGAGTGACAAGCTGGTTAGAAGTCTTCAGTACATATGTAGGTAATTTAGATATGTGTATATGTTGACTCTGTCCTCAGGCCTATTTCTTTACATCAGAAATTATTCCAACACAAACACCAGGCACTTAAACATTCTTCATAAGGAGTTAAATTGAATGTGTGAGAGTTTGGTGAAGGGTAATGAATAAGGAAGATATCTTCTATGGAAAAGCACATTCCCAGCGATCTGCAGAGAACAGAGCAGTGTTTTGACGAAGCACAGGTCTATATGTTTGCATCGGCAGAACGAACGCCACCTGCTTCATTCTTACTTGAATAGCAATGCCTAAAACAATACCAGACGGGTTTGGGTCTTCGCACTTATCCTTCCCTGGTTACGGCATTGCTAGGTGCCAGGTGCACACTGGCTCAGGGAAACTACACGCACAACGCAACCAACTGTTACCAGCCCTGCTCCATCGCCCCATCGTGGCTAGGCCTGAGCCTGCTGTTACTGCCGGTACTTATCCGCTGCCTTTTGAGGGCCTTCCAACTGAGAGGCTCATCTTTTTAAAATTCTTTTTTTAATTTTAGCAGCTTTATTGACATACATTTCAATGGTTTAAACATATTAAAATGGGTTGTTCAATCATCACCATGACCAATTTTAGAACATTTAAAAAAACATTTTATTAGGGGCTCATACAACTCTTATCACAATCTATACATATACATACATCAAGTGTATAAAGCACATCTGTACATTCTTTGCCCTAAGCATTTTCTTTTTTTTTTTTTTTACATTTTATTAGGGGCTCATACAACTCTTATCACAATCCATACATATACATACATCAATTGTATAAAGCACATCCGTACATTCTTTGTCCCAATCATTCTCAAGGCATTTGCTCTCCACTTAAGCCCTTTGCATCAGGTCCTCTTTTTTTCCCCCTCCCTCTCCTCTCCCCCCTCCCTCATGAGCCCTTGGTAATTTATAGATTGTTATTTTGTCATATCTTGCCCTATCCGGAGTCTCCCTTCCCCCCATTCCCTGCTGTCCATCCCCCAGGGAGGAGGTCCCCCTTCAATTTTAGAACATTTTTAACATTCTTGTACTCATCCATTATTAGCTCCTTATTTCCTTCCAACCTCCCTGCCATAACCCTAAGAAACTATGACTCCAGTTACCGCTTCTGCAGATTGACCCATGCTAGATTTCATATCAAGAAAAGCACACCAAAGAAACACAAACCTTTGGATACACAGGGAATCCAGGATAACCCCCTCAGGACCAATAATGAGAGGAGCGGAAAGGGAAGGCGGGGGAGAAAGGGGCAACCAATAACAATGAATCGCGCACAGGGAATCAACATATAACCCTCTCCCAGGGGGCGGATAACAGAAAAGGGGATGAAGAGAGACATCAGTCAGTGTAAGACATGAAAAAAAATATATCAAGGGTTCATGAGGGAGGGAGGGTGGGCAGGGGGGAAAATGAGCTGATACCAAGTATCAGCTCAAGTAGAAAGAAAATGTTTGGGAAATATATGTACAAATGTGCTTGACACAATGGATGGATGTATGGATTGTGATAAGAGCTGTATGAGCCCCCAATAGAATGATAAAAACAACAATAACAAAACAACTCAATAATAACAAAATAAATCAAAGAAAAATTCCAATTTAGAAGAAAGCAGAAAATAATAAAAACTGAAACAAATTTAAACTGAGTCAAAAAGGAGAAAAAGTGATAGTGTGCTAAATTTTAACCTGGTGATACCTGCAATGATTGACGTTCCAGTGCACTCTGTCTGCTAACAAGACTAGTCACATCTGCGGTCAACGGTCAGAGGGAATTTTTCGGAGGCTTAATCTACATGGGAACCCTGCAAATGGATTTTGGGCTTCCACCGTCATCCATAGTCTACTGGAAATTGGGTGCTCAGAATTTAAACTCAAGTACAGTCACCTCCTCTAGTCTTGAATTAATGCTTTTCCAACCTTGGATCACACAGCTTGGTATGCTTCTGTGTGAGCTTAGCTGACACTTCTCTTAGTTGGCTGCTTGTTTTAAGATAAGCCTGTAAGACCCCAAATGCTAGTCTTTCTGACAGCCAAGCAGCATCTGATTTCTTTACTACAATTTTGTTATAGCGCATCTTCTAGCATTGCATCAGACAACATTCTGTTGGGATTCATAGGGTTTTGTGGTTAGTTATTTTTCTATAGTGGACTGCCAGGCCTTTCTTCCTGATACATTTTAGTCTGGAAGCTTTGCTGAAACTTGTCCGCCGTGGATGACCCTATGGATTTTGAAAATACCAGTGATATCGCTTCCAGCTCACAGAAATAAGCAGTCTACCAGAGTACAACATGGCGGCCATGGGTGGCGGAGCCTTACCTGTAGAATTCCCTCATTTTATCCTCCTGTGGCAGGTATAAAGCATGGATGAATATAATTTCTATTTTAACATAGAGGAAACAGAACACGTAAGGGATTTGTACATGCCATGTGGTTCGTGTTTGGGTTGGTCTCAGGAAGGCTGCCTCAAAGAAACACTTTTTCTGAGAGACATTTCTTAAACTTTCTGCCTGGCACCGTTCAATGCTGTTTAATAGAACTCTCTGCAGTGCGGAAACTGCTGTGTGTCTGTGCTGTTCAAGATGTTACCTGCCAGCCACTTCTGATTATCAAACAAATGCACTTGAAATATGGCGTCTACACTGAGGAATGGAATGTGGATTTTATTTAATCTTAACTGCAACCCGTTCCTCCCTCCACCCTCCTCAAACTCACTGCCATCAAGTTGATTCCCACTTAGAAACCTTATAATCCAGGGTAGAACTCTCCCGGTAGGTTCCTGAGAATGAATCTCTTTACAGGAGTAAGGAGCCATCCCTCATTCTTTTGTGGAGTGGGTGGTGGTTTCGAACTGCTGACCTTGTGGTTAGCAGTGCAGTGTGTAACCAACTACAACACCAGGGCTCTTATTAAATCTTCAGTAATTTAAATCTAAGTAGCACATGTGGACAGTGTTGCAGATATTGAGGAGTTTATGTTGGTCTTAGATGATTTTTATTTCTGGCTGTTTATCTATATTAGTTCATGAACCCAGTCTCTAAAACTGGAGATTTTTTATTTTAAGTAAACAAGAAAAGTCTTTATCTGCCATAGAGCGACCTGATCACTAGAGGTTTACCTTGTGGAGGTTACTTGCCAGAGGCCTGATTGGTTTCTGTATTTGGAGTTCTTCAAGTTTCCATTCAAAAGCTGTGTTTATTGGTGGTGTGTCCCAAATCTTCTAGTCCACATAAAACTTCCCAAACTAAGTTTCCAGTCGAGCTTAGATTTTATTAAAAAGCATGTCATTCTCAATGCATGATCTAGGGATTTGGCTTTAAAACGAATTTTAAAAAAAGATCTAAAATGGTGTTGATGTTGCTGTTCAGATTTCCTGAATTGCCTAGAGGGAAATAAAATCTGAGATGACGTGCTAACTTCCCAAGTATAAACCTGTCCTTCTCCTCATCAGCCTAGTTTGGAGTGCCTGGGTGGTGCCCATGGTCAAGGCCATGGCTACGGACTGAAAGGTTAGCAGTTCAAAGCCAAACAAAGGTGCCCCAGGGAGGGGAAAGTCTGACCACGTGCTTCTGAAAAACCAGTTACGAGAACCCCAGGGAGTGCAGTTCTACTCTGACATGTGGGAGGGCCATGAGTTCGAACCACCTGGCTTTCAATTGGTTTGGTTTGGGGTCTTCATGTTCACCTTTGTTGGAGCTGAAATGATCTTACTGGTCGTTCACTTCACTAGTTGTCCTTCCAGAATCAGGAAACCGACGCCCGGAGAAATCACACGACATGGCCAAGATTATGAGGCTGTCCTCATGGAGCTGCCCTCCGTCCTCTGATCGAGTCTGGCCTTTGCTGGCCTTTTTGAGACTTTGTTTTGATAGGCTCACATTAAAACACAATTGCTGCTGACACATGCCTGGCAGCCACCGCCTTGGTGTTGAAATAGAACTGTGCTCTACAGGGTTTGCAAGGGCTGCTTTTCTGAACATCGTACACTCCGCCTTTCTTCTGGAACACCTCTGAGTGCACTTGCTCCGCCTACCTTGCAATTAGCAGGCAAGCGTGTTAACTGCACACTCAGGGACTCCAGGCCCACCTCCAGGGGCCCCTCTCACAACTGTTCTATGATGCTCGTGTAAAGCTGACGTAGACATCTTCCAAAGGGTTGAAGTTCTTTCCCCTGTGTCTCTGTGCTCCATTACGCGTCTCTTTTAGGATAAACTAAGGGGGAGCAGAAGCTTCCTGATACACCCTTTAGGCTGAACTAATGTTTTCTAATGTATTGGTCATGCACAAGCAGCCTGGGCGGTATAGTGGGTTACACGTTGAGAGAACCATTAAGAGTGGTGTGTCTTAGACATGGAGAAGACCCACAAGGACCGTTCTCACCTGTTCTGTGAGGTCACTATGAGTCAGAATCCATATGACGGCAGTGAATCCAGAGAGTCTGGGGGAAGTGTGTAAATGGATTTGGAGCTAGCCCTTTGTAGTCTTTATGGCACCACTTATTGTGCACTGTGGTGCCTTGCGTATTGCTATGATGCTGGAAGTTCTGTCACTGACCGGTATTTCAAATTCCAGCAGGGTCACTCAACGTGTAAGGATTTCAGAAGCATTTCCAGACTGAAAACAGACTAGGAAGGAGCAGTAAGCGATCCATTTTAGAGGAGCTAGCCCCTGGAAACCTTATGGAGAGCAGCTGGACATTGTCTGGTACTGAGAACCTCATGGAAAGCAGACAGGGCTAGATGAGGCCTCAGGTCAGAAGACATTCAAAATACGGCCGAGGAGGAGCTGGCTTCTCAACGTAGCATGGAGCATAATGATGTGGAAGAAGGGAAATCATCAAGAGTAACGCCCTAGGGACTGTGTTAGTCTGGGTAGACTAGAGAAACAAATCCACGGACTCACGTATGTGTATAAGAAAGAGATTTATATACGAGAGCAATTGAACATTGAGAAAACATGACAACCTAGTCCAGACCAAGGTCATAAGTCCAATATTAGCCCATATGTCCGACACCGATTCATAAAGTCCTCTTCAGACTTAGTAAACATATGCAAGGGTGCTGAATGTAGAAGATCACAGGCCAGTGGGTAGAAAGTCTTTGGTGGTAGAAACATCTCAGCACTGGCAGGGGTCTCCACGTGGCCATTCCAGTTCCCAGGGCCGCATCAGGGTAGGTCCAGGTGGCATCTCCTCAGGGATGACTCGCAGGGAGTCAGCCTTGTCAGTAGAGAGTCTCCAAGGGAATGAACCGGGAGAGAGAGAGTGTCTCCTGCCTCCAAGGAGGAAGTCCCAGATTTCCCAGAATTCTCAGGAGGAGGCCATACCCACACAGAAGTCTCATTTGCTATCTCCAGATTGACAGCCTAGACTCCACCCCTACATTCTTAATCCTTAAATTGACGCCAGATTAGGTGACGACCACAGGGACTTTCATTTGTTGATTGGTCATAACTCAAAACGAGAAGAAATAGCTACAAGCATCTAGTAATGAGTGTAACTTGGAATATATGAATATGAATCTGGGAAAATAGCAAGTTGTCACAAGTGAAATGGAATGCATACAGATCGATATCCTAGGCATTAGTGGAATGTGCATTAATCGTAGAACAGCTAAGGCACATGGAAGAAATGAAGACGTAAAGGAACTGAACAGAAAACTTCAAAGAACAGCTTGAGAAAACAAAGTAAAATATTATACGCGTGCTAAGAGCTAGAGTTAGGAAAAATAAAAAACACATTCAGCGTATCTTAAACTGAAAGAACTCAAGAAAAATTCAAACCTCGAGTTGCCCTATTGAAAGATTCTTGGGCACAATATGGAATGATGCAGGAAGCAACAAAAGAAGATGGGAAGAATATCGAGCTGCTGGACCAAAAAGAACTAGCTGGTATTTGACCACTTTAAGGGATAGCATATAATCAAGAACGCAATGATACTGAAGGAAGATGTTCAAGCTGACTGACCGCATCTAGGATTTTCTTACTTGGATCCACAATCAATGCTCCTGGAAGCAGCAGTCAAGAGATCTGCAGACATGTGGGGCAGTAAGTAATCCTGCTGTATAAGACTTTAGAGTAATGAAAAGCAAGGATGTTACCTTTAGCATTAAAGGGTGTCTGACTCAAGCCACGGTACTTTCAACTACCTCATATGCATGTGAAAGTTGAATCTTCAATAAGAAAAAACTGAAAGATTGACATAAAGGATGTCATTTGAACCATGTGTTTGCAAAGGATATTGAAAGTGCCACGGACTGATAAAAAAAGAAACAGTCTCACGTATTTTGGCTATGTTAGCAAAAGAGATCAAACCAAACTCACTGAAATCACGTTGATGCTCACTCATTAGTGACGCTACTATGGGACAGGGTAGCACTGCCCCCTGTTAGTTTCCTAGACTGTAACAATTTAGGGGGGATAGAAGTCCAGTCTTTTTCCCGCGGAGCTGGCTGGTGATTTTGTGGATCAAGGTATAACCCAATGTATAACCACTACATCACCAGGGTTGCCTAGAAGAGATTGGTCCCTGGAAAAGGACATCATGCCTGGTAGAGGGGAAGCAAAAAAAAGGAAGATGATTGATACTGTGGCTGCAACACTTGGCTCAGATACAAGCACAATTGGGAAGATGTGCAGATTAGGCTGTGTTTCGTTCTGTTGTGCAGAGGGTGTCTGTAAATCAGAACTGACTAGATGTCACTTAACAACAAACACATCCCTCTTTAATATTGGAAAAGAAGAAAACATTTTGGAAAGCAGATGTGGCAGCTTGTCACTGCTTTGTTGCCATTGAGCCCCCCTGGGGATAGAAAGGAACATTCTTTAGTGACGCCATCACCCACTTAAATGGAAGCTGTAAAAAGGAATGATGCATGGGCAGTATCTGACCTCCTCTAGCTATGCAGGGAATGGAGGGGAGGGGGCAGGAGGAAAATCAAGCTCCTTATCAGCATTACTCAAGGCACATTTCTGGTGCCAGAAAAGCCCCATCCTACCAGTTCTGACCCCAACTATTCAGTTGGGTTTGATACTTTATTATAACTTATATGGAATTCACATACAATGCTCAGGACTATGGGATTTACTAAAGAAATTAGCAGGTTACAAATGGGCAAGAAACAATTATTAAGGCAGCCCCATGTCCCACTGGTCTTAGTCCTGCTTATGAAATATTATAAAGCTCTTCTAAGGCTGCCAATAAGTGTCCAAAGGGCCTGCCACTCCCCATTAAGTCTCAATCTGAAGACACTCAAACCTAGTTTCTTGGACCAGCAAACCTAGCTCCCCCAACTATATACTGGAGGCATCCTGCTCTACAAGCCAGCCTCCTTGCTCAAAGACACTCAACTTGCTCTGTGGGTTGGGAAGTCCACATATCTTGGCTTTACTTCCACCACTCTTCTGCTGTTCCTCTAGGATCACATCTGTCTACTGGATGAAGGAAATTCAATTCATAGGGATCTTGGGGGTCCAAAGGGCACCGATAGTTCATTTTATACCCATCATGATGACAAGCACAATCAATTCTTTTAATAATCACTCACAGCTGAATTTTAATCCTATCAATATCTTTTACCCACCTTCTTAACCACAACCATCAGGAAAAAGTCTTTTGGTGGGAGTAACAAAAACTATGGTCTAAAAAGACATTAAATAATTCCCTCCTCTGCAGAAGCCTACTGAGATTTTTCAATGGAAAACACCCACCATTGATTACCAAATCTAGGTTTTAAAAAATTTCCTGCCTTTTATTGACAGTTGCTTTTATCTTTGTTTTTCTTTTTGTACATTCTTTGAGTTTGCCTTGTGGTTTTATTTCTTAATTTTTAAATTGCACTTATCCCATCATATTTTAGTTTTTCTGATGTATTTTATGTTATTAAAAACAAAATAAAACAAAACAAAATGAAAGAAGAAAAACACCATTGCTGCTTAGTGATTTTGAAGACTTGACATTCGAAATTCTGGGTAATTCAGTGGAACTTCAATAAATTACATATATATGTAATAAATATTATTATACATGCACATATATGTACCTAGGAATTTTATAGTTTATGGGGTTTTAAATTGCTTTAACAATATTAGTCTGCACATTTCCCTGTGGGGAAGCGTTTTTTTTTTCTCAAATTGGTTGTGTACTAAAATGAAGATTGCTTTAGATTGCAGATCTATCAATGATGGAAAAAGGGGAAAATTGAAAGGAACTAGGTGGACTTTTTAAGATTAATGGGGAAGTAGGGAATAGAACCACCCGTTAGGGCAAGTGGAGATGTTAGGTTACTGCATATTTCTAGAGTGTTTAATGCTACATTACAACAACAGCCACACAAACACAACTGCTTCCCTAGAGTCAATTCCAATTCATAGAGACTCAATAGGACAGGGTACAACCCCATAGGTTACATCATTACGGAAGCAGATTGCCAAATCTTTTTTCTGTAGAGTGGCTGGTGGAATCAAATCACTGATCTTTCAGAACTTTCGGTTGCAGCTGAATGTGTACCCATGACTCAGGGTTAAGTTGGGGAAAGTGCATAGAGACAATTCATTAGCAGATGGATGTGGCTAACTAGGGACCAGAATGTCCAGAAGTCTTGTTTGCCTAAAATTCCAGAGTAGCTTTAGGTGTTTATCTCCCTAAAGAAAAATTCCAGAGTTATGTTTTGTGTTTATCTCTTTGAGGACACCTGCCTTGCCTGATATCTCCGGCTTATCCCCTAAGCACAACGCCCAGCATTAAGCAATAAGCATTGCCGGGCGTTTTCTCTGTTTACATCCTGGAACTATAAGGTTGTGATTCATGGAGGAGATAATGTCCTTGAGGAGAGCAGGGAAGCTTCTAGGAAAAGATAGAGGGAAGAAAGGACACCGAGGTTATAGAGCAGGCTGGAGCGGAATGTTTATCTGATGGGGGTGTGAGCAATATTGTCAGCATGAAAGAATATTGGAAAGCCAGGAGATAAGGGCATTCAAATTTCAAAACGAGGGATCATCTAGATGGAAGCTCCAGATGGAAATAGCATTACGGAAATGAAACAAAACAAATTACAAGGAAGACTGGAAACCAGGAAGGATGCTTTCGCCTTCCGCCTACTAGAGTAACATCAGCACTTCCCCATTCGTGGATGTGGTACGACACAGGGTTGACCCCACCCCCAGCCCTAGCACACACTCAACTCCTGCCTTTATCTCTGCTGCGGCGCGATCTCTCCCGCTTTCTCGATATTTTACATTCTTCTCTTAGGTTCTTGGGTAAAAATCGAACCCTGTCTTGCTCTTCTTTCCCGTATTTCCCCTGTGAAGCCAGTGGATGATGGCTGTTGGTGTCTAGTCGATCCTGCTCATAGAGAATGTATAGATAACAGAACAGAATGCTACCTGTTCTGTAGCCAGTTCATGATCGTGGACATGCTCCAGTGCCTTCTGATTTAGGGGGCTCGTCTTTCAGTGATAAATTGTGCGGCATTCTGTTGTGACTCGCCCTGGCTGGTCTTTGGAAGAAGATTGCTAGGCTTTTCTTCCTGGTTTGTCTTAACATTTTTAAAAATCTTTTGAAAAATTATTTTATTGGGGGCTCTTACAGCTCTCATCCCATTCCATCGTATTAATTTAACCTTATGGGTAGGCACCCCATGATAGTTTCTTCCATTAGGTTCTGAGGCATACATGTTCAACTGGGATGCGTTCGGATTCATAAACTACTCCCAGTTCAAGATGAGAAACCCTGATTCCAATGCTATGTGTTTGAGAAAGTCCTCTGAAGGCGCAGAGTAGAAACCAAAAGCATTTCTAGAACCAGCACAGGCCCCAGAGGGCTTTTTGAAATCGGAGAGGCCCTGAGATGGAGTTCTGGTGGCCCCAAGTGAAGCACTGGGCCAGGAACCAAGTGGTCTGCCGTTTCTCCCTCCGTGGACGACAGATGCGCAGGCTCCTTCTGCAAATGTGCAGGCTTGGCACCGCCCTCCCCTGTCCTGCAGG
Organism: Tenrec ecaudatus; assembly: GCF_050624435.1. Classification (NCBI taxonomy): domain Eukaryota; kingdom Metazoa; phylum Chordata; class Mammalia; order Afrosoricida; family Tenrecidae; genus Tenrec; species Tenrec ecaudatus. The sequence continues at coordinate 157,343,721 of NC_134535.1, read as the reverse complement.
GTCCCCGTGAGGTTCGCTCAACTTGCTTGGTTTGTCTTATTCTGGAAACTTGTCTACCATTGTTGACCCTGCTGCATCGTGAAATATTGGTGGTGCAACTTCCAGCATCCCAGCAACCACCCGAGCCACTGCAGTAAAACAAACGAACACATGGGCAGGGGGTCCTTCTGATAGAATTTCCTGTATTTTTTAAGGTTATTTTTCTCCAGAGAATTAGAAACCTGGATGAGAAATATTTGAGGGATGTGCGTGGGTTTTTGGGGGGGTTTCTTTTTTCCCATCACCGAAACCAAAATTGTGTCAATGCATCACATTTTTAAGATACGTCCTTCCCTACAACATGAGTCATACAGAGCCTTGATGGGGCACAACTGTTAAGTGTTTGGTTGTTAACCAAAAGTTCATGGCTCAAACCCCAGCTGTGGCTCCTTAAGGTACAAACAACCCATTGTCACTAGTCCATGCTGACTCATAGGGACGTTCTAGGACAGAGCAGAACCACTCCATAGGTCGTTCAAGGTTGTACCTCTTTACAGAAGCAGATGACCTCATCTACCTCCCGTAGAGCTGCTGGTGAGTTTGAACCACTGACTTTGAGGTTCGCATCCCAGTCTCTTCCGTCTGCCACCAGGGTTCCTATTTGAGAGGAAGACCAGGCAATATTTTAGTCATGGAACCTCTATGGGGACAGTTCTGCTCTGCTACCTTGGACCTTGCTTTGAGAGAGCATGAACCCCTGGGTGCCCAGCAACAATGAAACAAATCAAGAGATTAGATACTGGAGGCAGACCTTTGGGGTTCAAATCTTGATTTACATACTTCGGGGTCTCTATCTCTTTCATGACAGCCCAAGCGACGTATAATGGTATTGACTTCTGAGCAGGTGTGCTAATTAGGCAGAAGACTCCATTTAACGCCCTTAGCACCGCTTCAGTTGCATTCTTGTGCTGGTCTTTATATTCCGTCAGAGCTTTGGGCTGGGGCACCATGAGGACACCCTCGGTCCAGACCTACCCATGGTGTATCTCTGAATATTTCTGAATATAATAGTTCCCCATTTAAAATAGGAATAATAATATTCATTTCATCTCTACTTTGCAGGGGTGTTGTGAGACTAGGTGATCTGTCCTAATAATTTGACATATTTGGATTTGAAACCTTTGGAAGATAAGATACAATCAATTTTGGAATAAAATGCTTCTTCGATCTTAGGCTCTAAACCAATTCTATGTAAGGAAGAGAGTCCCTAACGTTAGTGTCATAATTAGGAAGAAGAGAGGGGTGGGGGCGGGGAAGCGGAATCCTTAAAGCAATACGATCAAAGGAATTGTCCAGAGACAGAATGAAGCTGAGATCACAGCTTCCTGTTCCATGAGTCATCCGCTGCCTAGGTCTGTCTCCGGCCCACGTTCCTTAGGACACGAGTCAAACCAAATTAATGTGAATAAGAGTTTCCTCAGCTCATAAAAGCCAGCCTGGATGAAATTTTTTAACAACCGAGTTAAGAAAAGTAAGAAGTTACACGGGAAGAGCAACAGTGATTGACCATGCACCCAGGCTGGAGAGAGTTTCTGTTCTCGGACTTCCTACTATGATCTTCAAGCAGTTTATGAACGCTATTTTCTGTAATTCAGATGTGATGCATCTCCCACCATGACATGAGAACAAGGCAGTTTTAGTGGGTGCCATGGGAGCTAGGATGTAACCAAGCCCACCCACTGCCACAGAGGGAGGACTCATAGACTGAGCATTGGTTTTTCGCCTTGTCCTTTCTCCCAGCATCCAAAGTAAATTGTGTCAACGCCTTATATACTTTTAAATACATTCTTCTCTATGGCACGAAGGTACCCTAATGTTAGAAGGTACCCTAATGTTTCTTTTTTGTTTTGTTTTGTTTTTAATTTTAACAATTTATAGTAAATGTGGTGAAGAAAGCTGATGGTGCCCGGCTATCAAAAGAGATAGTGACTGGGGTCTTAAAGGCTTGAAGATAAACAAGCGGCCATCTAGCTCAGAAGCAACAAAGTCCACATGGAAGTGATCGAGTGGTCCCAGGGGGATCAGTTACCAGGCATCAAAGAACAAAAAATCATATCATTGACTGCACACCTCCATGATAGGATCGCTGAAGACAAATGGGTGCATAAGCAAATGTGGTGAAGAAAGCTGATGGTGCCCGGCTATCAAAAGAGATAGTGTCTGGGGTCTTAAAGGCTTGAAGGTGAACAAGCGGCCATCTAGCTCAGAAGCAAAAAAGCCCACATGGAAGAAGCACACCGGCCAGTGCGATCACGAGGTGCCAAGGGACCAGGTATAAGGCATCATGCAAAAAAAACCCTAATGTTTCTTTACTCCATAGTTCTATTCTCCACTGACTGCCATTGAGTCAATGCTGACTCAGTGGACCCCAGGCGTTTCTGAGATTAGAAAGCCCAGTCTGTCTCCTTCAGACCTGCTGGTGGTATTGAACGACCAACCATGTGGATTGCAACCCAGTGCTTAACCAATACACCACCTGAAATGGGTTCATTTCCTACAACCCCTAAGCTCAACAATAGGTATCTTGTGTACTTCTGTGATGAGCTAAATTCCCTCTCCTCCATTATTCTGTTCCCGCACCCCACCCTCCAAGCCTCTGTTTAAGGCCCTTGCATTTAGCAGGAGAAATGCCTGTGTAATAACGCTAAATCCGGTTGAACAAATCACAAATGCCCTAGAAAGAATGAGCCACGTTTCATTCCCAGGTTGGCTAGCCTGCTCCCTTTGACCTGCTCCTTAGAATCCAAGCCATCCCTTCCTCAACCGCTCACCCCACCCTCCTGACCAAACTCCAGATAGTACTAGTCACCTGAGCCAAGAATTAGCACTTGCATCTTGCCCAACGCCCTTTATCAACTCTGTCTTATGCAGGCTCTTTTTGTTGTTCGAAAAAATTCCCCCAAGGTGCTCTTTCCTCTTCTCCCAGTGCCTTGTTTTGAGCCGGGTTTGCATTCCTTCCAGCTGTTTCTGCAATTCCACAATCTCTATCAGGTCACCTGTTGTCTCCTCTGGCTGTTCCAGGCTCTCCTTATCCTGGGTACGTAGCCTTCACTTAGTCAGTTGTCTGAGTCACCAGCCTGTGGGATTTTTTTTTTTAAATCAGTGTGGACTCACTCATTCTCCTTAGGATCTTGGTTGGTTCTCCAGCCTGACGTTGGGCCTAGAGACAGTAAGGGCTCCATTCATAATTTTAAAGCAAACGAGCATTTCTTCATTCTATTTGTCCTTGATCTTATTTACCTTTTCATATCGGAAGGTGTCGGAGTGCTTTCCTGCCGCCTTTATTCCTAGGGTCTGGCTCAACGCGTGGCACATTCCTTTTCCCCCAGTTGTCCCCAAGTGGGATCCAGCTCACAGTGACTTCAACACATTTTAGAATAGAGTTGTGCCCCACAGGGCTCTGGGTGGCTGATTTGGGGAACTCGATCCTCAGGCCTTTCTTCCCAGGCACCCCTGGATGAGTGTGAACTCCCAACCTTTCGCTTTGTAACTGGGCATTTAACCTTTTCCACCATCCAGAGATTCCACCTGTCACACTGTAGGCACTCAACAAGTATTCGCTCAAACAGTTTTTTCTGGAAGTGAGGTTGCTAGACATTGGGAACCGTTCCCTGGAGGTCTTGTTTTCTTGGTCCTCTTAGGGGGGATGTTGTCATAAGGAGATAATGTGTTACATGTTGGGCTGCTAGCCTCCAGGCCAGCAGGTGACATCACCAGCAGCTTTTTGGGGAGAAAAATGGCTGTCTGCTCTGCTCAAGATTTCCAGTCGTGAAAACCCACGGGGCAGTTCTGCCTTGTCCAAATGAACCTGGTGGCATTTAGTCCTTTGGTTATCATCTCATTTGGAAATGAGCTGTCTTTGTTTGGTTAGCAGGCAGGATGAAAGAGATTAAACGGAGCCGAGCAGAGATGGGGAAGATAAATGTTAACGTATGGAAAGATCACCTCCAGCACCAACTCCAAGGAGAGGAGGACTCTTCTATCCAGTCTCCACACAGAGAGGAAGCCTTCCCTGAGAGCCAGTGCCTGGACTGCAGCCTCCTGAGAGTAAACTGTGAGAAAAGATATTTGTTTGTATGAGCCATCCCCTTGAGCTATTTCTGTTAAAGCAACACTAAAGGGCTAAGACAGTATCCCAGGCAATGCCAAAACTGGTCGGTGGGCTAAGCATCTCTGATAGAGGCTAGCTGACCATGTCACCAATGATGGATGACTTATCTGAGGCTGGCCAACAGCAATTTGTTGTGAGGAATTTGCTTTAGTTGTTGGAAAGCAAGTAATGGTGTCATGGGATCACCCTTCTCTGTCCCTAAAAAGGAGTTCATTGTTCACCTGTAAGGCATTGATACAACTTGCTATACTTCGATTCTGATTAGTCACTCCTGGGGATGGAGCGGGGTGGGGCATCTACCAGATGGCCCCAGACCAACTGTCTCCTGCTGCCTGCATTGCCTTTACTGTTCTAATCACACAGGAGACTTTTGAAGTCTTTTCTTAAATACTGCCATTTTAATTTACCATTCTTTACCTGCAGTGCGAGGCTGTAGGGGAGGCTACATGATTCTGATCTCTACTGCGGAGTGGAGAGTGTGGAATTTATCATAGCCCTTTGGTGTCCCATCGCATGAAAACCAGAAAACAAAGGGACAAAAAATAGCACTGTCCTTGAGTCGATTGCAACACAGAGTCAGCCTACACCGGTGACACACTGGGCTGCTCACCGCCAGCCAGGTCGGCAGTTTGAAACCGAGAGCCGCTCCCTAGGAGAATGAGGAGGCCTACTGGTTCCATAGAGTGTTACAGTCTTGGGAACCCACAAGTGCTGTTCAACCCTGTCCTGTGGGCTTGCTATGAGTCGGCATGGACTCGATGGCCGTGCAAAACAAAAACAAACTGCTTTACAAATCTTAATTGGGCTTTTTAACCACACAGTGCCAGGAGAAGCCTCATAAATAGTTGGTCAGTGTAAAACAACAACAATTAAAAACACAACAACCCTGTTGTTGATTCTGATTCTTAGTGACTGCACAGGGCAGAGTAGAAGTGCCCCAGGAGGCTTCTGGGACTTGCACCCTCAAAGCCCGGTGTCACCTCTTTCTCCTGCGGAGCGGCTGGTGGTTCTGAACACTAACATTTTGGTTAGTGGCTGAGTGCTTAAGCTCTGTGCCACCAGGGCTTGCCTTAATTTGGAGGAGGAAAACTATCTGAAACGACAGGTAAGCAACACATAAAGAGAAGTCAAGCCCTAGGTCACGATAAAGCTCATCAGTCTACTGGCTAAATCAACATTTAGGGAAGCGTGAGATTCAGGCAAGCCTATAATTAATCCCGAAGACAATGGAGGATAACAGCAAGAAACTTGGGCGTTAGCTTTCCCATCCAGACTGGAGCTTTCCGTCACAGACTTTTCTCTGGCTGTGCACATGCTATTTTGACATTATTTCTATGGAATAAATCACATGCGTCAACCACCGGGCCCTCTTGTTGTGGGGGACAAGAAAGAAAGGTTTCAGCTTTAGAAAACACTTTTTGTTGTTGTTGTTGTTGTTATTGTAGGCTCTTTGACTAACAAAGCCCAGGGGAATTTTTCCCCCCTCTTTTTCTGAAAGAAAGAAGAAAAAAAGGGGGGGGAGTAGAGACCCTGAGCTGGAGATTCTGGCAAGCTTTTACAAATTGGCACCGCCTTATCAACAGCATTTCATGGTTTTCTGGAATCCTTTCAAAGGAGATCTTCCTTTGGAAGAGGCGTGTAAGCTTCATATTATTGAACGCTATATTTCCGAGTTTATGAAAATTGCTTTTTCGTTTCCCAGACTCGTGATGTTGACTCCTTGGGAATTTATCTTCTTGCTAATGTGACTGCCTGCGGATTGTAGCTCTCTGCTGTTTGCTTTCCCCCTCCCCTGCTTGCCTCTCTTCCCTTAGGACCCCTAAGGTGGGTCACTCAGGGCTCCCATCCAGGGACCCACGCCATTTAAGTGAGCACACACTTCTTTGGCGAATCTTGCCCTGCATTCACTTTTCAAAGGTAGGGGATGAGTTACTCTTTTTTTTTTTTAAATTGCATTCCACTAGGCAAAGCCCAAGGAGCCCTATGGTGCAGTGGCTAACGCACTCCTCTGCTAACCAACCAGCCGGCTGTTGGATGTCCCCAGCGGCTGCCTGTGGAGGAAGATGCTGCGGTGTGCTTAGTCACGACTCTAGCTTTGGGAACACGTTGGGCGCTGTGTTACTCTGCCCGTTGCTCCACGTGTGGGGATAGCTCCGTGGCAAAGAGTTTTGGTTTGGGAGGTAAAGCGAGGGCTTGGGGTTGCTGGGTGGTACAGGCTATTAATACACTTGCCCGCCAGCTGAAAAGTGGGAGGTTCGAGGTTACTCAGAGTCACCTCTGAAAAAGGCAATGGCTGTCTACTCCTGACAGGTCAGCTGTGGACCCCTCTACGGAGAAGCTGCCCTCTGACACACGTGAGCTCTTTGTGACTGCAGATCACTTGAGGGTGAGTGATAAATGGTCATTCACGGCCCTAAACAGCGACACTGTTTTCTATAACCTTCTTGCTGAACAAGGACTGACTCTCAAGAGCAGTGATTTCCTGCCCTTGGCACATTGGGACTTGCACTATTATTTTAGCACCCACATGACAAATCCTGTTAAAATGAACACTCTCTTTCTAATTAACAACAAAACAAACAGACTCCAGGCCAGCTAATGACTCATTTATTTCAAATAATATTTGGCAATGAAAATTCTACAACCACGAAATTTAGGAACCTTCAGGGTGTTTGGGGAAGGATTTTACTTACAGAGCCATGGATTAGATACTTTTCTTCCTGAAGATTGGAAGTTATTATCAAGAATCCTACAGTTTAAAACATTTATTTGGTTTTTAAGATTAACCTGATGGTAAATGACTCCTGCAGAGTGAATGGCAGTCATCTTTTATGGAAGTCTTTCAAAGAACAGGCATGGGTAATAGAAATCCCCTTTTCAAGAGACTGCAGATCCAGGTTCTTGCTCTCACAAGCAGGGAGATCTGGGGTAAATCATTTAAGGGGTGCCCCCCTAAAACTGGATTTTTCCCCCAAAGCTATGTACTTAAACTTTTTTACAAAACAACCTTATTATTTACAAAGTATTCTCCATTACACTTAATATATTTGTCAAATCTGTGATTCCATTCTTGGAAACATTTTCAAACTCATCTCTTTGGATGGCTGACAACACCTCTCTAACCCCCCCCCCACCCCCTTTCACCTCTTTTATGTCATCAAATCGCTGTTCTCTCATGCCCCTCTTCATTGGTGGAAACTAAAGAAGTAGCATAGAGTGAGGACAGGTGAGTCAGGTGCACGAGGCAAGCGAGGCATGCTGGTTTTGGGTCCCAAATCAACACACTGAGATGGCTGCATGAGCAGGTGCATTGTCGTGGTGGCAAAAACAGTCCGCCACAAATCAGGCCTTTTTTTGCTGCACACTTTCAGAACCTCTAAGTAGAAAGCTCGATTAGCAGTTTGATCTGGTGGAACAAACTCCAAGTGCACTACCAGTTGACATTTTCATCCATTAGGGAAGTTGACGGGTATCCAGAATGAGGTTTGTCATCAATCGACATTTCATCTCTTTTGAAATGAAAAAATCACCCCACCTGTACACTTGAGTTTTACCTATGCCCCTGTCCATGTAAGCTGTATTCAACATCACAACAGTTCCTTCAGCCTTTTTCCTGAGCAGGAAACAAAATTTCACAGCCATGTGCTGTGCTCTTAAATGGGCCATCACAAAAAATGAGCCAAATGGCTTTTATGAAAATATTCACTGTGCCCAGAGAGAACCTTCCTAGGCGACACCACTAGGTGCACTAACTCAGAGAGAGTTGCTCAATGTTTGCCTAGGTGGAAAAATGCATACTACAAAAGCTCCCCTCCAGCCAGCATAATTCCAGGTGTTTCTTTTTTTTGGGGGGGTACCCCCTCATATACTCGTTCATCTCTGAGTGGTGCTAACAGTTCACATGCTTGGCTGCTAACTGAAGGGCAGGGGGATCAAGTCCACCCAGAGGTGACTTGGAAAAAGGACAGAGTGACCTACTTCTGAAAGACCAGCCGTTGGGAATCCGTGGGGCCAACATTCCACTCTGACACATGTGGGACTCCCGGAGGTGGAGATGGCTTAATGATAACTGGTTTTTGCTTCCCATTTAAATCTGTGAAATGCCATTCCTGAAGGCACAGGTGGTGCGATGGCCGAGTGCTCCACTGCTGGTTGAACGGTCAGAGGTTCGAGCCTATCAGTCTAGGAAACCCAATGGTGCCGCTCCAATTTGTTGTACAGGGTCCTTGTGAGTCAGACTTGACTTAACAGCAGGCTAGAACAACAACATATAGATCAAAAGGCCCCTTTCGGAGCGACTTCAATAACTTTGTAGCTTTCAGAGAAGTTAAAATGAAAACGTACGTATGATAGAATGGACTGAAAAACCCGAGCTCAGAGATACTGGAAGATGGAGCTGAGATTCAAAAGGGAGGAAGGGGTTTCAGAATTTCTGCTAGGCCTTTGTTGAGAGAAGAGAGTCTGGTGCATTAGAAGTGATATTTAAAAAAAAAGTATGGCATTAGGATGAATGTGTGTGCCAATGAATAAACTTTTTTTAATTATGAGAGAAATTGGTTACTGTTTTAATTACTTAGAAAGTGATTGTATTGAAGCGTTGCTTGACCCTCCCCCACTCCCCCCCTTGGGTTGCTTGAGCAATTTACTGTGATCCAGAACATATTCACACAGATTAGTTTCTTTAAAAATCAAAACTGAGTTTCAGGAAAGCAAAATTCCTGCTTCTCTCTTGCATGATAAATACCCATTCCAGTCAATGAGAGTCTTGCCTAAACCTCATCTCAAATGTTAGGATGGAAGGTGAATTTCATATTGGTGTCAAGCTCTTCGGAAGGCCAGGGAAATGATCAATAATAACTGTGATTTGTTTCAGTTATTATGTGAATTTCTAAGTAGGGATATTTCAAACATCGACTGACTTAATTGAAACCCCAGTTGCTAAAAAATGTGTGCTAGAGATCATGGAATGACCGAATGTATATGGGGAGGGGGGGGAGGCTCTTAAAAGTTCATGGAAATTTTTCATTATTTTTGAATTCCAGTTTTTCCACAAGTTTTTTGAAGTCCCCATGTTCTATGAAGTACTTTCAATTAAGAGCAGACAAATTAATTGTTTATGTTTATGTGTGTGCTTATACACACGAGGAGGTGTCAAAAATTCATGGAAAATAGAATTAAAAGACAATGGAAATTTTCTACGAACTTTTGATGTCCCCATAAGTATGTGCATATACATGTATACATATATGTCTAAGTTCAATGCTAAGTGTATCACAATTTCCTTCTCTTACCTGTCATCAAAGTGCCCTTTCCAATCCACCTGGAAAATTCCTGGCTCCGGTGTTGCCTTGGGGGCCTTAATGTGAGATAATAGGGTTATAAAAAACCAAAGGCAAATTCTCTGGAAATTCCAAGGGATGCTCTCCCTTTGGCTCACTCCAGAGTGTAAGGGCCCCGGCATGTAAATCAGAAATCACTCATTTAGCTAGTTAAATATTTTGGGATTGAGACTCAACTCCTTAAAAGGCACCTGCCACAATGGAAGCATTTTGGCCATTTGATATTCTGGAGAGGGGAAGGTTTAAGGACTGAAGACAAGGAGGTTGGCTTTCTAATGTAAACACCATTATCATTGGGAACTCAATTAGCTCATTGCATGAGGGAATGAGAAAACCAGAGCTTTCTCAACTACTATTGTGAGCAGGGGCTATTTGCTTTAATTAAGTGGAGACAGTGTGGATTATTGTCTCAAACTAAAGAGTTGGGAAGAGTCAGAAAATTACACTTTACCCTAGTCAACAACAAAGCCCAAGGTAGAGATAGGCTCTGTATAGGAAAGATGGAAAACAAAATTAGCTTCTCATCTGGAAATTCTTTGAATGAGGAAGTGCCCAACAATGGTGAGGGGGAGGGGAGGGGGCGTGGGAAATCCAAGTAGTGGCACTCTAGGGATCTCCATTCTCCCTTGTCAGGGTATCCTGAAGATCTCCTGGTTCCAGTTATATCTTCTTTGGCCATATGCTTGCCAGAGAATTTATGGCAAAAATCTATTTTAGTTGGGTCTTCAATGTAAAATGACTAGTAGCATTACTGTGAAATTATTGTGCAATTGTAAAACCCCTTTAACTTGGTTGAAAAAGTAAAAGAATTTGGCAAACAAGCAATCTCGTCACATCCTTTCTCTTAGAAGGACGCTATGTCAAACTAAGGCACTGAAAAGAGTTACAAGGACCTTTCTCATTTATTCATTCATTACTTCATCCATAGGATAAATAATGATTAAGGATTCTGGTATAAACGGTTGATGTGCTTGGCTGTTAACGGAAACATTGGAGCTTCAAGCCCATCCAGACGTATTGACAGAAAAAGGCCTCTGGCAATTTACTTCTGAAAACTTAGTCCCCGAGACCCCTGTGGAGTTCTAGTCTGACAACTCAATGGCCACTGGCTTACGCATTGTAATAGTAGCTGTGAGAGTTCCTTGGAAATAAGATTCAAGAATTTCTTGAGAAAAAGAGAATTAAGCACGGGATGTCCTAAGCATCTCGGAGATGTGTCCTGTCCTTCAGGGTCAGGGAAGACTTGCATCCTCAAGGAGAAATAGAAGTGACTACACTATGGGTCGTCTGGGAGGAAGAAACAGGGCAAAGGGACAAGGAGAGAGAAGTCCAAACCGTGGGGAACTGACAGTGGAGAAGTTGGTCGGCATGAGGGGTGTGATGGAAGGTGGGGCAGAAGATAAGACAGAGTTAAGTGGAAGCTGGTTGTGGGGAAGAGGTACTTTTCACCGGCAGTCGAACATTTTATCCTAACGGCCAAAGGAACCATTGAAAAAAGGGAATGCTGTGATTAGATATCAATGTGTGTGTGTGAGAAGAATCATTCTAGTAAAACAAAGTGCTCAAACCCAGTACCATCCAGTCAATTCCAACGCCTTGTCGCTCTGTAAGACAGAGTTGAAGGGCTCTTTCAGGTCTTTCTAGACTGTAAATCTTTACGGGAGCAGACAGCCTCCTCTTTCTTCCTCAGAGCAGCTGGTGGATTTGAACTACCAGCCTTGAAATTAGCTGCCCAAAGAAGTAACCCCTACACCACTAGGATTTCAAATCTTTCAGGTAGGAAGGTAGAAAATTACTTAGAAAGGACAAGATAGGAGGCAGAAAAACAAATTACAGGCATGCTAGGCTATTTCGGGTGGGACATGTTGGCAGCCTGATCTGCGATGTGGAAGGAAGGAAAGAGAACTGATAAAAAGGAGGAAGAATTGACTGTTGGTAATTAACTTTGTTGTTAATTTAAAATTGAGGGCATACAAGATGGGGGAGCCCAAGATGACTCGAAAATTTCTGGCTGGCAAAACATTATCAATTGAGGGCTGGTGGGGGAATTAAAAAAAAAATTCACTGTCATCAAGCCGTATCAGGCTCAGAGCAATCCTATCGGATTGAGCAGAACTGCCCCTGTGGGTATCCTAGGCTGTCAAGTTTGTTGGGAGCAGAAAGCCTCATCCTTGTCCCATGGAGCCACTGGTGGGTTCTAGCTCAATGTGTATGTAGGTCATCAAGCCACTAGGGCTTCTTTTAACAATGCAAGGATCTATCATTTCCTGAAAATGAGCAATTCAAAAGGGGAGCCCATGTGCTTAGCTGGGATTGAATGGTCCAAAAGATGAATTTTTAATACACCGAGGAGTCCCTGAGTGGTGCAAGTGTTTAATGGGCTTGAATGCTGATCCAAAGGTTGGTTGTACAAGCCCCCCCAACCCCCCACACACCCCAGTGGTGCCCTGGCAATGCACTTCTGAAAGGCCAACCATTGTGTTAGTCTGGGTGGACTACATAAATCAATCGAGGGAGACTCATATGTGTATAAGAAAGAGCTTTGTATCAAAGGGTAATTATACATTCGGAAAACATCCCAGCCCAGTCCAAACCAAGTCCCTAAGTCCTATATTAGCCCATACGTCCGATTCTAGTCTATAAATTCCTCTTCAGACTCACACAACACATGCAACGATACCCAATGCAGGAAGATCACAGGTCACTGGGTGGAAAGTCTTGTGGATCCAGTGGCAGGAGAAGCATCTCGGCGCTGGCAGGGGTCTCCTTCAGCTCCAGGGCTCTGGCCCACATCAGCAAAGCTCCATGTGGCTTGTCAACAGGAATCTGTAACAGAGAGAGCAGTGTGCATCTGGCCTCCAGAGAGCTATTTATCTCCATTGCACCTCCAAATGAGGTCATCAAGCTGAGACCTGTTTGTAAGGCTAGACTCCACCCCTTCGCAAGTTCAGAGGAGATTGTGTGACTGCTACACATTGTAAACCCAGGGAACACCGTTCTCTGCTTTGACCTGCGTGGCACGTCCATGAGCTACATTTAATTGGATGGCAACTTTCAAGAGTTTTGTCTGATTTGGGGTTTTTGGGTTTTGGTGGAAGACTGATAGACCTTTACCCATCTCTGGGGAAGTATTCTTATGTTCGTTGGCATTGCTGTTGTTTTTCTTACTCCATGCTTTTGTAAAATGGCATGCAAGCGTGGCAATGTCAAGGTGCTATAAACTTCTGAAAGTTTGCCCTCTGGTTTGTACTTGTCTTCCTGCTGACAGTTCTCAGAAGGGCCCCAGCCCCTCTCTCAATTCCTCTCTGGGTTATTGTACACACGGACCTTTGGTCACCGTTCTGCGGTGGTTTAGAAAGTTGAGTTTCAGAGAGCTCACTAGTATACACCTCCCTGCAAGCCCCTTTGCCAAATATGCGCCCTAGTGGCACTTGCCTTGGGCAGTTAACAGCAAGGTCAGCAGTTGGAAACCACCAGCAGCTCCTAGGGGGAAAGAAGAGGCTTACTGTTCTTGTGAAGAATTACAACTTTGGAAAACCTTAGGGGTGGGGGCAGTTCTCTGCTGTCCTATAGGGTTGCTAAGAGTCAAAATGGGCTTGATGGTAGAGAGTTTGGTTTGGAACCATCAAAGTCATAGCACAGTGAAGTATGGGAAATTCACTGCAGAAAAGTTGCCCTTCACGCACAGTTTTGCTTCAGGCTCGCTGCTGTTTCCAAGAAGCAAGGGTGCGGGGTTCCCTTTTCCTTTAAGAAAAACACTAGACTGAAAATTATTCTAGTCAGATCCAAGAGGAGTCAGCCATGCTTTGCAAAGTTAATCACAGTTTTCCTCCAGGATCTCGCTGCTCTCAGGAAAGGGTTGGCTGCGGCTGTTGCAGCAACATCAAAATACAGATTCTGGAAACGGTTGCAGCTTCTCTGGTCTGTTTTAGAGAGTGTGGATGGGAGGAGTCCTTAGGTGCCTGTACGGTTTGCCTTTCTTTTGCTTCACTGATCAGAAGGATGGAGAAAAGCCATTGTGTCAGGAAGCTTGGTGGGAAGTCAAATGCCCTGAGAATATTTGTCGGTTGATATAAAAGTGCTTGCTATTTCTTCATCCAATATTCATCATCTTTGGAAATTTACCTTAAGAACCTATCTGGGAAAGAGAAACCAGCTACACAACGTAACTTAATTTCATTGATGAATTTAACTGCCACCTGAATACATATACATATTAGACAGATAGCTATAAACCAGGGTTCATTTTTACAATGGAATGATACTTACTGATTTAAAACAATGCATCTTGAAATATGTAGAATGGAAAAAAAATTCCTTGCATAAATGTTAAGTGAAAAAAGCCAGCTCTCGTTAGCAAACCCTGTGACCTAAAGTGCATGATCTGCGTCCACATGGCTTGGTTGTTCTTACGTTTTCCCCGCTCTGCTCTGTCCGGTGGGGGCACCGACCCCCCACAGGTTCTGCCAGCTCATGGTTAGTTGGCAGTCATTCTTGGAGAAAGGGTGAAGCTAGGCAATTTCTCTTCTTCTTCTCAGGCTCTGGCCCCAGCAGCATCGTTCCCATGGTCCCTGCTCTAACCCAGTTTCGGATAGACAACTGGGGTCTCTTGCTTTGGTGACATTGCCTCATCATTGTGGTTTTTATTTTCTTTCCAACCTAAAGGTTAGAACAGTTGGGTCATCATTTCTGTTGGGTCCCCCAACTCTACTGTCATTTGTATAACCATTTTAAAAATATACTACGTTCACTATGCTTAAAATACAAGTACCTAGGAGAGATTTCTTTCCCTCCTTCCTCCGAGCCGCATGTCTTTCAGCCCCTCTCTTTCTTTTCCTCTGTTTTCCCTTTTAGGTGTGACCTCTCATACAGACACTCATTTCTGAGCCTGCAGTCCATTGGGTTTATTTGGTATTGAAGGTGCAGGCTAGAGGACCAGAGCTTGGGAATCTGGGCAAAGAGGAAGATGAAGGGTGGGTAAGGTCAAGTGAAGGAGCCACCCTGGGATGTAAACTGGGAGATCCTAAATGATTCCTATCCCCCGCCCTCACGGGGAACAAAGACCATGTGTGAGAATCTGGTGGGAAATGAGAGCAATGGGGTCAACTCTTGAATTGTAGGAGACCAAGGGATTTGTGCAAGTGTGTAATGTGCATGGCTGGTCAGGAGCCCTGGCGGTGCTGTGGGCTAGGTGTGGGGCTGCGAAATTCAAGTTTGATGATTCAAAGCCACTGGCTGCTCCACAGGAGGAAGATGAGGGGATCCGCTCCTACAAAGTCATACGGTCTTGGAAGCCCTGTATCGAGTGGGCATGCATTGGCATTGACTTGAGATCTGTGGATTTGGTTGTTTGCTTATCTGTCTGGTAGCCATCCTCTAAGATAACCTCCAAGGATCCTGACATTCGTGCATCAAGGAGCAATGGCATGTGTGGTCAAGAAGGGAATGTGATGTCCAAGGGTGACTTCTAAGGTGAGACACAGAAGACATGGAGGCTGCTGCCTGACTCTCTACTGGATCACTTGTTCTGGGCAGCCATCCAGCAGGCAAGCATCCTATGCAGAGATCCCTGGGTCTAGGAACAACTGGAGTGCTGGTGGGGTAGTGGCTTGCCTGCTGGGCTGCTGGGCTGAAGCTCACCCCCACCAGCTACTCCACGGGAGAAAGGCAAGGCTTTCCATTTCCGATCTGGAGACACGCAGTCAGGGAAGTTCTACTCGGGCCTACCAACTCGATGGCATGAAGGTTGTTTTGGGCTTGGGTGCAAGAAACGAGACCTCCTGCTGACAACCAGCACTAATTGGCCAGGCCTGGGGGTCAGTCTCCTTGGAAGTGGGTCCTCCAGCCCCAGCCAAACCTGTTTCTCACGGCTACTGCGGAGACCAACAGCTTGACTTCATGAGAGACCTGTCGTCAGAACCTTAAGCTAAGCCACTCTGATTCAAGGCCCACAGGGACTATGTGAGCTAATAAATATTTGTGGTTGTTTTACGCTGGTAAATCCGGGGGGTGATTGATCAATAAGCAGCGATAGCTTATTAATACACATCATATATATTAGTTGTATAATTGCCTAACAATTCAAATATTACCACTTGGGTGTCATAGAAACAGCTACATGTAACCTCCTCCCTGGAGGACAGACAACAGAAAAGTGGGTGAAGGGAGATGTCGGACAGTGTAAGCTATGACAAAATAATAACTTATAAATTATCAAGGGTTCATGAGGGGGGGGGGAGTGGGGATGGATGGGGTAAATGAGAAGCTGATGCCTGAGAGCAAATGTTTTGAGAATGATGAGGGTAACGAATGTACAAATGTGCTTTACACAATTGACGTATGTATGGATTGTGATAAGAGTTGTATGAGCCCCCCCAAAAATATGATTAAAAGAAAAACAAAGAAACAGCAGGTTTTCCATTTTTCCTTGACATTATGTAGGTTGCCTTCTTCATCGCAAACATGGGTTGACCTCTGGTTTAAATCCACAAGTGCCCCGTCCTCGAATTCGGGTCATGGGAATGGCCGCAAGAGTGCAAGATGAGTGGATTCCCTGAAGTCTGTACATTCCACTTCTCAGCATTTAAAACGTTAACCTTTCCAAAAGGCGATTTCACGAAAGAAGACATCAGAAGGACGGATTGGCTTCTGCTACTGACCGCTTCCATTTCCATCTGCGTGTCATTAACACTCCAGTGGAGCAGCACTGATGGCGAAGCGGAAGCCACGGCCAGCAATCACCCGGGCCACTCACAGGGACGGGAAAGCCCGCTCACGCTGACAGGCGAGCGTCTTCTCACGCCGCATCAATGCTGTGGTTCTTTTGATTAACTACATGTGTATTTTCCTCTTAATCCCAGTGGCCGCCTCCCCTGCTCATCTTCCCAGTTGTCCCCAGCAGAAAATCCATAACCGCAACCTTTCCCACCCTCTCATCTGCCTCTGGAGAGTCAGGGAAGCCGAGGAGAGCATTGTTCCCTTCGGGTACAGAGACTTGATGGGCGTCGGTTCCCTTCAGGATGCTGTGAAAGGGGGAAGCCACCAGGATTGTGCCCCATGCCAAAGGTTAGTGGTTGCCCCTCCCTGGGGAAGCTTGGCGTGGGATCGCTTCTATTTACAGTACTCTGTGTAACTTTGGCATACAATCAGCAGAGAAAATATTCATTATTGCCTGACTGTCTGCCGAAGACAATTTCAATTACTCTGGCATTTCAATGGATGAAGAAACCCTTTAGGCTGGCCCAGGAGATTAGACTTAAAGGCTCTGTAAATTAGGAAAGTTACAATCAGTATATTATCTGGCAGGCAGCTGTGAAGACACGAGAACGGGCAAAGAGAGACAAATTGCTATATTCCGGTTGTGGTTTTGATATATCAATTTGCAAGTTTAACACACACATTTGTGAAAGAATGATTTTTGCATTTCTTAAATCACTTTTAACTGCCGGCGCCGGGAAGTTTCTGAACCTGTAACTCCCCTAGTCGGCTTGCCCGTGCTGACGTTTTGCTTTAAAGCCCAATTTGCGAGAGGAAAAAATATTGCCGAGGACAGAGCTCGGGAATTAATCTTTCCTAACGTTATTCAAATAATATAATATATGGCAGTTAATCAGAAAACTCTATTTACAGAAATGTCCCGCATAAAGGCCTGTTCTTTCAGGGGTGGTTTTTCATGTCTTTTCATCTAGATTCACTATGATGTGATAATTGGGCCTATGCATTTAATACATATTATTTTACCCCACCTGTCTGATGTGATAGCTAGAAAAACAAAACTACTGTTTTATAACAGCAAGTCACAAGAGTTTCCAAACTGCTGCATCAGTGAAGTCCATTGGTAAATAAGTTGCCTAAGAGTATTGAAAGGTTTTCTAAACATTTGTGGATAATTCAGATTCTTAGAACTCAGATCGCGCTCCAATAGATATTTGTTCCCCCCTTTTAATGCCTTAAGAACGAAACAACAAAACAAAACAAAACCCTCTGACATTGATGAATTCTTGTCGCTGAACTAAACATTTCCTTAGTGAGTGGAAGCTATTTTTCCTTCTCAGAATTTTAGAAAAAACCATTGAACTTCCTTTGCTCATATGAATAGATTTTATTTTTTAGCTAGATCGTGAAAGTGGTAAAAGATTTAGTTTTAAGATTAAAAAAAAGTTCTTTATGAAATAAGAGACATAAACAAGTATTTCAGGGATCTACATGTGACCTCCTCCCTGGGGGACAAACAGAAAAATGGGTGAAGGGAGACGTGGGACAGAACAAGATATGACAAAATAATAATTTATAAAGTATCAAGGGTTCACGAGGGAGGGGAAAAAGTGAGGACCTGATGCCAGGGGCTTGGGTGGAGAGCAAATGTTTTGAGAATGATGAGGGCAATGAATGTACAAATGTGCTTTACACAATTGATGCATGTATGGATTGTGATAGGAGTTGTATGACCCCCTAATAACATTTTTTAAAAACATAGATGCAGCGAAACACAGGAGAACCTGAACGCTGGGGGGAAAATCCCTAGTTTTCCCTGATCTTCCAAATCTTTTACCTCTGGTAAGGTGCAATCTTACCATTTTTCTACCACTTTATATTAGTGGGTAATATTTGAGTCCCTTCTGTTTCTGACAAGTTTTGGCCTGACACAGTGTCTTACTTCTACCGGTTTTACGGTATTTTTAAAGCCCGCTATGTAAACAGGAGCCTTGGTGCTGTAGCGCTGGGCTGCCTGTCTCAAGGTCAGCAGTTCGAAACCACCAGTGGCTCTGTGGGAGAATCTCCTGCCGTGGACAGTTAGTCTCTGAAATGTGCAGAGGCAGTTCTACCTTGTCCTTAAGTTCCCTATGAGTCGGCAGGGACTAGAGGACAGTGAAGGGATGGAGAAGTCAGCAGCATAGGGCTGTCCCAGCCTCTAGACCCCCAGGGGGGCTTTCTACTGCTCATCTAAGGAAGTCAAACCAAAGACATGCAACGTGGGAGGAAGCACCTCTGCGCTGGAAATATTGATGGCTATCGGGTCAAGCAGATGGGTTGGTTTGGGTACATCCTCACTCTCACTTTACACAAAAAGATCTTGAGAATGTTAAGCCCTCAGAATCATGTTGACCACTTATCGGATGGTCTAAGAAACACTCCAGGAGGCCTGGGGCTGTAGCAGTTTCATGAGGGGCTGCAAATCCCAAGGTCAGCAGTCCGAAACCACCAACCGCTCCCTCCACTGAAGAAAGATGGAGCTTTCTACTCCCGTGAAAGGTTAACGTTTCAGAAAGCTACAGGCTCAGTCCTACCCTGTCCTATAGGGTCGCTTTGAGTCAGAATGTGTTTTGAGTTTTGAGAGGATAATATTCAAACATCATGTATCCTAAATAGCATCTGAGTGGGACGCGGCTCTCTTATCTGTGGCTGCAACCGTTGAATTGAACAGTCCTGCCTGTCCCTGTAGACCTTGTCAGAAAGGTGTTCATCAATCAATAACGTGGCGTTCTTTTTTAATTTCTTGTTTACAGAACTGGATCACCCACCGGGGACAGTTTCTCGTCTCTGACAATACCCGGGAATTGCCCTTCACCACAAACACTGAAGTTCAACTGTGGCTGCATAGAGAACATTGTGCTGACATATTTTCTCCTGGGAACGGTTGGGCTAGTTCAGGCAAGCGTTTGCAATTCTTAAAAGGACAGTTTCAGGCTGGAGAATTTAAGAGACAACCAAATAGAGTTTTAATGCCCTGTAAGATAATAATGAAAGACATTTATGAAAAAAAATGCAGTTAGTTTGGAAGCCCAGGCCCACACTCCGTATTATGACAGTAGATGGATGGCTGGCTTGACTAAATCCTGGTTTGCTTTCTGACTTGGATTTGCCTCACTGGTCCAGTGATATGGTGAGGGCTTCTTCCAATCTGGTTAATGTTCAGAACCAATGTTTGAGTTTTAGACTAATTACGGGCCAACCACTGACATTTTTCCCCCCTATAATGTGAAGACTGGTGCCAGCAGCAACTCAGTGAAATTTAACGTAAAAGCAAGATAAAACAATTAAAGTGGGAGAATATTTGATTAAGTGGATCGCTGATTTATAGTGGGGCAAATTAAAATTGAAAGGAGAGTGAACTTTTTATGGCAACCATATATTATGTTCATTATCAGAGACTCTGGGTTCTTTGTGCCTTTGTGATTTAAAAAGAAATAAACCAGTTTAGGGAGAGTAATCCTGGCAGACAGTATTTTTGTCTTCTCTTGAGTTATGGGTTCTTTTCATTGCAAAGGTTAGATAAATCATATTCAAGCAAACTCATTGCAAAACATGCAGTCAACATTTGAATGGCCTAGAAAATGTAGTAACCAGGCCCCACATGGCAAAACACACACAAACACGTTTGTTTTGGTGACAGGGCTTGGAATACATTTCTATCGTCATGAATTTGGTATTTGCAGAAATCGTACCCATGGCAACACCCCTTAAGGGGTCCCGGGCCTGGTGTTGAGAGGCGCAGAGGGCTGTGAGATTGGGCATCAGACGTGGGAGGTTGTGAAACAGCTATGTTCTGCATGCCTCCTCTTGTCCCAAGGCTGGCCGCATGGCAAGCCTCTCCTTAACCTGCAGTTACATTGTTTCCCAAGCTTGCAGGAGCAGGTGCTGAGGTGCCCTTCACCCTCTAGCTGGCACTTTCCCCGCCAAAAACCCACCCAACTCACCCATCAAGATGATGCCGGCTCATAGTGAAACAACAGGGCAGGGTTGTCCCTCTGAATCTCCAAGACTGTCACTGTCACTGTCTTTCTCCTGAGGAGTGACTGGTGGTTTCGAACTGCTCACCTTAAGGATCGATCACAGCTGAATGTGTAACCACTATCCACTGGTGTGTGTGTGTGTGTGTGTGTGCACATTGAGCCAAGGATGTGCCTCCGTTATACACTGTGCTGCTAGAAGGAAGGATGGTGAATTGAACCCACTGAAGTCTGACTGCAGGAGAAAGAGGTAGCAATCTACTTCTGAGAAGATTAAAGCCTAAAGGACCCCCCCCCCCCCAGGACAGGTCTATTGCTCTGTTGTGCGGGGCTACTATGAGCCAGAATCATCTAGATGTTTCTCAACAATATTAGTATATGCAGAGATACACACATATTTGAGATGTATATGTGTATGAAATGTGTGTGTCTGTATGTGTATCTCATTTCTGACCCATAGCGACCTTACATGGTATTTCCAAGACTTTTAAAATCGTTACGAGAGAAGTCTCAGCTTTCTCCTAAGGAGTGGTTAGTAGGTTTGAACCATTGGCCTTACAGTTAGCAGATTAACACTTAACTGACAGCACCACCAGAGTCTACATGTGCTGGTTATTAGATGCTGTCAAGTTGGTTCCGACTCACAGTGAAGTATCGCCCAGCCTTGTGTCATTGTTCTTGTTTGAGCCTATTGTTGCAGCCACTACGTCAATCCATCTTCTCCCGAGTCTCTCGCTTCTTTGATACACCACCATAAGTGGACACATTTCCCTCCCCTTCCATGGGAAACAGTGGTCCGGAGAGATGTTGGTAGGATTTAGAGACTATGAGAAGTGTCTACACTGTCTACTCCTCTTTCCATGCTGATGCGCTTCATCAGAGTTCAAAGAGAGAGAGAACTAAAAAGTTTTAAAAAGACAAACTCACTGCCATCGAGTCAATGCTGACTCATAAGGGACAGGGTAGCGTCTCTGAGACTGTAAATGTTTCTGGGAGTAGAAAGCCTTGTCTTTCTCCTGAGGAGAAGCTGGTGGTTTTGAACTGCTGACCTTGGGGAATGCAGCCCAATTTGCGAACCGCTACATCACCAGGGCTCCTCAAAGGGAGGGAGAAGCGAGGAAATTGGAAGGAAAGAAACTTCTGGTTCTAGAGAACAAGCAGCTCCGTACTATAGTTGTAATTATAGCCTTGATTCTTTGCATTGCATTTACTAAAGCGTATCCACTTGATACCATTTTATTACTATTTTCATTCATGTGTGTGTGTATTGGAAACCTCCATTAAACGCTTAATGGTTCAAAGGGGGAAGTCCAAGTCTGACTCTGTCTCTCCCTGGTGGGGTGCTCCCGGGCCAGTCTATGAACCCAGTTGCCTTGTGTGTCAAGCAATGGGTGGTACCCAGGGTCTCCATCCTAGCTTCCCTCTGACCCCAAAGCTGCCCAAGTCAGGGAAGGTGCTTTTCCACTTTCCAAAGAGAGTTGTTGAAATTCCTGTCACCATGGCATAACCACATCCACAATGGAGGCGTGTTTGTGTTGTTGTGGTCATTCATGGGGCGAGCCATGCGGCCGACTCCATGATTGTCAGCGTGCTCTTTGTTGTCAGGAGTCTTCAGGGTAGAGTTCAGGGAGTGCCGTCTCTTCATCTTTTCAGAGATGGCCTTTTTTTTTGGGGGGGGGGTATTTATTTATTTATTAAACATTTTATTAGTGACTCATACAACTCTTATCACAATCCATACATACATCAATTGTATAAAGCACATCTGTATATTCCTTGCCCTCATCATTTTCAAAGCATTTGCTCTCCACTTCAGCCCTTTGCATCAGGTCCTCTTTTTTCCCCCTCCCTCCCTGCTCCCCCCTCTCTCATGAGCCCTTGATAATTTATAAATTATTATTTTGTCATATCTTGCCCTGTCCAGCGTCTCCCTTCACCCCCTTTTCTGTTGTCCGTCCCCCAGGGAGGAGACCATATGGAGATCCTTGTAACCATTTCCCTCTTTACAACCCACTCACCCTCTACTCTCCCAGTATCGCCCCTCACATCCTTGGTCCTGAAGGGATCCTCTACCCTGGATTCCCTGTGCCTCCAGCTCCTATCTGTACCAGTGTACATCCTCTGCTCTATCCAGATTTGCGAGGTAGAATTCAGATCATAATAGTTGGGGGGTGGGGGTGAGGAAGAATTTAGGAACTGGCGGAAAGCTGTATTCTTCATCGGTGCTACATCACACCCTGACTGACTCATCTCCTCCTCTAGACCCCTCTGTGAGGGGATCTCCAGCGGCCAACAAATGGGCTTTGGGTCTCCACTCTGCACTTCCCCCTTCATTCACTATGGTAAGATTTTTTTGGTTTTTGTTCTGATGATGCCTTTTACCTGATCCCTTCGACACCTCGTGATCTCTCAGGCTGGTGTGCTTCTTCCATGTGGTCTTTGTTGCTTCTGAGCTAGATGGCCGCTTGTTTATCTTCAAGCCTTTAAGACCCCAGACACTATCTCTTTTGATAGCTGGCCACCATCAGCTTTCTTCACCACATTTGCTTATGCACCCGCTTTGGCCTCAGCTATTGTGTTGGGAGGGAGAGTGAGCATCATAGAATGCCAATTTAATAGAAGAAAGTATTCATGCATTGAGGGAGTGCTTGAGTAGAGGCCCAAGGTCCTTCTGCCACCTTAATACTAAACCTATAAATATAGACACATAAATCTACTTCCCCATCCTCATATATATATTTGCATATGTACATGTCTTTGTTTAGACCTCTATAAATGCCCTTTGCCTCCTAGCTCTCTCCTCTATTTCCCTTGACTTTCTTTCTGTCCCACTATCATGCTCCATCCCCACCTGGGTTACAGCTATACCTCTTTGTTACCTTACCCTTGATCATTCCCTACCAGGCCTGACACTTCCACCTCACCACCAATTGGGATCACTTGTTGTTCCCTTGGCCCTGGGTTTGTTAACACCACTTCCTTACACCCCACCTCCCCCAATCTCATGTCCCCCCGGAACTGTCGGTCCCATTGTTTTTCCTCCAGATAGTTCATCCAGCCTATCTTATTTAGACAGACCTGTGGAGATAATAACATGCACCAAAACAAGACAGAGGAAAACAAAGCAACAGTATACAACGAAACAACAACAATAAACCACTGACAAAGAACACAACAAAACACATCAAGAAAGAAAAGCTTGTAGTTAGTTCAAGGATCGTTTGTTGGCCTTTAGAAGTGTTTTCCAGTCCAGTCTGTTGGGGCACCACGCCCTGGGCCCAAAGTCTACACTCAGCATTCCCTGGGGACCTTGCCACTCCATTCCCTTGCTGTTCCGCTGCACTCCCCCAGTGCTTTGCCTTGGTGTGGTGGCATCAGGTCAGGTGCAATTCCCACACTGTGTCTCTGGTGCTGTCCCCTGTATCGCCCTTAGTCACTGAGGGGTACCATGTCTCATATTGGGCCAGCCATGTTGTTCTCTCTGTGTACTGGCTGCTCTACTCAGGAACATCATCCTCACGGCCTGGTGGGACAGGCTCTGGGAGAGGGACATATCTGAACGGAGCACACAGGAGCAGATAAAGGGGGGAGGAGGAGAGAATGGAGATGGCCTTTTGTATCGCCAGGCTGACATCTCTTCCCCTGGGAACCTCCCTCAGGACCTCGGCTTTAGCGTCATTCTAAGCCAAGGCTTCGATTCAGAGGAGAAACCAAAGAGATGGGACAGATGCGAGGGGGTTTAAATGGGCACGGGGGGGTGGGTGGGTGGGTGGGGGGAGGGGGTCATGGAGGAAGAGGTTGGGCATCATACCCCCGAACCGCTGTTCCTTTTAAGATCCCCCGCGCCAAACTGCCTTTTGGCTTAGATTGTTTGATCATGAATGTACATAGGCGAAGGCAGCGGTTCTCAACCTGTGGGTCGTGACCCCTCTGGGGGATCAAACGACTCTTTCCCAGGGGCCACCCCATTCAGAACAGTAGCAAAATGTCAGTGATGAAGTAGCAATGAAAATAATGTTATGGCTGGGGGGTCACCACCACATGAACTGTTTGAAAGGGTCGCGGCATTAGGAAGGTTGAGAACCCCCTGGTCTAAGCATTCAAGATCCAGTCCTCAATTACAACCCCCACCCCCACGCCCAGCCCAGATTGTTGAAGGTCCTGTAACGAGAGGAACGCTTGCAGCTTGGTAGGTGGCCAGGTGATGAATGGATTGCACCCACCCACTCAGCACACGTGCACTGCAAACCCTGAACTTGAGTTGCAGCCTGCAGCTCCTAGTGGTGGAGGGCACGGTCCTAGGAGGTGTTGTGGGCCCTGGGCTAATCTCAGGAAGGAAAACTGGATGGTAACTTTTTAAGAGAATGAATGTAGGGGAGTGCCGAGTTGTGAATGAAGGGGAGTGCCGAGTGGGGACCCAAAGCCCATCTGTAGGCAACTGAACATCCCCTTACAGAAGGGTTTCAGGAGATGAGCCAGTCAGGGTGCAGAGTAGCAACGATGAAACATACAACTCTCCTCTAGTTCCTAAATGCTTCCTCCCTCGACTATCACGATCCCAATTCTACAAGTCTGGCTAGACCAGAGGATGTACACTGGTACAGATAGCAACTGGAAACACAGAGAATCCAGGACAGATGACCCCTACAGGACCAGTGGTGAGAGTGACAATACCTGGAGGGTGGAGGGAGGGCAGGGTGGAATGGGGGAATTGATTACAGGGATCTACATATAACCTCCTCCCTGAGGGATGGACAACAGAAAAGTAGGTGAAGGGAGACATCAGACTGTGTAAGACATGACAAAATAATATAATAATAGAAAGTAGGGAGGGAGGGGGAAGTGGTGAGGGAGGGGGAAAAATGAGGAGCTGATGCCAGGGGCTTAAGTGGAGAGCAAATGTTTTGAGAATGATGAGGGCAACGAATGTACAAATGTGCTTTACACAATTGATGTATGTATGGATTGTGATAAGTGGTATGAACCTCCAATAAAATGATTTTTTAAAAATTAAAGCAAAACAAAACAAAAAAACCCAGATGCCTTAAGGATTCCGAGTCATGGCAAGCCATGTGCATCAGAGTAGAACTGTGCCTGAGAGGCTTTCCAACGGCTGATCTTTGGGGTATATGGATTGCCTGGGCTCTCTTTGGGGGGCCTCTCAAAACTCACTGCCATCGAGTGGTTAATTTAAAAATTTTTTCTAAGTCATTTTTCACGGCCACTTGGATTACCAAAGCCCAAAACAAACTCACTGCTATGAAGTTGATGCCGACTCATAGTGACACTCTAAGACAGGGCAGGACTGCCTCTGTGAATTTCTGAAACTGCAACTGTGTGTGGGAACAGAAAGTCCTGTTTCTCCTGTAGAGCAGCTTGTGGTTTTGAACTAATGGCCTTCAGTTAGCAGCCCAACACGTATGCAACCACTCCGTGAGAGGGGCCTTTGGGCAGACTAGAATCACCAACCTTTAGGTTAGCTTCCGGGTGCATTAATCATTTGCATCACCCAAGGATGTTAATGTTGTTGTTGGGTGTCACTGAGTCTATTCTGATGCATAGGGACCCCGTGTGACCATGTGGAACTGCCCCACAAGGTTGTCTAGGCTGCAGTCTTTAGGGAAGTAGATTATCTTGCTCTTCAGAATAGTCTTGTGGGTTCCGTATGTCAACCATTGGCTTCACAGTCAAGGACTTGATGGCTGTGTTCTTTGATCTTGCTACAGTCAGGGGGTCTCGGCCGTGGTCTTCTCTGAGCTCGGGCTCCTCTTCCCTCTCACTCATTCAGCTCCTGCTCACTGGTCAGGCAGGATCCTGATCGTGCAGTCCCTAGCTGAAAGGTTAGTGGTTCTAACTCACGAGAGGCTCTGAGGGAGGAAACACAGAACACAACTGGAAAATCTGCTCCAATAAAAAACTGCCCTTTCGGGTTAAAAAAAAAAGAGGTACCTTATGGGGGTCAGTTCTAGGGTAACTATGAGGCCCAGAACGAGAGCAACATCTCTTGGGTATAAGTTCAAAGATACATTACTTGGGACATGGTCATCAACCTTCCTCACTCAAAGCCTTCTTTTGAAGTTTTTATGGACACATCTTTCTTGGCTTGTCTTATCATAATTATAATGTTACATTTATTTGAGTGATAATTTGATGAATATCTTTTTTCCTTTGGCAGAATATAAACTCCTAGAGGCCAGGAAACAAGACCGAGTCGGCATCTGTATCCCCTAGCGTAGCACCTGACAGAAGGTGAGAGAAGGTAACGTGCATCCTGAGAGTGGGGGTGGGGGTGGGGGGTCAAAGGGAGCAGATGGCTGCAGTGACAGCTGTTGGTGGTGGTTTGTAGGAAATAGTGAATATAGCATACTTACCTGGCTTTAGCACAAGCTGGTGGACCACTGTTTTCCCTCACTGCTTCTCTGAGTCACTACCCACTAAGAGCAACACACACACACACACACACACCCCATCCCCACTCCCCTGCACATACCAAAGCTCCAGAAGTTACACCTGAGGCTGTGCTGGTGACTCAGCCTCTGACCACTCCAGGTTTTCTTCTCAAAATCAGTGCTCTGTGCATATTGACAAGTAGAAATCTGCTCCGTCGGGAATGTCACAGGAGGGTAGGAGGGCTGAGGAGGAAGGAGAGAGGCCGCTTAGGGACAACGTGGCAAACAGCTCCAAAGGCTTCTCAAATGTTCAAATATTTAAAATTCACAGTTCAAGTTCTTGAGGTAATTAGTCATAAAAGTCCAGAGAAGGGCTACATCGAAAATGTGGATGCTGGATTATTAAATTACTGACTGTACCTGGTTTTGCAGTGGGGTGAAATACTGACTCATCCTTTTAACATCACAAAAAGCCATTATTCCTTCTGAGCCACTATGAGTGCAGTCACTGACTTCTTTATAAAGGGAACATCCATCTATAAAGAATCAAATGATCGCACAGGCTTGTTTATAAACAGAGACCTTTCCAATTTCTCGCCATGGGACAGAAATTTATTCCGACAAGGTTTAATGTTGTTTCTATAGCACTGATTTTAGTAAGGGTTGCAGTGAAGGTATATGATTAAATGTGGAAGGAACATCAATCTTCGAAGAATCAAGCTACTGACGAGGCTTGTTTACAAATACAGATCTTTCTTATTCTTTAGAATCGGGCAGAAGCCCTCCCCTACAGTGTTGAGAGTGTAAAGTTGTTGTCTCTGGCTTTGCTTTAAGTAGTGTTTGCAAGGAAAATGTCTGATTGAATGCTAAAAAGCTCAATATGAGTAATAAGGAAACGAAGCAATTCATCAGTATAAAAAAAAGCGTGAGCAGAGTTTTCTCTGAGTTATATTTAGAAACCCAGAGATCAGCGTGGTTTAGGAGTTCTAATACAGATGAAAACGAACTAAGAACACGTCATCACACTCTCCTCTTCTTTCCCCCATGGCGAAATTAATTGTGAGAATCATATGAAAGAGGTTTTCAATCATATAGTCTTTGCTGAGCAAGAGGCTCCATTTGGCCACCCCTGTGTCACCAAGTCTTCACTGGGTCATTCCCAACTCTTGGTCTTGGTCTCCAGTAACGTTATGGTCACCCTCCAAGACTTGCTTCTCTTGCTTTAGCAGTAGCTCCTCTTTTCTTGGAGTATCCGCAGAGTTCAAGTCCTTCCTTCTCTTTCTCTGTTAATCGTTATGTTAATAATACCATGAAACACAGTGGTAACAATAAGCACAACCAATGTGTACGCCATCACGCTGTTGTTAATTCAACCCAACTGGCTTGCATGGTGCTCTGATGCTGAAACGAGGCCACAGATGTTTCAGGTGCCATCAGGTCATCACTGAGTTGTGTGGAGTTTACAAATTAAGACAAAGAAAAAGGTTCAGATACTCTACTTTGGGAAAAAATGGTCAGTGAGAACTCATGGAAAACAGTGAAACACTGGTAACATACTAAAAGATGAGCCCATCTGATTGGAAGGCACTTGAACGATGACTTGAGAAGATTTGCCTCTTAGGTGGGGTCCCTCTCATGACGTGGCTGGAGGAAAGCTTGGGGGCCTTCCACGGTTGTATCTTTTGTAAAATGTAGATAGACCGCTGCAGACATCTATTTGTCATTGGGCATGGCATGTAGGAACTGTGCCTCTAGGAAAATGTGAAGTTGTCGACATGAAATGGAAGACATGAAGATTGATAAAGCATCAGAAATGGGACGGGGACCGGTCATTTTGATCTGACAACCACAAGGGGTACGGTGCTGGGAATCACAGGTTTAAGAGGGATGGAGTTGTATTCATCGTCCAAAAGAACATCTCAGGATTATCCTGGATGATGCTGTCCACAATTGGGTAATAACCATATGCTTATAAAGAGGACCGATTAATGCAACTATTACTTAGATTTACACACAAATGACTAATGCCGACGATGAGGAAATTTATGATCTTTTCTATTTTTTTAACGTTTTATTAGGGGCTCATACAACTCTTATCACAATCCATACATACATCAATTGTGTAACGCACATCTGTACATTCTTTGCCCTCATCACTTTCAAAGCATTTGCTCTCCACTTAAACCCTTTGCATCAGGTCCTCTTTTTTCCCCTCCCTCCCCATTCCCCCCTCCCTTACGAGCCCTTAATAATTTATAAATCATTATTTTGTCATATCTTTCCCTGTCCGATGTCTCCCTTTTCTGTTGTTTGTCCCCCAGGGAGGAGGTCACTCAGACCCTTGTAATCGGTTCCCTCTTTCCAACCCACTCACCCTCTACTCTCCCAGTATCACCCCTCACACCCCTGGTCCATCTGCCCTGGATTCCCTGTGCCTCCAGCTCCTATCTGCACCAGTGTACATCCTCTGCTCTATCCAGACTTGCAAGGTAGAATTCAGATCATGGTAGTGGGGGTGGGGGTGAGGAAGCATTTAGGAACTGGCGGAAAGTTGTATTCTTCATCGGTGTTACATCACACCCTGACTGACTCATCTCCTCCCCTAGGCCCCTCTCTGCAAGGGGATCTCCAGTGGCTGACAAAAGGGCTTTGGGTCTCCACTCTGCACTTCCCCCTTCATTCACTCTGGTAAGATATTTTTTTGTTCTGATGATGCCTTATACCTGATCCCTTCGACACCTCGTGATCACACAGGCTGGTGTGCTTTTTCCATGTGGACTTTGTTGCTTCTGAGCTAGATGGCCGCTTGTTTACCTTCTTTTTACCAGCTTCTGCAGTCTGAAAGTGATCCAACATGTACTCAAGAGTGCAGTGAACATTATTTCTGGTCGGAATGCAAAAGCTGAAAACAAAGCTCAAGGTCAATCATTGGAAAATTATTGCAAAATCAATGATATTCATTGCAAATACTTTTTTTCAACATCATAAATAGTGACTCTACCCTGCACCTCACTGGATGGAGACAAATAGGAATCAAATCCATCATATCTATGGAAAAAGACAACAGAGAAACTCAAGGTCATGGAGCAGAGCAAGGCTAGGATCCAATGACCGAGTAGACATGGCCCCTTCATTTCATAAAGTGAAATGAAGAAACGGTGACATGAAAGAAGTAGTCAGAAGCAGTAGTCAGTATCAAAAGAAGATAGGAGCAATACAGACTCCCTTTCCCTGGTGTGAGTCCGTCCTGCGCTGCTGCACACAGGAAGTACAGCAGTGGTTTACTTCCGTTTCTGTTTCTCTCACCCAAGTGCATGTCACCACCCCAGGGAAGAGTCTATGGATATGGACATGAGCCTCCCCCCCCCCCCCGCGGTCCCCAAACCATCTTTTTGATTGTGAACTACAAGCCGACAAAGACGATCACCTTAAGGTGGATAGAGATGAAAATGAGCACCAGCTACCTTTAAGAACGGTCAGTTAGGTGCTGGGGCAAAGGATGGACTGCATATTGTTGAAGCAGAAGCAACAGATGATGAAGGCGGCCCCATTAAAGAAACACTGGCAGCTTTGAAAATGTCTGGGCAGCTGATGGTCTCCCTTGGGGGCTTTGAAATAACACCCCCAGTGGTCTTAGGGTTGCAGTGTGGCTCAGGGGCTGTGCCTATTGGTGGACAGCATTTAGCAGCTGTGGTCGAAGACGCAGCATCAGATGATGAAGAGGAGGAGGAGGTGAAACTTTTAAGTGTATCAGGAAAGCGGTCTGCCCCACAAGCAGTAACAAAGCTCCACAGAAAAAGGTAAAACTTGCTGCTGATGACGAAGATGACAATGACGATGAAGATGATGATGCAACTGAAGAAGAAAAAGCTCCCGTGAAGAAATCTACACGGGATACTCCGGCCAAAAATGCACAAAAATCAAACCAGAATGGAAAAGACTCAAAACCATCAGCACCAAGACCCAAAGGTCAAGAATCCTTCAAAATTCAGGGAAAAAACTCCCCAAACACTGAAAGGTCCTAGTTCTATAGAAGACATTAAAGCAAAAATGCAAGCAAGTATAGAAAGGGGATGTTGAACAGACCTGGGCGCTACTGGTAAATGAAGTCCAAAGATGGGGAGAGGAAAAGGGAAGACAAATATCGTTCACACTGAGGATCATCCGTAGTCCAGACTGGTCTTCTCGTGTTATCCCCATCCCCCTTTCTGTCCATCCCCCTTTCTGTCCATCCCCCTTTCTGTCCATCCCCCTTTCTGTCCATCCCCCTTTCTGTCCATCCCCCTTTCTGTCCATCCCCCTTTCTGTCCATCCCCCTTTCTGTCCATCCCCCTTTCTGTCCATCCCCCTTTCTGTCCATCCCCCTTGTAGGCGGGAAGCAATCTCATTCTGCTTTCCTTCGAATCAGTGCACCCAACTCTGCTCTCTCCTTTACCCTCACCTTTCTGATCATGTTTTAAAACCTGATCAATGAATATTTGTTCAATGAATATTTGAATAAACCAAAAGAAAAGAAAAAGAAATACAGAGAGTCGCTGTTTCCAAAATAATTGGTTAACCATTTCAGGAGGTAACATAGGATCGAGAGCCAATGGTTCTGAAGGAAGAAGTGCAAAACACACTGAAGGCATTATCAAACACCCCCGCCCACAAACAAATGATATTTAGTAATAAAATATTAAATATTTTTCAGTAATAAACTATTTACCTGAAATGCTTAAAAGACAGGTGCAATGTTCGAGGTGATTGCTCATCTATGCCAAGAAAGCAGACTAGCCTCGATCCATACTCATGCCCATTCCCAAGAGGAGTGACCCAGTGAAATGGGACAATTATTGAAACAATACCATTAATACCACCTATAAGTAAAATTATGCTAACGATAATTAAAGAACCGTTGTGGTATGTTGATGGGAAACTACCAGAGGGATATCGTGGCTCTGGTATAAGCTGGCTCTTGGAAGATGGCAGAAAGTACCAGAAAGATGTTTATCTGTTTTATTGACCACACCAAGGCATTCAACTGTGCGGATCATAACAAACTACAGATAACACGCTGAAGAATGGGAATGCTAGAACACTTCGTTGTGCTCATCCAGAACTTGCACATAGAACAAGAGGCGGAAATTCTAATAGAACAAGGGCAGATTGCACAATTTTAAACCAGGAAATATGTGTCAGGGTTGTATCCTTTTACCATTCTTATTCCATCTATAAATTAAGCAAATAATCTGAAGAACTGGGTCAAGAAAAACGTGGAGGATTAGAGGAAGACTTAATAACAACTCGTGCTATGCCCGTGACACAACCTCAAACAAGGGATACTTGAAAGCCTTATTAGTGAAGAGTGAAGATTACATCTTTCTGTGTGGATTGCCCTTCAACATAAAGAAAAGGAAAAATTCTCACAACGGGACCATGAAGAAACATCATGATTAATGGAGAAAGTACTGAAGTTATCAAAGATTTTCTTTTGCATTGATCCATGACCAATGTCCATGGAAGCAACAGTCCAGAAATCAAACAGCATATTTTACTGAGCAGATCTGCTGCCAAAGGCCTCTGGAGAATGTTCAAAAGCCAAGATGTCCCTGTGAGGACTAAGGTGCACCCGATCTAAATCACGGTATTTTCAATTACTTCCTATGAATCTGAAAATTCGACAATAAGTAAAACCGCAGAATGGATGCATCTGAGTTATGGTGTTGATGAAGACGAGTATTGAGTACATTACAGGTTGCCAGAAGAAAGAATAAATCTGTCTTGGAAAAAGTACAGCAGAAGGTCCCATAGAAGCAAGGATGGCAAGATTTCATCTCAGTCATGTTTCCTGTGTTATCAGTAGTGTCTAAGGTCTAATACCTAGAGAAGGGCTTAGCAAAGTAGACGGTCTGAGGAAAAGAGGAAGACACTTAATGAGATGGGTTGACAGCATGGTTGCCATAGGGGTGCAAACATAGCAGCATTCATTCATTTACTTATTTGTTGCCTAACAGTGTGCTGTGCTGACTAAGGACTGGGCCTCAGCATCGCAGCATCGCTCCTCTGCAGGTCTTGGATGTCCCAGCAACACCCATTCCTTCCTATGCCTATCAATAAACCTGCTGATGATGTCGGTTTAGGGCTATGGAATCTATGCGCCTAGTCCCTGATTCTTGGAATTCTTTTATTTTTTTTATATTTCTCTTTCCATTTCTATTAAAAAAATTAAAGAAGCTTGGAAACCGCCCCACCCGAGACCCCATTTAGCAACAATTTGAGGGTCACGCAGTATTATGTTCTGTTGTACATTAGGTCACCATGAAGTGGAACTGACCCCAGGGCACCTAAAGCAAAGGTCGCCTATATCAAGTTCTTGTCCTACTTCAGGGACTACACTTTTACCCGTTTTATTTATTCTTTGATTTTAGTAAATCCTCATAGCAAATTTATGAGCTATAATATTACCATTCCATCTTTTGGTTGATGAGAAAAATGAGGCTGAAGAAGATTACGCAACTTGGAGGTAAGCGGTGGAGATGAGACTTCAAACTTTATGATGCTCTTCAATGCCATTCTAACCACCCCAAAACTGCCTTTCCTATTTCCAGTCATGGTCTGCTGGACAATGAGGGTCAACGTTCTAGGTTGGACTCACAGTTCACCCCAAAGAAGCCTCTCCTAGTCCACGAATGAACATCTTGAGGCAGAAAGTGTGTCTAATTCATCTTTACATCTTTAATCATCGCCAGCAAAGAATCAGAGATTAATGAATATTTGATGGGTGAATGAAGGACCGTGCTAGCAAGAAATGATTGGTCCTATTATTCGCTGATTCCCTTTTACAATTGATACTGCTTTCTTCTACTTCTGATGAGGGGCTGGTTCTAGTCAGCTTCCCTTGTTTGTCATACATGTACAGAAAAGGGAAAAGCGTGAATGATTTTTAGAGACAAAGTTCTGTGGGTCACAGGACATCAGTAGAAAGAGACGCGCCTAAGTCGGTCAACAGGACAAGACAAAAAAGCATACTGTTTTCTCAAGGTCTCTTTGCACAGCAGTCTGTACTTGATTCACTCTGGGCATGCCTTGACTGTAGAGAGATTGAACGGTTGATGGATTTATAATACCTATGTGTTGGATGATCAGCTCAAGCCTCATTTCTGAGTACTAGAATATTTATCTACATTTGAAGACATGGTTTAGGAACTTTTAAAAAGAAGCAAAAACAAAACCCCGCTTTTAGTTTTAATCCAGTAAATAGAGGCATATCTAATCCTTGTTCATTTTTTTCTAGGATTATTTCAGTTTGAGTTTAAATTATAATAAAGCTATTCACTACAATATTCACTAGGCCATTTGGAATAATAATTTACTCGACACATACATTACACATGGAAATTAAGTGACTTTTGATATGAAGAGAAACGGGTTGGTCTGGATCTTTTCTTCTTGATTCAAACAAAATTCAAACACGTAGGAGAAATAATCTGGTCAAAGGATATACTAATCCTCTGAAGTGATTCAACAACGTTCCTCTATTTACTATTTCACATTTAAGTTTTCTATTCTGCCTTGTTTGGTTATTTCTCACTTTCTCTTGCTACCATTCTCTGCTTCTCATCCCTCCTCACACCCCATAGCTGAGCTCACTACTCTTCTCTCAAGAAATGTTTCCATTTAACTGATAATGAAGCAGAATCAGAGAGGTTAAGTGATGAGCC
This sequence comes from Tenrec ecaudatus, assembly GCF_050624435.1. NCBI lineage: Eukaryota > Metazoa > Chordata > Mammalia > Afrosoricida > Tenrecidae > Tenrec > Tenrec ecaudatus. The sequence continues at coordinate 157,309,410 of NC_134535.1, read as the reverse complement.
CAAAATCACAGAGCAAGTACGTGTCAGGGCCAAGGTTAGGACTCAGATCAGACTCAAATTCAGGTTTTGTTTCTATAAACTTTATTGATGATTCCCTTGGCCTTTCTTCCTTTTAATTTCACATTTGTATTCTCTTCTGATTAATCTAAACTCTTAATATCAAATAATACAAAATAAATAGTTTAATTTGAGCTTAACTATTTAGCTTCAGTAATTGGATTTGTAAGAATATACCACAGTGACACAGTGAACATTATCCACTAATTTATTTATATATTTATACATTATTTATCATAGATATTTATATTATTTATATACTAATTTTCTTTGACATGACTCTCAAAACAGAGCTTAAATATTTTAAGAAAATTAAGGTCTCAGATATAAACTCTTCAAACAGTCAGCATCGGTGGCAGGCACTGCTGGTGTCTACCGCAGAAGGTTTTCTCTGTTTCCCAGAAGCTGAAGGCCCGGTTTTAGCTGTGGAGGTGTCCATCTTGAAAGAATACATTTTCCAACCGACCTTACAACGTAGCGTGGCTGTCTGAGTTCTAGTTACTGAGTCCTGACTGAGTACATCAGAGAACCTTCTTCCTCCCTTTCTTTCCACCTTCTTCTGGCTGGAATACGAATGTATAGGATGGTTCTTCTAAGCCATTTTAGACCATTTGCTAATATACTAAAGAAATACAGCTCGGCCAACTAACCATCATCAAGACCATCTGACTCACAGTCACCAGATAGGACAGGATAGAACTGCACCCTTTGGCTTCTGAAACTGTACATCTTTACAGGGGACAGCCTCCTCTTTCTCCCTTGGAGTAGCTGGTGGGTTTGAACTGCTGACCTTGCAGTTACCAGTCCAATGCCCACTCCACACTGTCACTAGGGCAGAATAGCAAGATAATTGGTGCCTGGGTCAGTATTTTTATGTAAGACAAACAGAACTTTTCTATAAATCTATTGGATACAATGTTATACAAGATTTTAGAATTGTTGACTTAGAATTAAAAGCCACCCGAGAGTTCATTAATAAACCACTGTAACAGATCCTTCAAAAAAATTTAGGTACTTGCTCATTTTGTCACCCCAACAAAAATGGTCTTAGTGAGTAAGCAGAAGACACAATACTTCAAAGAGAATATAGAAAGTATATTTATTTCATTTTCCAAAAAAGTATCTGTTACAGGAAATAAGAAAGCATGCTAAGATGTCCTTGGGGGAGTTTGAATTAACACTGGGCCTCTTGAACATTTGAGAGTAAATAAGGACATTCCTTTTATGCTGTAATGTAATCAATGAATAAAGCTGCTGGAGCGACACTGTCAATGTCAAAATCTACATCTAAAGAACGCGAGGGGAGGATGACGTTACAATCGTGGTGTTCTGACAAAATTTGTGTCTTGGCTGTTTCTAGCTTCACCTTTGGACATCAGCACATCAAGGTTTGCCAGTGGAGAAGGCAGGCAACGATCCTCAACGACAAGTCGGCTGTTACGCCTAAAAATGTTCTACTTACCAACACCAGATCTTAAAACTGACATTGTACTTTGTGGTCAGTCTCTGCTTTTGGAACTTGGTGGTGAAAACCCTCTGGCTGAGTCCATGGAATTGCCTTCATGATGTTCCACAGAGACGAGGAAAGTGACTCTTACACAATGTGGGTGTTGCTATTTCTGTAGTATTGTGTAAGAGTAGGGGACTCTTCCAGCCTCTTTATCTGTGAGGCAGGGAGCCTGGAGCAATGAGCTCTTCTGGAAAGATCAAGGGAGGGCCACTAATCCTCAGCGTATGACCGTGGAGTCCTGAAAGTCCTGTGGACCGGGTGCTGCCACCTCACTTCTCAAGTGGGGGTGTGGTTATCACACATGTTTGTTTTACACATTAACTCCGAAACAAACGCTATTGTGCCTGATGGGTGTCTTTGTTTTCCATGTGTGCATTACCCATTATTTGGAAGCCTGCGAGCTGTGTTTGTGCATGCTGTTGGATGAGGAGTATAAAATCTTGAGACTCTTGAAGAAAATGGAAACGACCTGTTAACTTCTGAACCATTGCTTGTGATACTTTCATGTTATGCACACTGGATCTGCCCTTCTGTAGATCCCATTAGAACAGCGGTTCTCAACCTGTGGGTCGCGACCCCTTTGGTGGTCCAATGACCTTTTCACAGGGGTCGCCTAAGACCAACAGAAAACACATATTTCCAATGGTCTTAGGAGCCAAGACACTGCTCCTCTATCCATCTCCAGGGGTGTCCGCCCACGTGCAAATATGCCCACATACGAATATGAGCCTTGAAGACTGTTAGCCATGTGACACCATGCTTCAAGACCAAATTTCATTTTTTGTAATCAGAAATACATATTTCACAATATATAATTAGCTATTGTTTTTGTGATTACTCATTATGCTTTAATTATGTTCAATTGGTAACAATGAAAATATATCATGCATATCAGATATTTACATGATGATTCATAACAGTAACAAAATTAGTTATGAAGTAGCAACAAAAAACATTTTATGGTTGAGGGGTCACCACCACATGAGGAACTGTATGAAAGGGTCGCCTTATTAGGAAGGTTGAGAACCACGGCCTTAGAAAGATATTAACCTTGGAGCTGACAGGGAAATTCACATCCTCCCTTGGACTGACTTGAGTGGTTTTAGTTTAATTGACCTGAAGTGTCAAGTCAAAACCCTCCCCACTGCCACCACCACCCCTGCCCCTGGTATCCTGGCTTATCAAAGTGGAAAACAACATGATTTTCTGGGAAAATTTCATGCAGTATGTATACCTGCAATGTTAAATACACACACACACACGCACACACACACACATTTTAATGTATAGTAGGAGGAACGAAAAAGAAACACTCTTCTACTTGATGGTTTTCAAATTTTCCCCAAAAGGAATGAGACCAATAGGGATAAGCGGTCATTGGTTTTCAGCGGTATAACATTTAATACTTTTCTACTTTCAGAGGCTGCACTGTTAGTTATCAAGGAGAAGCAACTTCTAGGAAGCAAAGCTATGGATAGAGGTATATGCATAGGTGTGTACATATGTAAATACATTAATCCACAAAATAGAGGTATTGGCCTATGAATGTATATTTGTATGGCAATATACTGTGGTAGTGGATGGACTTTGGGCCTCAGCTCACACCCTCCTGCAATACAAGAACACTTGGTTTGAACAAACTGGCATTCTGTGATACCCACCCTCCCGGCACGATCGCTGAAGACAAAATGGGTTAATAAGCTAATGTGAAGAAAGTGGATGGTGCCTGGTTATTAAAAGATAAAGGGTCTGGGGGGTCTTCAAGGCTTGAAGTTAAATAAGTGGCCATCCAGTAGAGAAGCAACAAGCCCACATGGAAGAAGCACACCAGCTAGTACAATCATGAGGTGTTGTCAGGACCAGGTAACAGGCATCAGAAGACCCATGACAAACAAACAGACAAACAAAAACATATCACTGAGAATGAGGAGGGTCAACGTAGAGACCCAAAATCCATCTGTAGATAATGGAACATCCCCCCACAGAGGGGTCGCAGGGAAGGGATGATCCAACTAGGGTGCAGTAAAGCACCGATGGAACACACAAGACTCTTCTGGTTCCTGTCATAACCCTAGTGCTGCTTCCCACTTTGGACTAGACTGGCGCATGGACACAGGTGTAGATGAGAGATAAGAGCTCACGGCACATGGAATCCAGGAACAGAAATGGGAACAGCAATACCAGAAGGGTAGGGGGAAAGAGGGAAGAATAAAGGACGATGGGGAAATTGATTGCAATGACCAACACATAGCCACACACACCCTTCCAGGGGGGAGAACAACAGAAACCAATGGGGGAAGGGGGAGATCAGTCAGTGTGAGATAGGAAAATAAAAATAATTTATAATCTATCAAGGGGTCATGAGGGTGGGGGGGAGGATGGAGGGCAAAAAGAGGAGCTGATACCAAGGGCTCAATAGAAAGTAACTGTCTAGCAAAGAATGAAGGCAACCTATGTACAAATATGCCTGATAAAATTGATGTCTGGATTATAATGAGAGTTATATGATCCCCCTCAAAAGATCTCTCAATTAAAGAGAAGCAACTCATATATAAGGAGTATTTATTACCTAACAACTGAGTCTGCGTAACTGACCCACGCCCTCAAGTTAACCATTCGAGGATGGTAGAGTGTGCAGTATCTCACCTGTTGCAATTCGACCCAGCATAGCCCTAGGAGGCTGTTGATAGCCACTGGCACCGATTCTTCCAAGTTAACTTCTTCCAAGTCATTTCTTGACTATTTACAACAGTTAAACTCTTTTTGTTAAAGGGTTGTAAAGATTGCCATCTCTGGCATGCTTCCTTCCGGGGAGAGACTTTGCTTTCGGCTTCCCTGATTTACTTGATCTAACAATCTGATACATTCGATGGTGTTGGCAGCCGGAGGCAGTGTGGTAAGAGGTACCCTAGGAGGACAAGGTCTCCACCCGGGCTCTGATCAGTTCTGGACATCTGTGTCTCATGGATGAAATGCTGTTTATTCTCTAGAGACACGACTAAGACTCTTCTTTTTTCCCCTTGTGCCTAGTCATCACGGTCAGGTCCTGGAAGGCAGCTTCATGTTCAGGTGCAGGTCTCCGAGGGGGTGGTGCATCAGCTGCTCTGACATAAAATACTTTGGGACGCTTGCAGCTAGGCCCCAAGACCATCTCTCTGTTGTTGCTAGGGATGTCACGTTAACTTATCCCAATGTTCTGTGCTAGAAAGGAGGGAAAATTGACATTGTGACTTCCCATGCGAGAGTGGAATACGTGATGCACAGCTCTTCTGCAGCATTAATCAGACCCTGTTTACATGGAAAGAAGCCAAAAGAGCTACAGCCAAAGAGGTGCCTTTGGAAAGCCAAGTGATGATGTCATCTGGGGCAGAGCAGTACCGGCAAGCCACTTAACTGGCTTAGAGGCCTTGCATTTAGCTGGGGAGCAAATCTCATTTAAGTGTCAGAAGAACACCAGACTGTTTGGCCTGTGCCTGGGATTTACTTGGTTTTATTATGGTTTGTTTATTAAATCGTGTAACACCATCATTTGTTATTATCTCAAGTGAGAAACGGTCTGATCAACTGGTAAACGGGAATAAGAGAGTTCTAAACTCTTGCAGAGAAAGCACACGCCTGGCATAAAGGGAGGAAAATGATATTGGCCTGGTGAGTTGAGGCTTCTTTTGCGATTCCCGTCATATTTCTTCTTGGCTTTAGGAGATTGTGTTCAGGTGCTTATTCTCAGAGATAAATACCAAATTTTATAACAGCCCCACCACTCGCGAGGGCCTGCAATGCTTCTACATCCACTGGGCAAGTCACACATCATGAATAGATTATCACTCCCATTACTTTTTTTTTCATAGAAAAATTCTATTCCATATTATTTTTTTAAATGGTTTTATTAGGGGCTCATACAACTCTTATTACAATTCATGCATATATCAACTATGTAAATCATATTTGTACATTCATTGCCCTCATCATTTTGAAAACATTTGCTCTCCACCTAAGCCCCTGGCATCAGCTCCTCATTTTCCCCCTCCCTCCCCGCTCACCCCTCCCTCATGAACCCTTGATAATTTAGAAATTATTATTTTTGTCATATTTTTTCCTGTCCAAGGTCTCACTTCATCCACTTTTCTGTTGTCCATCCCCCAGGGAGGAGGTCGCATGTAGATCCTTGTAATCAGTTCCCTCTTTCCAACCTACCCTCCCTTCACCCTCCCAGTATCACCACTCACACCACTGGTCCTGAAGGGACCATCGCCTTGAATTCCCTGTGTTTCTAGTTCCTGTCTGTACCAGATTTGTAAGGTAGAATTGGGATCATGATAATCGGGGAGGAGGAAGCATTTAGGAACTAGAGGAAAGTTGTATGTTTCATCACTGCTACATCGCACCCTCACTGTCTCGTCTCCTCCCTGAGACCTTTTTGTAAGGGGATATCCAGTGGCTTACAAATGGGCTTTGGGTCTCCACTCCACATTCACCCTCTCATTCACTATGATAAGAGTTTTTGATCTGATGATGCCTGATACCTGATCCCTTTGACACCTCGTGATCGCACAGGCTGGTGTACTTCTTCCATGTGGGCTTTGTTGCTTCTGAGCTAGATGGCTGCTTGTTTACCTTCAAGCCTTTAAGACCCCAGATGCTATACCTTTTGATAGCTGGACACCATCAGCTTTCTTCGCCACATTTGCTTACCCACCCATTTGTCTTCAGCGATTGTACCATGGAGGTGAGCACACAATGGTATGATTTTTGTTCTTTGATGCCTGACAACTGATCCCTTTGACACCTCATGATAACACAGGCTGGTGTGCTTCTTCCATGCAGATTTTGTTGCTTCTGAGCTAGTTGTCCACTTGTTTACCTTCAAGCCTTTAAGACCCCAGACACTATATCTTTGACAGCTGGGCACCATCAGCTTTCTTCACCACATTTGCTTATTCACCCACTTTGTCTTCAGTGGTTTTGTCAGGAAGGTGAGCATCATAGAATGCCAATTTAATAGAAGAAAGTATTCTTGCATTGAGGGAGTACTTGAGTGGAGGCCCAATGTCCTTCTACTACCTTAATACTAAACATATAAATATATGCACATAGGTCTATTTCCCCATCCTCATATATAAATATATTTGCCTATGTACATGCCTTTATTTAGACCTATATAAATGCCCTTTGCCTCCTAGCTCTTTCTTCTATTTCCTTTGACTTTCCTCTTGTCCCACTCTCATGCTCGGTCTTCATTTGGGTCCTGTCAGTTACATTACCCTTGATCATGCCCTACCAGGCTTCCTACACCCTCCTCACCACCGATTTGGATCAATTGTTGTCCCCCCCACCCCATTACTTTTTATCTATGATTTTAATCAGCTATGATACTGACAAGGAGCCTACATGGCATAGTGGGTGCCCCCTAGACTTGCTAACCACAAGGTCAGTGGTTTGAAACCACCAACCACTCCAAGGGAGAAAGATGAGGCTCTTATAAAGGTTTACAGCCTCAGAAACCTACAGGGTCGGTCTGCACTGTGATGTCACGATGAGTAGAAATGGACTGGATGTCAGGCGGTTTATTATTATTATTTTAATTACCCTAAAAATGATGATCGAAGAATACTTATGCTTTGGATCACCTGATTTCATTATTTTCAAACAACTCAATAAATAAATAAATGCTTTGTTGCCATTGGAGAGAGTCTACACATGCAGGTAGAATCACGTGATATATTCTGTGAAGTAAGATGTTATGTGATTTGGACATGGTATGAACATAATACTGTAATCTGGTCCGGCTTTTTCTCTAAGAATCTTGAACCATCGTGGTGACTTTACTAGTGACCTTCAATATGCTGAGAGGGATTCGCTTTGATGCTTGGTTTTCAGTCAGCATCATTAGCAATTTCTCCAAATCTGATATAGGATTCTCTCGATTTTTTGCTGACCTGCAGCTTTCAGTTTAAAATTAGGAAAGGTGTGTATCAGGGTTGTATCCTCTCACCATCCTTATCCAATCTCTAGACTGAGAAAATAATCAAGCTAACCTGCCATATGATAGAGTTTTGTCGAGAAGCAGGGTATAATTTGGGCCTGGTTTGGCCAGTGTCATTATAGAAAAACCCATATGTATGTCTTATGCTCCTGTTGCTGATATTATTTAGTTGACTATTTTGACCCATAAGGTCACCAGATGTTGATCTGACTTATACACATTGTTGTTATGGAGTCTCCTCAGATTTCTGGATGAAAATCAAATATGCTCAAACTAGAGTTTTTGCCATTCATAAAATGATCAAAATGGTGGTAAATTAAAAGCCAAAGGTGCAGATTAATCTGGAAACTGATATAGCTAGTCCCTGAATAATTTAAGATCTTAAAAAAATATTTTGTGCATAGGGACTTAGAATGTTTTATGTAAAGTGAGCCCTGGGATGATTTGGGTGTCCTGTTTAATCAGTTGTTCAATCCAAATGAGAAAGTACACTGCTTTTATAGAACAAAGTGATTCTCAACTCACTCCCGAGATCACGGGTATGGAGGCTGGGGCAGGTAGGGGCGTCAGAGAAGTAAGGACTTCTATGTAATAAAGAAACAGTCTACAGGGAATAACAGGAGCACAAGAGTCCTTATAAGATAATTCTTGGAAAAAAGTTTGCTTTCAGGCTTAGACCAACGACAAGGCAATGGCAGCAGGCTGGAAATAACCTGACTTCTTGGAAGCAGAGATTCTACTTTCTGATAGGAACTGACACAACACTTAATCTTCTGAGGCAGAAAAAAAATGGAGTTTCATTCAATTTAGGGACTTTCAGAATACTTCTTTAAAAGTAAGGCCTTCTCTGCTTTGCTCTAAATGTGAAGTTACAGTTCGTTTAGGCTCTATTTTGATCTCTATGGGACAGGGCTCAATCTTGACTTCTCCCTGCACATATTAGAAGATTTTGTAGCTTTGCGTGTTTATTCACCCAACGTTCCAGTTACAAAGAATGAGAATTTAGCCCTTCTACCCTTTGAATAGGGAAAGTAGCCAATTTCCTTCCATATTGAAAAAAACACCGACCCAAGGGCTGTCTGGTATTTAGGTAGTAAAAGATGTAGTGGTTTCAAGGACATTGACATTGACTATTTCATAACTATCACACCATTTTATGATAACACATTTCCCATGGTCTTGTTTTGTCAGAGAATATTAATTAAAAAACAAGGGCAGATTTTCTAACGTCATAAACTGTTATTGTTTGCCCCTCAAGCCTCAATCCCTTTTTTGTTTCTAGTATTATCTATTTCATTCTTCCCCTATTGGCATTAACAGTGTTCCCACAATACAACCAAGTAGATCCCTGGTAGACACGCACACTGGACAGCGGTGGAACGGCACATGGGAATATACCAGTGGGAATATATAGATTTGGCAGAAGATATTTCTACACATGTCCTGGTATGTACCAGGTCAATTGGCATTACATCGTTCATAAAGACAATGGTGTTCCTTCTACTTTGGTGAGTAGTGATTGGGAGCTTGAAAGCTTGAGAGCAGCCATCTAAGATACAACTCTTGCTCTCTCCTTGTTTGGAGCCAAGGAGGGTGAAGAAAATTAAAAACTCAAGGACATGATTTATCCAAAGGACAACTAGACAACCCAAACCACAGTCCCCATCACCTTCACACCAGAAGAACTCCATGGCGGCAGGTTATCACTACCAACTACTCTGATCAGGATCACAAGAACTAGTCTTAGACAGAAACAGAGAAAAGTAAAACAGAACCAAATTCTAAAACACAAAGAAGATCAGACTTATCATTGTGAAAGAGACTAGTGAAATCCTCAAATCTGTGGCCTTCTAGCCTGCACCTGACCCTCCCTTCTGGGATCAGCTTTTGGTCAACCAATAGATAGCCTAGGAAGTGAGTGTTAGCACCAGGGAGGAAGATTTTCCCCAGAACGACCAACCATACGAGACCAAAAGGTTTCATCTGTCCAAGAACAAAGTTCAGAGAACAGAAAGGGGTAGGGAAGAGGTTGGCATGGAAATGGGAACCGCGGGGAGGAAAAGCTGCAGAGTGCTAATATATTCAAGGGATTGTAACTCATCTCTCCAAACAACATGTGTATAAATTGCTGAATGGAAAATGAATTGCTCTACTCACTTCCACCTAAATTACCATAAAAGACAAAAAAGTGAGTGTCCATTCTTTCAACTAAAGAAAAGCTTAGGTAACTAACTACATAAATGAATAAAAATGATGGCCCATGTATTAACGAAGAGATGTATTTTTTGGTATTTATATATATATAAAATGAATTAAAAATGGCTAAAGATTTTTCATTAGGGGGTACGGTAGGCATCCGTCTTGCGAGCATGTCGATTTCATTGCGTAGCGATCTGAGCAGACAGAACCGAGCAGAGCTGCCTTGTAGCATTTCCAAGGGCAACGTTTTATGAAGCAGACTGCCATACCTTTCTTCTGTGGGGCAGCTGGCATGTCCAAATTGCTGGCCTTTCGGTTCGCAGTCAAGCACTTAACCACGGAACGACCAGGACCTTTTAATATTAGGCCAAGAAAATGCCTTTAAGGAAAATGTTTTAACTTCTAGGACAGCTAATATTACACATGCCATCAGGATTCAGGAGTGCTGAATTTGTGCGTGGAGCTGCAAACGAAGAAGAGGCTCTTTTTTCTTAGATGACATCATTATGGAGTGGACAGTTTACTGAAGTTTGAAATCCTTTTATCATCACCAGGGAGATGTTTGAACGACGGTTGTGGAGTCTTTCAAATCATGCCACGTGACTTCTTCCAAGAGCTGCATGAATAGTGCATGCTTTAAATTGTCCACCCTTCAGATGCTGGTTTCCTATTCCTAGGACAATAACATTAGTATTTGTATGTGTGTGTCTGTTTGTGTGATAGTTAATGAATTCCCAGGTTTGTCAGCCTATAAAAGATAGATTCAAACCGATACCGAAAATAATTAGAATTTTATTCTTATAAGTATTCACCACTAATAATTGCTCATAATGGTCAGTTATACCCTTCCCCTTTACCAAGAACCTCGAATCTGTCTTATTGCTTCTCATATGACCAAGCAGAACCAAAGGGCATCTGTTGGCTACAAAGAAGAAGCCTCTACATTTAGGCACAAATTAACATGAAAATATAGCCCCAATTCATCTCCACACCTATGCACTTTGGATACCATTTTCTCCCTAGCTCACTTGTTTACTCCCTAGCTTAGCCTCCAAGTGCTAAGGTGGGCTAAGAACAGAGAGGAGTTGGGGCCAACTTTTTCATTCTGTTGTTAATGGAATGAGGGTGACAATATTGCAAATTGACGGAAAGTCTTGAATCAACCAACCGGGAACAAAATAACTAGAAATGCTAGTTCTCTGCAAAGAGAGTTTGAAAACCACAAAAAGCCCGAGTTAGAAAGCCAAGCAGACAGTGGACCGTGTGTTTCCGGAATGTTGGCAGCGATGGCTGTGGATACCTGAGCGCACCAACAGTGGTGTGGGCGAAAAGAGCTTGGCAGTGAACAAATGGACTGCAGTAGGTAGCCCGCTGGGTCTGGGTTTTTGTGGTTCGTAGCTGTGGCATCTTCAGGAACCACACTATGGATTTCTGCATAGAATTTCAAGCTAACCAGGCATCTGCCAGGTCGGAAGACTCTCTTGTTGTCTAGGGAGTCTGTAACCATGCTTTCCTTTCCACTGCACTGCTCACTGGCTCAGGAGACGGCAGGCGGCCCGTTGGACAACAAAGAGTGGGTATTCCCAAAGAAGGATCATTATAAAAAATGAATTCTTCTGTGAAGCTGAAATGTTTTGATATTCATTTACTGACTTGTCTTCCTCGTACTTAATTATAACTAGATAGAAATGGTCATTGCTGCCTTTCCTCTTCATTTTGTCCTGCTCATGCAACCACATTATGTTCTGTGTCAACTAAAAGTCCAGCTGGATTCTGAAAAGAAAGAGAAGAAGAAGATGATGGTGGTGGTGGCAGCCATAAAAGGAAGAGCATTCTCAGCATATCTAAACCGAAAGAACTCAGGAAAAATCCAAGGCTTGAGTTGAAATATTGAAGGATTCCAAAGACAGACTATTTTGAATGGTGCAGGAAGCATCAAAAGAGGATAGAAAGAAGACCAGAGAGTCACTGAACCAAAAAGAACTGGTCAACGTTCCACCATTTCAGAAGGCAGCGTATGAGCAAGAACCAACGGTCCTCAAGCAAGAAGTCAAAGCTGCATTGCACGCATCAGCCCCAAACAAGGTTCCAGGTTTTGATGGATACCAACTGAAATGTTTTAGTGAGCTGATGAAGCACCGGAAGCTCTCACTTGTCCATGCCAGCAAATTTGAAAGACAGCTACTTAGCCAACTAACTGGAAGGGATCCGCATTTGTACGCATTCCAAAGAAAGGTGACTATTCTATTCACAACAGAATGTGCAAAGTATGGAACAGTATCATTAATATCACAGGCAAGTGACATTTTGCTGAAAATCATTCAACAGTACATCGACAGGGAGCTCCCAGAGCTTCTGACTGTATCCAGACGAGCACAGGGAACAATGGCTATCATTGCTGATGTCAGGTGGATCTTGGCTGGCAGCAGAGAAAACTAGAGAGATGCTTACTTGAGTTTTATGGACTATGGCAAGGCATTTAACTATGAGGATCAAAACAAACCAGGGATAGCCTTGAGTAGAATAAGATTTCCAGAACACCAAGTTGTGCTAGTTCCGATCATGCTCATGGATCAAGAGGCAGTTGTGCAAACAGGACAAGGGACTACAGTATGGTTTGGAATCAGGAGAGGTGTGTGTCAGGACTGTATCATCCCACCATGCTTCTTCAGGCTAGATGCAGAAGCCTTCAGTGTGAATGACAACCCAATGAGATAAAAACTCAAATATCCACAACTGGATCCATAGGCAACTATGATAAATGGAGGAAAGGTTGATGTTTTCAAGGATTTTGTCTTGCTTGGATCCACAATCAATGCTCATGGAAGCAGCAGTCAAGAGTTTTAAATGACCCATTCCATTGGGTGCATCGGCTGCATACATCTCTTTAAAGTGTTGAAAATGTAGAAGTTACTTTGAGGACTAAGATGTGCCTGACTCAAGCCATGGTGCTTTCAACTGTCTCATATGCATGTGAAAGTTGGATATCGATTAAGGAAGACTGAAAAAGGAGTGTTGCATTTGAATTATGGGACTGGCAAGGAATATCGAAAGGACCATGGACTGGGAAAAGAACCAACCTGTTTTGGAAGAAGCCTGGTTAGAGTATTCCTTAGAGGCATTCACACTTTGGACATGCTGTCTGAAGAGACCAGTCCCTGGAGAAGGACATTCTGCTAGTCTGGGTACTTTAGAGAAACAAATCCACAGAAACTCATATGTATAAGAGAGAGTTTTAGATATAGGGTAAGTGCACATCAAGAAACCCAGTGCCCAAGCCCACAAGTCCAACATTAACCCATATGTCCGACACCAATCCACAAAGTCCTCCTCCATCTCACAAAGCACACACGGTGATGCCGACTGCAGGAGGAAAGCCTAGTCAGTGAATGTGTAAACATTTCAGCACTGGCAGGGGTCTGCACACTGCTGCTCCAGCACCCAGGTTTGCATCAGGGTAGGTCCATGTAGCTTTTCCTGGGGGATGTCTTGCAGGAAGTGATTCTTGCCAGCTGAAGTAGGAACTGGCTAAGGCAGCTGCACCCTGCTCCTACCATCACAAGAGACCCAAGAACTCAAAAGGCGAGGCTCACCGAGCCATTTATCCATCTGCCCTTCAATTAACCCCACATGTGTTTATCGACCAGGTTGGCACAATAAACTAACTAACTCAAACATCATGCTTGGTAAAGTAGAGGGGCAGTGAAAAACAGGAAGACACTCTGCTGGAGTTAGGAGTTATGAGTTTGACTATTAACCATAAGGTCAGCAGTTTGAAACCACCAGCCACTCCATGGGAGAAAGATGAGGCTTTCTACTCCCATAATTATTTGTAGTCTTGTAAACCCACGGGAGCATTTCTACCCTACCCCCCTACCCTCTAGAGTCATATGGTGTGGAATAAACTTGCTGGCAGTGAATTTGAGTTTTGAGCGTAGTGGGAATTAGACCCTTTTGGTAGAAATGCTTGATCCCCTTCTGGAAGTTTCTCTCTGCTCCTAGTTTGTTAAGTTTTCATTGTGAATGGATTTTTTGCTTTTCTCCTTTTCTCCACCCCTTCTTATAATCAGAGAATTAGAGCTTGATTTTCTTCAATGTTGAACCAACTTGGCTTTCTGGGAACAGCTACTTGGTTGTGATATACTGTTTTCTTAAAATATCTGTAGCTTGTCTTTACTAATATTGCGTTTTGGATTTTTGCATCTTGGTCTTGAGTTGATTGGTCTTTTCCTTTCTTTCAGTAGTCTTGATGGGTTTGATTCATGCAAATATACAGTATTTCAAATTTATTATCTGATTTCTTTTAAATCACAAATAATTTAAAGTATATTTTTTGATTTCTCGATATATAGGTATTTTATATATTTTGATTATTGATTTCTAGACTAATTACATTAGGGTCAAAAAAAACTCTACTATGTATATTAGCTTGGAAGAAAGGGAGAATGGGAGACCACAAGAGGGAGAGGGGAAATCAGAGGAGGGAACACGGTAGAACATGGGGTGGGGGGGAGATGGTGGTGGTGGTTGAAGAGGGGTTGAACTGTTGAATGCAAAGTTGATGCTTTGAAGTTTAAACTCCCCCCACTCATTCATCATTTAAAAAATGTACAAGACAATCCCATGGGTTCGTGGGTTCTGTAGGTAAAGGCTTAGGGGGCATCTTTAGAAATTAATTGAGATTTGCTTTCCACGTGGTCAATTTTGCAAAGTTCTGTATTTGCTTGAAGAGAGGTGTATTTCATAGTCATAGAGTGCAGTGTGACCTCTTATCTGCCCATTAGATCAAGTTTCAAGCTATATTGTGAAAATTGTCGGCATCCTTCCTGATTTTTCCCATGTGTGCGTATTTCCTTTTTAAAAAAATCATTTTATTAGGGGCTCATACAACTCTTATCACAATCCACAATAGAATACCCTTATTCTATCCGTTAAGAAAAGAGGGACTTGTCTATTTCTCTTTGTAGTTCTTTCAAGTTTTGGTTTTGTTCTGCAGCTCATTTGCTGAGTATATAACATCACCAACATCACCACCAATAACAATGTGCCAAATTCAAATAGGTTGTTTATACTTTGCACTCACAGGGGTTCTTTAAATATATAAAACTTCTGTGATTATAATCTAGTAGCTTTTAGCATCATTTTGTATTTAAAAATCACAATAACAAGTACGCACAATTTTTTTTATTCATCTAGAAAGAATAATCTCAAAGTTGTCACACATATTTTTCATAGCCTCAATGAGAAACTGGTCTGGGGTTCCACGTGAGTTCCAACTAACCATCGATTGGCACGTATTTATTAATCATTCACTATGTGCTTAGCTTTCGTTTGGATGCTGGGAGATAAGAAGGCTGAAGATTCCACTCTCAAGCAGTTTCCAGTGCAAGTATGGAGCTGTGGCCTAAAGTTATGCCTAGGTGAAAATGAACAATCTAGACCTGCTCTGCCTAATGGAGAAGTAATTGGCCGTGAGTGATGATGGAGCGCTGGAAATGTGCTCGGTTTATTTGGAACTGAACTGCAAGTGTAAGATGTACACTGGATTTAGAAGATTTACTACCTAAACAAACCAACAAATAACAGCAACAAAAGATTGTTTAATAATCACATTCACGTTTTAATGTGATTGCAAAATTTTGCCAGGTAGTCAGAGCCAGAGAGGCAATATCTCGAATAACCAGTCCTCTGGTGTTAGGTTAAATGCCCTTACATGACCTTAGCAAGAACCTTTCTTTCCTCCCCTGAAACATACGTACTCTCTCTCCATTCTCTACCTTTATATGTTGCTTCCTACTCCTAGCCTAGATGTCTTTCCAATCCTAATTTTCTTCTGAGTTCCTTTCCCTCTTTTAAAATTACAGGGGTGGACAGCCTAAACTCTTGTTTATGTCATTGTAGTTCCTGCAAGGAACATATACCTAGTATATTATAGGCACTCATTCACTAGTTGTTGAATTAAATAAATGAATACTTTGTGATTTAAAATGTATGTTAAGCAAGCTCAACCAATTCATATTGTTAACTGGAAGTAGTGGAGTTAAATGATTGAAAGGTTTGCTTGGGTTTACTGTTAATTTGCTTTGTAAATTCCTCAGTTTCTTTTATCGCTCAAAGAAATTCTTGATAGAATTTGCCTCACAAGTTGTAGAGGATTTAATGAAGTAAATTTAGACAAAGAATTTAGCAGCAGAGTAGCTAAAACACAGCACTTGAAAATACCGCTATCTTTGATGGGGAAAGAAATCCAACTTTCCATGACGTCATCTTTGTTGGTTGAAAGCTTTGGGGTGGGAGGGGAATATGCAGGTGTGGTTGTCTAGAATTGAGTAGAATTGTAAAGATCACAAAAGGGTTTCTCCTTTCC
Source organism: Tenrec ecaudatus (assembly GCF_050624435.1). Lineage (NCBI taxonomy): Eukaryota > Metazoa > Chordata > Mammalia > Afrosoricida > Tenrecidae > Tenrec > Tenrec ecaudatus. The sequence continues at coordinate 157,293,294 of NC_134535.1, read as the reverse complement.
TCTTCCTCTCCAATACATGTATGCTGCACATCCTTGTTCAAGGCCAATGTTAAACATCTTTCAGGATCTTTCTGATTACCTCGATCTACAGCTAACACTCTCCTTTGAATTTCCATAGTGCTTTGGGGTCACATCATCACTTGGTATTTAGCATATACTCCCTTTGGCTCAAAGAAACAGCATTTCATAGATGTCTGTCTTACCTTTTAGATCAAGGGCCCCCTATAAATTCTGTAATTACATTTTGTACACCACTGTCTCCTTAAAGCAATAAATATTTGTTGGTCAGATTCTAGGATAAGCTATAGTCACACGAAGATAAATCATTAATTGAGTCTTAATAAGCACAAACACAAATACTCACACTTTTCATATTTTCACCTTGCTTAAAAAAATGCTTTTATATTTTCAATTTACTGGGCCGATCAATTTACATTTATTTAATTGTTCCAAATTATGAACACTCTATACATAATAACTACCCAAGTTGACACCAGCAAGGTCTTCCCTACATCACTCTCTTGTGTCTCCACCCAGTTAATGAAGAAGGATCATTGTAGGGTAAGATAAGATCTTGGTTCTTCTAATAAAAATGTCTTTCAAAAGGAGCCTCCAGTTGGCGAAAGCAGAATTTGCTGTGCTGAATGTAAGCCACTTTCCCTGAGGATGATGCTCAGGGTTGAAGATGACACCATTGGGTGGGAGTCATTTTATGCAGGTGGGACAGAAAAGTCCTGTGTAGTTCCCCACTGTTGTTTTGACCCCGGGCCCCTGTGAGGACTCTGCTTTGGTTTGTGGTTCTAACCAAAGAACATAGAGACTGTGGTGGTGCTTTACCTTGTGGACCGCATGACCATCACTTCATCTTCGATTACTATCTGCTCTCTTGGCCAGTCCATTGCTTGCATTGTTTCCAGTGTTCTATGGTTCAGCCATATGGCTTATGGCTTGGAGTTAGGAAGTGGTGTCTTAGACAAAACAACATTTAGGGATTGTCTCTGAGGTGCCAGTTGTGGAATATAGATGTGTGTGTGTGTGTGTGTGTGTGTATAAAACTTCTCCATTTTGTAGGTAAGAAAACTGAGTCTTAACGTGTTTAAGTAGTTTATCTAAAATCATACAACTGGAAAATGGAAGTGCTCGGATTCCAAGCCAAGCGTTCTGACTCCCAATTTTTGCAAGCTTCACGTTGGTCAACCCTGACTCACTCTTGCTGCCATCTCTGCCTTGGCTTTGTAGGCCCAAACAATAAAAGCATGACATAACTTGCATTTATTTATCCGTGCAATGTTTGATTGGATGCCATCAAATCCTTGGCCAGGAGCTTGGGTGGCACAGTGGTGATGGTGAGCATGCTTGGTTGCAGTTCTAGTCTGTCCTGGGGGGTCCCCGTGTGTCAGAATTGACTCTGTGGCGAACAGTGTTACTTTATTGTAATTCCAGCCACCTTAATTATACAACCAGAGACTGTATGGCCACCAGGGGCTGTCTTGGTGTGGGAAGCCTCAGGGAAGGGAAGGGGGTGGATGTATACTAACGAGGAAGGGGAGATCATTACAAAATTAATTCTGGATTATTTTAGAATATTAAGGTGATCCAGGGATTTTTTCCTTCCTCTGTATTGAAAAGCGAAAAATGAGTCTTTCAATAGCACTTCCAATTCTCTCTCTCTGTTTTCCTCCCCTCCCTCGCTGATCTAATCAATGTTTTATTTAATTTGCTAATTATTTACTTGGTAGGAAATCCAGTAACATTTCCACTGCTTTCTAGACTTTCATCTGCTGAATTTGGCTTTCATGAAATATTCTACAAATTCACTACAATTAACTTAATTAATTGTATTTTATGACTTTGGGTCAGAATGCCAGAATTTCCGTGCCAGTTTCATTGTATTCATTGAAACCTCGAGAGTATATTTCAGATATTGGCTTTCAGACCTTTCTTTTTGAATTCATTGCTATTTACTTACTATGTGCCAAAGCCACCATGTCAATGTAATTGAAAACAAGCAAGAAGGAGACTGGATGGCTCAGATGAATGGAAATGCGATACAGACCCTTCCACCCACAGCCCACTGGCTGGAGTCCAGGCGAGGCTGATGGGGACTAAACGTAATTACCATCTGATGGCTGGACAATGGTCTGTGTGAAATGAGCCGGTTATCTCAAGTCTAGTTCCTCATGGACAGGTGTTCATATTGCAGTTTCCACCGTCAGTGACAGCAGCCCAGGCAGAGAATGAGTCAGAGAGACCAAAACTACCTCTTCTCTCATTTGAGCTTGATGCCCATTTGTGATACAAGGACACTTCTGGCTCCTGTCTTAAACTTTTCAAAAGAGAAACACAGCACGTTAACAAACAGGTCTAATCAAGCTTTTTTTTTTGAGGGTCAAAATTCGATGAAGAACAAGGGATGACTGTCAGGCATTTTTCAATTGTCGATGACATCCTAGGCAACCACGACTCTCTGAAAACACAATATTAGGGAAATTTCGTAGCAATACAGTAATTTGCCTGGAAACCTTAAAATTTCAGGCTGGCCTTGCAAGTTATGGGAGAAAAATAATAACTAGAACTCTCCCCCCCACCTCTGTTATTAAAATCATATGAAACAACCTAGGTCAGTATCAATATTATCATCCGTTCTGCCAAACTGCAGAGTATTCTCCCCATTCATTTAGCAAGAGATTTTCCAAACTTTATAAATATTGTTATGTCTCTCAAATGCATTACCTCACAGGTCTCTTCTGAAAGGTATCCAAATTCTACATTAAGGCACTTGTGGGAAAAGTAGAAAAAATAAATGGTTTACTTTAAATGGGATTTGGAAAGGGTATGATTACGGTCTGAAATATATCGCACTGACATAGTAAAGCTGAACTTCCTAATGGATTCTTCAATTTTGAGTAAGCATTAAATCCATTTATTGAACTCCTCCCTGTATGTCTAAAAGTTACAATAAATACATACATATTTTTTTCCTCCTCTGATGGATTTTCGGCAGCGAAGGGCTTCGTACATTAGTTGCTCTGGCTGTACTTGAAGGATGCTGAGAGCAAGCCCAGAGCTGATCCTGAACCAGAGGGGAAGGAGGAGGCAAACTGTTTTCAGAGCGAACAATTAAGGATAGAGAGAGATTTGCTTTCTTGCTTACAAAGGAATCGCTAAAATACAAAAAGCAAAATGTCCTTCCACAGATCTACAAATGGATGGGGTCTCACCCACAGTGTGTTTTATGTCATCAGGTAACCAGAGCTGAAATGTGTCCAGAAACACATTAGATCTTGCAGTTAGGTGGTGCCAAGCAGACAAACACACAGAAGGACACACAATGGCAAAATTCAAGCATGAATAGGGAGCTGGATTTTCATTGTTTGCTCACAATAACCCTTGGGTGAAAGGAAGGAAATAGGCTGTATTGCCTAATAACGAGCAATGCCCCAGAGAAAGAAAAACAGACAGATTCCCATTTGGTGGTGCCTCCACTGGTGTGGCCAGCAGTTCCTGGAGATAAGTTTGTCAAGGGCTATTTTGCAGCTCCTGCTTGAATTCGAAAGCCATAAACCATCCATGTACTCAAAGAGTCTGTCTGGCGGTGAGGAATACAAGGGTATGATTTACAATCTCTGCCGAGAGGAGCCGTCTAGGTGGGAAAGTTTGCTAGTAGGTTGAGAGGGTTGAAGAATGGTGACAAGGAATTGTTTCTTTGCGTGTGAGTTAAGTAAAAGAAAAATATTTTCGAACTCATAAAATTCTAATAGGGAGACGTGGGCATTTTGGCCATTGGTCAACAAGAACAACAAAAGCACAGCTGTGAGACAACAGACAGCGGAAGTCATGGAGCTAAAAATGGGCAGAAAAGGTGAGTTCATTCTCTAAACCAAAAGCCTCAGACAGCGTTGACTCCCTGAGCTTGAGTACACAGAGGAAGATCTTTAAGGAGTAATTTCCCTGTGTGTATTTTCCAGTTAGATAGATAGACAGACAGATAAGTTGCTTGGTGCTCAACCAACACCCTCCATCCTAACTTTTATGGTTCTTAGTTTTTCATTTCCTCACTCCCTGCTGCCCGCTCCCATTTCTTTGTGCCAGAGAGGCTAGAATTGGTTTCAGAGTCTCTGCAGAGCTTTTTAGCTAGAGGGGAAGAGGGGAGGAATCTCAGGGGGAGACCTTGTTTGTGGAATACGACCAAGAGCGCTGGATGATGCACATAGCGTAGCACGAGACTAGTGATCAGAAGGTTGGCCCTTCGAACCCACCCTGAGGCACCTTGAGAGCAGGACCTAGCCATCTGCTTCTGAAAGGTCCGGGTCTTGAAACCCGCAGTGTCAGTTCCTCTCTGCACAAGCAGGGTGGCCAGTGATAGATAGCGACCACCTGCTAATACTACCCTTATATTCACCAAAACACATCGCTTCTGGGTGAATGATGTCTACTGGATAGGTACACATTAAGATATGTAAGCTATGCATATGTAAGAGCCTTCCTAGAACCCTGTTCTATTGTATATGCTAATTTCTTCAGCGGTGGGGAAGGATAGAGGAAACTATCATTTGCTGTCCACCACGCAGATCCTCTTCCTGGTAATGAGTTAGACGTCGTCTACTCACAATCAATGCGAGGAAGCGTCGGAATGATTGTGGAATGACTCCATTTTCTTGCACTGTTTTTCCATGAACTTTTTTGGGAAACCCCCCCTCCTAGAGGCCCTATGTTGCAGTGCTATATTTATTCACCACAAAGTCAGAAATAAGAATGCCTTGTATCTGATTTTGCAATGGATTGCCTTAAAAACCATTACTCAAGCCATTCTTTCAGATGTGCTTTTCTAATTAAGTTTTTTTTTTTTCCGTGTCAGATGGGTAATGTGCCCACGTCGTAACAAGTATTATGGGAGGCACATGTCACACAGACGCGTGAGGACCCGATCATCATGTTTATGAACCGGAAAAGGATCTCTAATTAAGTTTTAAGCAACTGAACTATTTCTGTGCTAAAGGACTCCAAGACTCTATTGGGACCATTTATATCAATGTTTTGAACTACATATGTACACGAATTCCTGATATAAGGATAACAGTTGACAGATGAGCAATCAGAATGTGTGTCATGGGTTTGTGTATACTTACACACAGGACATTGATTTATGGGTACTAAAAGAAGCCCATTAATTTGATAGTAGACGTTAGGAAAGTCAATGGACTTGACTCTTTCATCTACAAAAGCAATCTATTTGAGTTGTTCATTTTTCTTCCACTATTTCTATCCCCATAGAAGAAGCTTGCTTTTTCTACTGCCTCCAGGCTGATACTTTGAATAGGAAGAAGAAGCAACTTAGTGCTCTCTCTGATTACTATCAGGTCAGTGTCAAAATGTACCCATCTTAGGAAAGACATTATTATATTATTTCAAAAGAAGTCATAGTCATAAGTTTTCCATTTAAATGTGTTCCTTTTCATGTAAGCTCACAAAAGTAACTTACCTTTCACGCACACGCATGCACCCTTGTACACCCGATTGCTTCAGCTATATTTATCTTAGAAAGAAGGCAAAGTAGAAATCACTATTTCCTTTATCTCCCCAAAATGAGGTCCTTCAATGGAAGCACTCACGTCAGCCTCTCTTTCTAAGTATCAGGGGTTCTACTCTTTGAGCAACCCTATCACTTTTGCCAAGTTGAAGCAGATGGCCTCCATCCTGGTGATATTTTACGATTTCCACAAAAACCATCAAATTTGATTAACATAGAATGGATCAAAGACGTCCATACATGCTCAGGGAAAGCCACTGAAGTGTGCTTGGTGATACTGCAAACCCTTGGCAACTCAGGTCAGAAAAACCTCTCCTTCATGCTACATGTACAAAAGTGATATCCAAGACTGTAGAAATAGTGCTAGGTAGAGCTCTCCCACCAAAGTCTAGCACTTTTTGTTGTGATCAAGAAAGGATGCACAGTAAACGTTGGCTTTTCACCAACTCAACAAAAATAGTGCTCTTTGATGAGTTGGGAAGAAAGTCTATGATGGGATATATTTTCCATACATCGAAAGAACAACAATATCTATCTTTTCAATTTCACCAATGGGACAGGTTCTTTCTCCCTGGTCTACTTTCTGACCTTCATCTGCATTCTGTGTGACTCTGCCTGCCACCACCCCTACCCCACCCCCCACCTGGTCCCTCTACTCCCCAGAGAAGAAAAGGAAGCATATTTAATAAGCTGGAATCTGCTTTAAGAAGCAGAAGAACCCTGGGACTTTTTGGTAGATTTGGACGGTGTGAGGGGAAGTATAGGTCTTAAAACCAGTTGAGGAAGGGGTGGGGCACACATAGCAAGAGCAACCGAGGGGTACAGCGATCCAGGTCATTTCAGACACTCAGAATAGTGTGTGACTGGAATTGGTTGGAACTGCTGAGAAGCTGGGAGCGTGACTGCCGGGGCTGCCCGAGTCAGTCACAGGACAGACCGTTCTAAAATAGACTGCCAAGGGGCAACTGACCACCTCAGGAGCAAGTTCTCTCTACCACCTTGCTGGCACAAAGAAGAGGATGCGACTTCCTGTCGTATGTCTGATTGCATTGCTGTGGCCATCCTGCGTTAACTATGCGCACCTTCCCTATATCCTCCTGTCTCCCCTGAGTTTCGCTTTCCCCTCCCTCCCTCCCTCCTCCACCCCACTTTAGAGGAAACCCACGTCGGATAAGCATCTAGCCCAGTGTTCATAAGCTGCTTTTCTATTGGTGCCAATCTTGAAAAACGAGAATCAGAAACGGCTAGATGAGAACCCCACGCCCTAGTGAGGAGAGATGAGGGAGAGGGGAGGGCAGAGAAGCCGGATGAAACAGACACTGCTCGGATGTCTCCCATTTTTCCATATTCAGGAGGGAGCCCATGGCGCAGCGCTGAAAAGAGGTGATATTGTGATTAGGGACAAAGCAACACAACACACAGCCGACAGTGCCTCTCCTATGAAAGCATCTTTGTTCTTAGGTGTAATTTAAAAAGCAGACAAACAAATGCATATACAATGGAATTTTCCCACCTTTAAAGTTGCCTGGAGATGGAGAGGGTATGCAAATTGGCCAAGAGGTTCGAGTGGGCAGCACCACGCTACAATTAGAGGCTGTAGTCCTGTTAAATAAAAATAAAAGGAAGGCCAGGAAAAATAATCGGAAATGTAATCACTCACTTGACAAAATACTGCATAATAAATAAAACAGGAAATGATTAATGGCGACATCACCAAAGTACATCCCTCTGGTGCTGTGCCTTATAATAGAAGTCATCCTATAAAAATTATAAACTTTATATCATTATAATGATGTATTATCAAGCAGCGGAGAGTTCTGCGCATACCAGCTAATTTATTTCTGGCCACCAGAAATTTGTTTACAAGTCATCGTTTCCCCAATTCATGCCTGTGACTTCCAATGTTTCCAACGGCACTGTCGGGCCCTTCCTTTTGTCTAATGGGTCTCATTCAAAGTGACAGCAATGGTAGCAAAGTCAGCTGCCCTGAAACTTAGAGGAGGATCGTCTAAAACCCAATTAGAAGCCAAGGTAGGGGCCGTTGAAGGCCGTGGCCTAATTTTGTCATCAGGCATCTGTATTGCTTTCCAAGAGGGATTTTACACAGAGAGAGATGGAACCCATAATACTACCATATTATGTTTGGCGTGAGATATCGCAACTCCAAAGTTCATCACCAGTGACAACTTAGGAACTAAAACAGGACAAAATGATTAGTTAAGAAACATGTATCCAATTTGCCTTTGATTGTGATAAATCCTTTTTGTGATAAATCCATCTCACAGCCTTAAAATTTAAGAAAAAAAAATGGAAAAGGCACGTTCCCCTCACTTTCATTGAGGTGCTTAAAGCATATTGAGTTTCACGGCTGCAGCTGGAACTTGGGATAAATCTGCCTTTTCTCATGCAGGCTGACTCGAAGCCCTCCTCCTTCCAATGTGTGTTAAGCGTCTCTCTTGACTGCTGCTGTACCCTAGCAGTAGTCCCATTAGGGTACAGATCAGACATGCATTATCATCTCGCACTGAAGAAATGCATATTACAGCGTGAGTTTATGGGCAGATGCAGGTAGTAAATGACTTTAGGAAAAAATAAGGAACTTGCAGACAATTTCTTAAAGGATACCTGGAGCTCAGTTCAAATAACCGGCAGGATGATAATGCGTTACCATCACAGTGCCATTTTCATTGTGTTTATATTGAGATGGTGGATCGTGTTCTCATGTTTGGCTCTCCATTTGGGAGGACATTTCCATGTCAGAAGAATTCGTATAATGGCTGCAAGTGACATTACCTTACTGGGACAAGGCATAGTCAAAAAGCACACATAATCGAACAATACATTCTTTCCTGAGCAGGTGTCTTTCTAGATTGTATTAAGCAATAATTCGCTCTGTGATTGTTTCCACAGACCAATTACTTCCCATGGCAACTATATTCTACGGAGTGGCGTTTTTTGAACAGTTTATGCTTTTGTTTTGTGCAAGGAGTGCAAGAGTTAGCAGAATTTGGGAACAACATGGAAAAAGACCCAGAGAGGAATTCAGAATACAGAAGGGTAGGAAGCTGTACATCATTCATTACACAAAGTAACCATCTGACTTGGTGGCCGTGGCTGGGCCTTCTGCAAAGGTGGTAAGCAGCAGCCAACAATCCTATACAAACTGGAACTTAGAAAGTGACTGTAAACTTGTCTTGCATGACCCCCAGACACCTTGGCCTTCGTTTATATAAGTCTTTGTTTCCCTGTGACAGTACCAGGAACCCAACATTTTCCTACTGGAGGGTATTTCTGTGCTTTTCGTCCCTCGACCCCCACCTCCACCCAATGCTAGGTTAAGTTCACCGCTTGACCGCTTGCTGCATGCACGAAAGATTCTTTAGTGACGATCTCCTTTATTCTTTTTTCTCTGCCTTTAATTTAATTCTTTTCTTTTTCTTAACCGGCCAACTCAATTCAAGGCTACTCCCACTAGGAAGTATTGGAGAACTAAACTTGGTCTCGGCAACTCTACTGAATTTTTGTGGCGAGCCAGGCATATTCCCTCAGTGTGTGAGTTATGCTGGTTTGGCCGGAGACAGTATTCCCTGGTACTGATGCCACCCCTTCCACACGCTTGCTGTGTGACTTTTGGGTAAGTCATAACCTTTCTGTTTTTAGTGTCCTGAAAAGTGGAGATAAACCGGCGGTGCTTTTCATCCATCGACCTCAGACGGATTTCGTGAAGGTTAGTTAATTAATTGTCAAGACGTCTGCGTGTGAGATGTGTTAAGAGAATGTCAAAGAATGGGACAAACCAGGCGAAGGAAGAAAAGGGAGTGATTGTGGACTAATTGCTAATTTTTCAACATCTTCACATTTCTAGGGCAGTTGTCAGGTAACTTTCCCCACTTTGATCCCTGTGAAAATTATTTTTGTCAGAATGGTTATTTCTAGCTTTGTCTCTTTCTTTAGAACCTGGTGTTGGGCTACGTTGGTTCAATAGTTGTGTTTGAACTTAAGCTAAATCTAGGGAGTCTTGAGAGTCCTTTGCCTGTGGATAGGCACTTCGTTTTGTCCCATCTCTAAAGGTAGATATCCATATTCATGACGAAATAGATGTTCTCTCTGGGGGTCTGATTGCCTGTGGCCAGGCTAGTGAAGATGGATAAAGCTGGAGAAGCTAGACCATGAAAAACCACATCTTGAGTCGCTGATGATATGATATTTATCTCAACGGCAACCCAATGTGTATAAATAATGGTCCCCGGTTCCCTGACGCGCTCTTGCTGTCTCTCCCTGGTGATTTACTTTCTTCATCTCCCAGAGAGCAGCCCTGGCTGGTGCCAGGCCTCTCGTGGAAGTTTAAGAACTGGCTCATGGGAGACTTGATCCTGGGAATCCTCCTGACTAGTCACACAACAGCACTTTGGATCACGGAGGCACGATGCCCACAAAGGGGTTTGAGAATGTTCCTGGGAAAACTTCAGTATCTTTTAATTTCATATTTCCACAAACACTTTAAAATCCCTTTCTCATCAGACAGCAAGTTCAGTGTGCAGGATTGCAATGATAGTGGCCTGATGACTCTGGATTCCTGCTGTGAGGGGGGGGGGTGTTGGCGTGCATATGTTAAAGTGAGACATGCAAATGGGCATCAAACTTCAGGTACATAGTGTGTGTGTGTGTGTGTGTGTGTGTGTGTGTAAGAGGGTAACAGTAAGGGACTTGGGAGGAAATACAGAATTATAGAGACTGCCTACCAATTGCTGTCTCATTTTTAGACAGTTTTGGTGGCGCTAGAAATAAAAGATAAAGAAAGAGAGAGAGACAGAGAGTTGATGCAGACATGTCTATTTTGTATGCTGCTTACTTTTGGAGAAATTGGAGCAAAGTATAAGCCAGAAACCAGTCTCCGTTCTAATGTGTAAAATAACCTTGGCCTTCATGTGGGCCATAAAGGCTCAGTTGCTGCACCCCGAGAATGAGATGGGTGAGTTGCTGCTGGCTGCTGCTGCAGAGGCTGAACTCTCAGAGGGCCCACCCAAGCCCTACTGTGAGGTAATGGCTGAGCTAGAAATGGAAGCCAACTCCCTGACTTTTGACACTTTTGACTGCCATTTACTAAAAAGGAAAATGATTTTCTTTACCGACTAGTGGGACTAATGGCACTTTGTAGCAAACGCAGCCTGGCAGAGGAGACACATCCAATGCTGTTGTAGAATATTCAAGTTCATGCAGATGGAGGGAAAACAGCAGGCCCGGTGCTTTCTTCCTTCCCTCCTTCCTTCGAATACTGAGCTTCTCTTTAAGGCATGTAGGAAGGCTTGCTTTTGTGTAGGTGGACTACATCTAGAATTTAAAGCTCAAACAAAAATAACAACAACAACAACACACACACACACCCACACCCGGGCGAGAAGCATGTCTTCCTGTTACATGCATGTTGTGGAAAATATGTCTGCGGGGGCTGGGGCCTGTGATTGCTGATGTGGGGGTCGGGCGCCTTGGATGGTGAGGTGCCAGGCGAGGGTAGGTAACAGCCAGAAAGCCACACACGCTCAGCTATTTATAGCTCTCCCCGGGGTGAACAAGTAAAACCGAAGTGCAGTTTCTACCTGCTGTTCCCAACTGAAGTTAACAAGAAACAGATAAGACCTCCTTCTGGTGGCCTTTGTAGTTTTAACCGACACACAAAAGTGATGACTTAGCTGCCCCCCCCTTTCCCAGCCCCTCTAACAGGTGAAGAAGTCAGAGGCAGTCCCCTCAAACGTTCAGTCTTTTTCTTCCTGGCCAAAAAAAATGTATTGGGTCAATGCCTCCTTATTATGAGAAATGCGTGGCTTTTTTTTCTAAAGGAAATTTTTTGTACTCCTTTCTGGAGAGTTTACGATTTATGTTAAAGAACTTTTCCCCCTTCACGTTCATTCCAGTGCATACCAGAGTATATATTTTTCGGAAGATCTTTTTTTCCCCCCCTTTTATTTTGGTGTCTTACAGCTTGTGTGCAGGGCGAGCGCGAACACACACACACACACACACACACACACACACACACACACACAGAGAGAGAGAGAGAGAGAAGCAAATTCTTCACCAAAGAACCACAAGTAAAACAAAACAGGTACCAGAACAGAATCGTGTCTTACAAACAACTGTTGGCAGAGAAGCAGCAGCGCGTGGAGTTTACATTTCTTTCTAGCCTTCCTGGATCCAGGTAACAGGACTTAAAAACCGAAGCCCCTCTTTAGGACCGTCCGTTCTGAAGCTGTCTTTTCTAAGCATGCCTAAGACAAGAGTTTATCCAGAACGGTTAGAAACTGTTCACAAGAATTTATTACTCTCTTTTTAGATGAAAAAGAAAATCTCTCGAGAATAGGGACACTCCATGGTGGCGGTGGTGGCGGTGGCGGGGAGTGGCATCCCCCCAGATCGCAGCCACCGCGCGGTCCCCGGCCCGCTGGGCCCCGCCAGGCCCTGAGCCCAGCGGCGGCAGCGCGGGCCAGGCTGGCAGCCCTCCAGCCAGCGCGCAGGGTAAGCAGGAAGCTGCGGCCGAGCTGAGTCGCTAAAAAGCTCCTGGAGCTAATAGATTGTGGTCTTGAGGACAGCGGCAGCATCTCCGTAGTGATGGGAACACTCAAAAGCATCGTCAAAACATTTTTTTTTTTTTCAGAAACTTGCTGAGCTCTGCACTCCGATCCCGGGGCTCTGCTGCAGCCCCTGCGAGGCTGTAGGAGCCACAGGCGCTGGGCGCCCCTGCAGCCCTGGGCACCCCTGCAGCCCTGCCCCAGGATCGCAGCTCAGTCCCCAGGTGGGCGCCCAGGGGCTTCTGGGACTGAGGGAGCCCAGGGGCAACATGCTGCTGGGGAGGCCTTGTGCAGAAGCACAATTGTTTCTAAAGCCCGCCCTACATATTCCCTTTTGCTCCACCACTCTCCTCAATCGCCTTTGTGAAGGTTGTCTTCACATGCTGTAAAGAGGACAGGGTTGGAACCGTATGCTTCCGCCCGCCCTGAAGTCTAAGGTCAGTGCACATAGGGACTCAGGATCCCTTCCAGGCCAGAGGTTCAGATAATCCGGGATCCTGGACCACTACTAGAGGGGCATTGGAAGTTTCACTGGCTTCCCCTGCAACCCACCTCCCAAGTGCACCCAAAAGAGGCCTTGACAATGAACTGGCAAGTTATATTTCTTGGGTATGAGACTGAACCCGGGGCAAGTTCTGATCCCAATGGTGAGGCTAATTCGTGTGGACCCCCAAACAGGGTCCTGGCTCTTCCCTGGTGCTTAAAAGAGTCAAACTCAATTCCCACTACCTGGTCAGATCTAAGGTAACCTTGGGGCTGGATTAAATCTTTCTTCTTAATATCATCCGGACATCTCTCCTCCTCTCGCTCTTTTTTCTCTCAAAGCCTATAATCCTACCGAAAGATAACCGTTGTGTAAAATATACCTGGCTTTGTTTAACGCTCCCGGCCAGCCTCCTTCTTCCCATCCCCCCAAGGTAAATTGAAGCCATTTAGTTTGGCAACCCGTTTCCCCACCCCCATTTAGCATTTTTCATTTTACTCTTTCCCATTTAGAATTTTAACAGTTTTCAAAAATGGGGATCTTAATAAAGGCACTTTGTTTGCCTTACGAACAGGTTGGCCTGGACCTCCTCCTTCCATCCACGCTTAGCCTTCTCACCCAAGCTCTTTGTGGAAGAACGCACCTGAACGTGCTTTATCCTTATCTGCCAAGGGAAGGTTAACAGGTAAATAAAGGCGGTACAGTAGGTGGCTCAAAAGTTTGGCGACTGGGTGCTCACTTCAGATGGGCGGTTTGAATCCATCCAGGGGTACTGCGGAAAAAGAAGGAAAAACCACAAAGCAATCTGCTTCGATGAAGATTCTAGCCACCGCCCCCCCCCCCCCAAGCCCCATGAAACTGTTGTGCTCCAACACACAGAGTGACCCTGAGCTGCAAGAGACCAACGCCAAGGCCGTCTATGGAGAACAGCGCGTAGGGCAAGTCTGAATATCTGCCAGCCGTCTTTTAGATAGCTTTCATATCAGCTCAAACGCACACATCAAGCTCGTTCATCTTATGCTTACTGGAAACATGATGTCATGGCGTGAAAATGACCATAGCACTCTCCTTGCTTTCACGGAGGAAAATCGGCCTGTGAGGCGCTCCCTCGTTCTATTTTTCTCTGTTGCTTTGCTTTCCACAGTTGGTGGAGCAAACTCACACAGTGTGCCGTGACCCGTTTTCATTTGCTGAGTGACCTCGCAGAGTTGGCCATGGACATAGTGATGGCGACTAGAAACTGCACAGCGGTGGCCCCGTTCAACGGGTGGCCAGAGCATGTACCACCGCCATCACCACCACCACCAGATCCCTGAGTATAAAGGGGCTTATTGCTCAGAAAAGCCGCAGGACCTCTATCTACCCTCTGCTTCCAACTCAGTGATGGCCTAAAAGATTCACCAGGACAAGCAGCAGCTCCTGCTGTCCCCAGCTCTGCTGTTCCATTGAAGCAACATGTAACAAGGCTCACTACCTTGGAGTCCTTTCCCACGTACAGTGACCCTGGAGAGCAGAGTGGCACTCCCCCTGCGGGTTTCCAAGACTGTGATTCTTTATGAGAGTAGAAAGCCCCGGCTCTCCACAGGGGCGGCTAGTGGCTTCCAACTGCTGACCTTGCTCACATGGCCGGCCTTGAGTTCAAAGCCCAACGCATAACCCCTTCACCCCCACTTCCAAGATTCCCTAAGGAAGTGTGTCTTTCTGCCCTCAGCAACTCTGGGAAATTATCAGGAGCTATAAAGAAGACCGGGAGATTCAAGCAGAGCGTTTTTGTTTAGATTTATCACTATTGTTTTATTGACTTCTTTGCCATGTTTTATGGTTAATCGGGCGAGTGTTGGCAGAGCAGAGCATCAGTTTTACAGTCAACAGTTCAAACACATTTTGTTTCAATTCATCCATAGGGCACCTCCGCTTCTCTGACTTCCTCCCTGTATTTCCTGTTTCCAGTCCTGCTTCTGAACTTTAGCTTTGTGTTAATGCTGCCTTTTGATCTTAAATGGTTGCTTATTCTAACACCAGGCCTGCGTTCAGTCCCAGAAGGATGACTAAGGGCCAGAGTCTTGGGTGTTAAGATTAGTCTCTCTCAGACTTATATGCCTGGTCTCTTTTATAATTTAAAACAGGGCTCTTTTTTTTTTTTTACTTCTAAAAGTAAATTAGTTAAATTTTTTGCATGGAGGATTTTAGATATAGTTAAAACCAAGGGCCTTAGAGACCATCTAGTCTAAATGCTTCTGATTTCTAAAACAATGATTTCTTGTAGCCCAGAGACCACCCAAGCTACAGAAGGCAGAACTGAGTTCACTGCTGCTACAGTGATCTGAATTCATTCCATTAAATGTTTACTAAGCACCTATTATGGGTCATCCATTGTTCTAGACCAGGGGTCCTCAAACTATGGCCCGCGGGCCACATGTGGTCCACAGAGGACATTTATCCGGCCCCGCTGGGTGTTTTTGCCCCGTTTGGTTTTTTTTACTTCAAAATAAGATATGTGCAGTGTGCATAGGAATCTGTTCATAGTTTTTTTGTTTTTAAACTATAGTCCGGCCCTCCAACAGGTCTGAGGGACAGTGAACTGGCCCCCCTGTTTACAAAGTTTGAGGACCCCTGTTCTGTGCAAAGCTTATGCAACTGAGGGAAACAAACAAAAATCTCTGCCTTCATTGAGTGCATCAGGTAGCAGGCACTCTTCTAAGGCCTTCACCTGTGTTCGCACAGGCAACCTATCCACAACCTGACCAGGTACACACGTGCTACAATTTTCACCCTTCAGAAAAGAAGAGATGGAACACAGGAAGGAGCGAGCCACGGCTGGATCCAGTTTGCACAGTCTGACTCTTAACACCAAAACAATAGTGCACACAACACACACATCTCAAGAGGCAGCATACACCCACATATGTATGTATGAAACGCAAAACTCACTGCCACTGAGTCAGTCTCGACTCATCGTGCCACCCTGCAGGACAGGACGGAACCCCCCCTGTGTGTTTCTGACACGGTAACTCTCTCTGTGAGTCAGAGCCGCCGCGTTTCATCCGTGGAGACAGTGGATTCCAACCTGCTGGTCTTGAGGTTGGCAGCCCAGCGTACACCAATGTTTCATTCTTTTTACTCCTTTCTGAAGCCCGCTCTTACACACACACACACACACACACACACACACACACACACACACCAGGAGGTACCTAAAACAAAAAACCAATGGAATTTTTTCAACGCTACATATTTGAATTTTTTAATAAAAACCTTATCAACTTCAAGATACTCTCCATACACTTAATACACTTGCCTGTCTGTCTGTCTATCTATCTCTCAATCTATCTATCTATCTCGATCACCTATAGAGAGAGTTACATTAGTATGTATATTTACATAAGTACGTGTTTGCAAGGGACTCTAGTGGTGCTACAGATAAGTACTTGGCTGCCAACCCAAAGGTCTGCAGTTCAAACCCACTAGCAGTTCCGTGGGAGAAAAGGCCTAAAAAAAACCCATTGGGGCAATTCTCTGCTGCCATATTGGATCACTTTGATTCAGAATTGACTTGAGGGCATACAATAGAAACATGCATTTGCAGATATATTGCAATAAAGTTCTTGTAAAACCGAGTCCCAAACTCTTCCTATTATATTGTTTCTTTCTTGAAAAAGGAACCAAAATTGGATAAGGGCAAGCGTCGTCTGAGAGTTATTATAAATTTGCTCCCTGAAGTCCACATCCTTCACTGACCAGCTGCATTCTAGGTCTTCTCATTTGTGTAATTGAAGCTTACGACACTTTCATATCCTTTTTTAACTCTTCCCAAATTCTTCGAGTTAGCTATAATTACCCTGTGTGATAGTTTTGTATCAACTTGACTTTTTGGTAGTTTGGTAGTTAAGGCCTAGTAATACTTAGAATTATGTGTGTGTGTGTGTGTGTGTGTGTGTCTGCATAAAGTTTCATCGGTTTGTTTCTCTAGAGAATCCAACCTAAGACACCTTACTTCACAGATGAGGCCATGAAGGCTCAGTAAAGCCAAGTGACTCCTTAATACCAGTCAGCAACGCTGGGACTTCTATATTTAGGTTTTCTGCCTCCAAAGCTGGAGCTTGTCTGTTGGCACTAACAGAGAGGATCTGAAAATTCTGGGGAAATCAACTGGTGTGGTGGTTATGGGTTGGGCTGCAAAGCCAAGGGCAATTTGAAACCACCAGCACCCCGTCGCAGAAAGACAAGGCTTTCTATGTCCTTGAAGAGTTATGGTCTTGGAGACTCACCGCAGCAGTTCCACCTTGACCTAGAGAGTCACGATGAGTCGGTCCGGACTCGATGGCAGTGAGTTTGGGTCAGCTTGGCATAGTGAAGGCAGACTATTACGGATAAGGAAGGGGCTTTCGGATACCGATATTTAACTGGTAAGGAAAGTGGTGTGCTCTCCCACCTGTCACGTCAAAGCATAGTTTTTGTTGCCTATTCTTATTCCTATTAAAATAATTTTTAAAAATGTACTCAGGGGTGCAGGAAGATTCCCTGATTTGCAATATCAACCCAGACAGCAAAACATTTATAGGACAAAGCCTGCTTCCTGAGTGATGCTCGATTCTATTACTCGTTTACATCTTCCTATAATAGAACTACAGACCGCAGGGCCAGCAAACAATAGCTCAGGATGAGGGGTCCCCTTGCTGGAGTGTACTGTGACAGAGGACAATCCTGGGGACACATGACAGGGAGTGAGTCCAGTCTGTACCCCGCCACAGAGTGACGAACCAAGAAGGGAACACAACAGATCAACAAAGGGAGCAAAGCCAAGCCACAAAGCCCCAGAGGAGCCCCCCAAATCAACTTCCGGCTAGGAGGGGCAGTTCCCAGAAACCCCAGGTCATAAAGGTCAAGTGGATAGACCTGGAATTATGAAGGCTTTTTTTGTTAGTTTATTTTTTCCTTTTGTATTTCATCTTTTTTCTTCTTTTAATTTTGTCTCTGCTATTGCTGGCTTGCCTACCTCTATAAGATAGGCATGGGAAGCAAGCCCGAGGAGAAAGCAATGGGCCAATGGTTCCAGAGGGACTTGGGGAGAAGAGGAGGCAGGGGAAGTGAATGGTGAGCAAACACCATAGACAGGGAACAACTAGGGCATTAAAATCAATGAGGAGGAGGAGGATGTAGAGCTCCTGGGGGTGTTGGAGCAATAGCAATCTAGCTGAGAGGAATGACTAAGAGGCAGAAGAAGGGTGATCATGATGGCAGAGCAGAAGGAAGGAGAAAGGAGTCAGAGGAAAGATCCAGGAAGCAAAGCTATGGATAGAGGTATAAACATAGGTGTGTACATCTTTAAATATATTCATAAAAATCAAGATATTGGCCTATGTACATATATTTATATGGCAGTACACTGAGGTAGTGGATGGACTTTGGGCCTCTGCTGAAGCTCTCCATCAATGCAAGAACACTTTGTTCTAGCAACTTGACATTCTGTGATGCTCACCCTCTTGGCACGATCGCTGAAGACAAATCGGGTGTATAGCAAATGTAGTGAAGAGAGCTGAGGGTGCCTGGCTAGCAAAAGATATAGCAGCTGGGGTCTTCAAGGTCTGAAGCTAAACAAGCAGCCATCTAGCAAAGAAGCAACAAAGCCCATATGGAAGAAGCACACCAGCCTGTGTGATCATAAGATATAGACAGGATCAGGTAACAGGCATCAGAAGACTCAAAGCAAGCAAACAAACAAAAAACATATTGTTGAGAAGAAGGGGTGGTCAGAGCAGAGACCCCAAACCCTTCTGTAGACAATGGGACATCCTTTCAGAGAAGGGTCACAAGGAAGGGATGAGTCAACCAGGGCGCAGTATAGCACTGCTGAAACACACAATATTCCTTGAGTCTTTCTCACCCCCCACTACCATGACCCCAGTCCCGTCTTTCACTGTGGGCTAGATTGGAGCATGTACACTGGTACAGATAAAAGCTCACGACACATGGAATTCAGGTCACATAAACCCCTCAGAAACAGAAATTGGAGTAATGATACCAGGAGGGTAGGGGGAAGGAGGGCAAGAAGGGGGTACGGATTGCATTGATCAACACATAACCACCACCACCACCCCTACCAGGGGGATGAACAGCAGAAACCATGGGGGAAGGGAGACAGCGGTAGGTGGAAGATATCAAGGGGTCACAAGGGTGGGAGGGTGGGAAGTGGGCGGGGGGAGAGGAGCTGATACCAAGGGCTCCGAGAGAAAGTGAATGTTTAGAAAATAATGATGGCAACATCTGTACAAGCGTGCCTGATATAATTGATCTATGGATTGTTATAAGAGCTGTAAGAGGCCCCAATAAAATGATCTTAAAAAAAAAAAAGAACTAGAGCGTTTTGGAGAGAAGACAATGTATGCCTAATTCTGCTGTCCTGAATTAAGTAAATTTGTAGGAAAACTATGCTGAAAAGTGATGGGAGATTTCCCCTGCATTAAAACATACTCATGTCAAGATATAGGCAGCCTTACGAGCAGAGATTCTTGTACACTTGAATATGGTGGATGGAGCTGTGGTACAATAGATACCTGGTCAGCTGATCTCCCGCTTGGCCCATTGTGCATTTGTTCTACTTTAGATATTTCTTGCTTCTTTTTATTTTTATTATTAGTTGGGAGTTAAGCACATATTTCGCATCGTTCTAAATTATCAATCATGTCCAATAGAATGGACAACTGCTGCCATATTCAGTTTCCAAACATTCTTTTTCTACATGGACAACTAGACATCATCTCTTGCTCCTCTGGGGACAGAGGATTTCTTTCTGGCTTATGTTAATATTTCTGGTGGTCTTTTCTTTTTTAATATACATTGTTTTCATCCTATTTTTTGTTTTGTTTTTGTTTCTGATATGTTTCCCAGTTTATGATGTACAGAAGGCATGGATGCATAGAGACAATAATTAATGTAACAACTTATGGGGATGGGGACAGCTTGAGGGGAAATTAGGAGCCAAATACTAGATACAGGAGATGATGCACTAGAATTGATCATGGAGATGTCTTTTTTAAATATGACTGAACTATGGAAATGTATGCTTTGGGAATTTTATCTCAATTAGAAACCATTTGAAAAACAAAGAATTGGGGTGGGGGAGATATCGGCACCCATTGACTTCCTGGGCACATGTCCCTCAGTCTCCATACACACCCGTCTTCCGTCCTTTCTTCTTTCTTCCTAACTCCCTCTTTCCCTTTTCCCCCTTTCCTCTTTCTTATCCCCCACCCCAAGTGCATTTCAGAAAAGACATTTTCTTTTCTTATTTTCTCATTCAAAATGAATAGAGCCTTAGGAAGTCTTATAGGGGCCAAAAAAAAAAAAGACCACATCTATATTTAATATCCGATTGCATAAGAAACCATCGGTGAAAAACTTCCACTGGTTTTTGGCCATTGAGCGTTTAGTGTCTCGAGGTGTATGAGAAGCGGCAACACCGCATCACTCAATTTTCCTCCTAAAATGAGACCACAGGGGGTGCAGGGTGGCACAGATTGCTCATCGTAGGCATCTCTGCTCTGGAAATGAAGTGGGACATACATGAGCTAAACGGAATGAAGTCTGATGTCACTCCAGCAAGGGGGCAGGGGAGGCTCAGGGTGTGTGTGTGTGTGTGTGTGTGTGTGTGTGCGCGCGCGCGCGTGCGCAAAATCTAACCAGGGACCTAGAGACCACTAGGTCTCTATGTTCTCTTATTTCTGCAGGGAGTTTTCCAATATTGACTTGTAGTCACAGCTCACGTGTTGGTATCCTCTCCCTGTGACCTCACTGAGAAAAGCATTCCTTTTAACGCACCATCTAGAACTCTTGAGAACCACAAGAGTTACGGCCTTGACATGAAACACGCAGGAGGAAATAAGCCTCTCTTGAAGTGGGAATGACTTGGGATTTCTTGGGGACCCTTCAAACTAATCTGAGCCAAGTTCTCAAAGCATGAATGCCTCACAAGTGCCTGCAAATAGGTGTCATTGTCTCGTTTATTGCCCTTGTTGCAAGGACAGTGATATATGGGCTAGCTTGCCTCCCTCTGAACACTGACTGGCTTGTCAGTAGATTTGGAATGATCTTTGGGCAAGGCTGGTGGGTCCACGTGCAGGGAGGTAAACTATTTTGTGATAACAGTTAACCCCCCTTTAAATAATTGTGTAAGGCTTTTATCTGGGGAGACAAGGGAAATACTGTCCCATCGTGAACATATGAAAAAACCCCCGAAATCACAGAAGGGGAGATGGTGAAATAATCGTGGACCAAGTTCTAACTAGGGAAAGATGGACTAGAAATCAAACTTTGGGAACCTATGATATTTCAGTACTATTCAACATGCTTTCAATGGGCCTCCTGTGGGCTCCTCTGGGCTAAGTTGATACTATTTTGATACACGTTTAAAACCATACACAGCAGGCCTCTTTTTAGGAGCAAATGGCCCCTGGCTCGATCACCCCAAGATATGAATGGTGTGTCCCTGTCCCCACTGAAAATATTTTCCTTCAAAAAAAAGAAACCCAAAAAACATTCCTTCTTCCTCTTCTTTTGAAGAGCACAAATGGACCAGTTCCATCCGTGAACGCTGAAGAGAAAGCCATTTTGTTCTGTCCTGTATCATTTGACACCGAGAAAAATGAAACACGGGCCTTACCTGCAGCCCAGGCCTGGGCACCATCGTGTTAGCGCCTACAGTCTTACACCTCTGCTTCTGAAGGGCCTTGAGTCAGGGAGGGAGGCTTGCCTGGTGCTTTCCATTTGCAAGTTTTCTCTTTAATTTCCTTATAGTCATTTTCAGAGGCATAAATTACTAGTCAGGCCTTTCATGTTCATCCATCACCCTCGGTTTAGCACAGAATGCTTCTCACTAGCTCAGAAGAGTTTCTGGTCTGGGTTCTAGCCCACCTTTGCTGTTAACGAACTCTGCGGCTTTGGGCAAGTTACGCCCCCTTTCTGGGGTCTCTGTGTTCTCATCTCTGAAGTCTAAGTCCCTTCAAATACCAACAATTGTGCTGATGCCGTGGGACCGGGCATTCACGACAGCAGGGTAGTGATCTGTGCCAACTGCCAACGATGCAGCTTCGCGAGATCTTTACTTCTGTCACGGAAACTCCTGGGTAAGTTTGCTGGAGAAAAACTTGGACGGAGGGTGAGATCGATGGATTCACTGAGAGAGGGATTCAGGCTTAACTCTTCCAGTATTGTTAACACCATCGTCTTTCTTTTCCTTAATGAAAGTAACTATCCTGTTTACCTTTAGAAATGTCTATGTTGATGGATTGGAGAGGAAATGTATAACATGGTACCTATTTGAGGGCATTTAAATTTTTTGCTTTGAATTAAGAATATGCTAGCATAAGTCTCCATAAATTCTCAGCCTCCCGGAGGCCACTGGTGCTCTTCAATCCAAGAATGAACCATTCAGGTCATTGTTGGTGACTTTGACATATAGCAATATAATCCCTAACCCCTATAGAAGCCTTCTGTTGTTTACCTGCTATGGAGTTGACCCTCGGCTCTTGGAGACCACATGAATAGCTTGTTATTGGACTGTTGGTATTCACAGAGATCTCATTATCTCATTTAAAATGTAGATCACCAGGCCTTTCTTCCTAATCTGCCTTAGTTCAGAAGCTTTGGTGAGTCCTGATCAACATCAGAACAGCACACAAGCATCCCCTGGCAGAAGGACAGTGACTGCCCACGAGATGCCTCGGCTGGGACTTGAACCTGGAGCTTCTGCACAGAAGGTGAGATATCTACCACTAGACAACCACTGCCCTCGGAGAGCCTCTCCCCACCGCCATTGAGTCCATGGCAGCTCACAGCGATCCAACCTTGAGTTCCCGAGACGGTTCGTTTGTGTGGGAGCAGAGCCAAAACCTCATCTCTCTTCTGAGGAGCCCCTGGCTTGTCAGAACAGCCCACTTGGTGGTTAGCTGCCTGGCACCTATCCCAGAAAGCCTACATAACAAAAAAACCAGATTCACTGCCATTGAGTGAATAGCAGCGCTATAGGACAGGGTAGAATTGCCCCTGTGTGTTCCCAAGAATGCTGCTCTTCCAGGAGTAGAAAGCCCTGTCTTTCTCTTGCGGAAAGACTGGGAATTGTCAACTGCTAACTTTGCAGATTGCCCACACCTAGCCACCATGCTATCAGGGCTCCTTAGAAAGCCTCAAGCTTATCTTTATTGGGGGAGCAGGGAGAGAGGATAGGGGGGCATGGTGGAAGAAGTATGACAATTTATTGCCTTTTTCTCAAAATAGGGCACAACTTGATTATTCATTACTCCATGAAAATGAATGGAATATTTCTCACATCGCAGAGTCGGGTTAGCGCTTGGGAAAGAATTGGGCAGAATTCAGTTTATTAAACTCTTCTATTTCAAAGTCGATAACATCAGGGAATACAGTGAAGTTTGAATAGTTCTTAGTCTTAGGCAGAGTATGTCTGCTAGCACACCATTAGGACGGAAGGTTACATAACTTTTGAGTTATGCATCTGGTGTTCGCTCATTGGGATTGGTCGATGCAGTCAGATTCACAGTCTACCTCTCTGGTGACTGGGAAGGCACATACATGGTCCAGTAGAAAATGTGTGGACTCCAGGTTTTAGTTTAGGCAATAATTATTGAATCTCTTTGTAAAATGGGTATAAAATTTACTCCACCAGATAGTTATGAAAATTAATCTTTAAATAGATGGAAAGATTCTGACAGCTAGCAATATCTCAAAATTGTACTCCATTCTATCTTCTTCAATTAGCAAGATGACTTGGGTTAAAAAAACGTATGAACCAGAAATGTAGCAATTCGGTATTCTACTCAGTGGTGTCACTTGGATCATTGTCATCCAGTTCAGGAACTCATGAGGTCACCCCACACCCTTGCAAATGGATCCCTTCCCATAGCAGACCAGCTAGTATCCTTATTGCCATCTATTATCTCTCTTATTCCTAGGTTAATATGTCTTAAAGAGTGATAAATTGCTTACATGTACTATTTCTTAGATTTATGGATAAACCCCAAAAAGCAAACTCACTGCCAATGAGCGATTCCGACTGATAGTGACCCTATGGGACAGGCTAGAACTGCCTGTGTGGGTTTCTAAGATGGTAATTCCTTCCCCCCCCCTACAGTTTTATTGGCATATACTTCACATATCATACAATTCAATAGTCCACTCCCATTAAAAAGAGTTGTACTATCATCACCACCATCAACTTTAAAACATTTTCCTCATCCAAGGTTGTAACTCTTTTTTCTTTTTAAACAATTTTACTGGGGCTTGTACAGTTCTTATCACAATCCATACATATATACATTGTGTCGAGCACATTGGTACATTTGTTGCCATCATCATTTTCAAATCATTTTCTTTCTACATGAGCCCTTGGTATCCGCTCCTCATTTCTTCCCTTCCCTCTCCCCTTTCCCCCTCACAAACCCTTGATAATTTATAAATCATTATTGTTTTTTCATGTCTTACACTGACCGATGTCTCCCTTCACCCACTTTTCTGTTGTTCACCCTCCAGGGAGGGGGTTATATGTAGATCATTGTGATAGGTTCTCCCTTTCTACCCCCACCTTCCTCTTCCCCTGTTGGTATCGCTACTCTCATTATTGGTCCTGAGGGGTTTATCTGTCCTGGATTCCCGGTGTTTCCAGATCTTATCTGTACCCATGTACATGTTCTGGTCTAGCAAGGCTCAACTTAACAAAAGTAGAAAGCCTCCTCTCTATCCTGAAGAGCAGCTGGTGGTTTCAAACTGCTGACCTTGTGGTTAGCAGCCCAATGTGTAACCACTATCCCTCCACCAGGACTCCTGGATATTAGCAGCAAAATTGTAAAACCTTTCTATATTGATTTGCAACATTATTAGTGAAACAGTAGTAACTGACTGGAAGCCTGTTTGCATTTTTTCTATTTTTCCATTAACTAGGACTTCATTTTCAAAAAATAAGTTACTGACATAGGTGAACACATACTAATTATTGCAATATTGTAGCTAAAATACCATAACACATAAATTCATAGATCACAATATTATAGCTAAAACAACATCAACTACTACTAAAACACTAGCAGCAACAGAAAGAATAGCGTCACTTGTAGTGCCTGAAGTCAAAGCCACATGATTCAAAGTGTCGTTTTAATTGGATAATATTGGCAGCAGAACAGGAGCGCGTAGAGTTCAAAGTTATCAGTATAGAGTTTTAGCCTGTAGGGACATTGATACATGTAAACTGGGCTTATGAAAAACATCTTGTTCTGGTTAAAACTAACTAGGGATATTTTTATTTAAATAGAATAAATTTCTGAGGAGCACTGTACAAAAACTGTATAGTGATTTTTAGCATCACCATCTGACATTGTCACCTGGTAAAATAACAATCTTTCGGTGTCATTAAGCTCAACTGAATTGTCATAATTCTGCCATCCCAGTGTACAGCCAGAATGCTCCTTAGAATCGAGAATGATGAGCCTTCATCTTAGGCACTTTGGAATTTTATCAGAGGGATCTGTTCCTGGAGAAAGACTTCATACTTGGTGAAGTAGAACGCCAGAGAAAAATCCAATGGGACAGATTGACACCGTGGCTGCGGCAATGGATTTAAGCACAGAAAAAATTGTGAGAATGGTGCAGGACTGAACAATATTTTGTTCTGTTGTATAGAGTGGATACAAGTTGGAACCGATCCAATTCCATGTAACAACAATAACCACCTGGATAGTTATTTTTTAAAATAATGATTATGTCTAAATTGTATGTCTCATAACCTAAGTATAAGCATGAATCATAAACAAATATTATCTAATCAATCACTCATAGTGACCCCTTGTGTGTTTCTGAGACTGTAACTATTTACAGGATTAGAAAGCCCAGTCTCTCTTACGGAGCTTCTGGTGGTTTCAAACTGCAAACCATTCAGATGGCGGCCCAAGACCTTAATCCTACACATTGCGGGCTTCTGAGCAGACAACTACTATTAAATGAGTAGACTACTACACATTTAATCTATGTGTATGCTCCTCCCTGACCTTTCCTGTTCCTCCCCCTTCTTTCAGAAGTGATCATGACCCCGAACTTGTGTTTATCATTTGTTTTGGCATCATTGTTCTTAGGTGTGTCATCAAGTCAGTTGAGACACATAGTGATGCTACAGAACAACAGAATGAAACACTGCCTGCTCCTGAACCATCTTCGTAGTTGCTGTCACGTTTGAGCTCATTGTTGTAGCCATGGTGCTATCTCATATTGTTCAGGGGCTTCCTCTTGTTGGCTAATCCTCTACTTTACCGAGCATAATATTCTTTGCCAAGGACTAATCTCTCCTGACAACCTGATCAAAATACACGAGACAAAGTCTTTCCATCCGCACTTTAAAAAATAAACATCTTTCTGGGGGCTCATACAACTCTTATCACAATCCATACATACATCAATTGCGTAAGGCACATTTGTATATTCATTGACCTCATCATGCTCAAAACATTTGCTCTCCACGTAAGCTCCTGCCATCAGCTCCTCATTTTCCACCCTCCCTCTCCATTCCCCCCTCCCTCATGAATGCTTGATAATTTATGAATTATTATTTGGTCATAGCTTACACTGTCCGACGTCTCCCTTCACCCACTTTTCTGTTGTCCATCCCCCAGAGAGGAGGTTATATGTAGATACTTGTAATTGGTTCCCCTTTTCTATCCATCCTCACTTCTAAGCATTCTGGCTTCTTAGAAGCCTGTCTGGCTTTTCCAAATTTGTTTGTACTTCTGGCAGTCTATGGTAATTTCAACATTCTTCACCAGTGTCATGATTCAAACACATAAATTCTTCTGCTTTTCAATAGTTAAAAAATGCACATATATATTTCACAGAAGCAATAGTTTTGATTAATTTGACTGTGAGCAAACCACTCTACTAACTTTTGCCTTCCATAAATATTTTCCTTTAATTAAAATTTTAATTTCCAGAATACATTACTGATTTTTTTTCATGTGGCTATAATTTGCATGGACACCACTCATAGTATTCGATAGTGTGAGAATACCACAATTTACTTACTCATTTTTCTGATGATAGACTTTTTCTTCCTCCATCTCACAAAACACACGCAATGATGCCAACTGCAGGAGGAAAGCTGAATCAGTGAATGTGTAAGCATCTCAGCGCGGGCAGGGGTCTCCTTCACACGGCTGCTCTGGCACCTAAGGCTGCATCAGGGTAGGTCCCTGTGGCTTCTCCTTGGGGATGTCTTGCAGGAAGTGAGCCTTGCCAGCTGAAGTAGGGAACTGGCTAAGGCAGCTGCACCCTGGTCTGACTATCACAAAGCAAGAGACCCAAGAACTGCAAAGGCGAGGCTCAGCAAGCCATATGTCCCCCAACCCTTCAATTAACCCCACATGTGTTTATCGGCCATTTTTTTGGCACAATAAACTTTAAGTATCTCAATCTACCCCTTGTCAACTTGGCACCTGTACATAATTCTTTAGCCTCACAATTGCAATTAAGTAATGCCTACACCTTAATCCTGTGAATATGTTCCCCCACCTATGAAAGTTTGTAAACCAAACACTTCATTCCTTATTCCCCCAAATTTTGGGTATTCAATTTATATACTGCCCACTTACATCAACCCAGTGCTCTGAGGAGACAATCACACTTTTCCACATGAAGAAATCTTCATTCCAATT
This sequence comes from Tenrec ecaudatus, assembly GCF_050624435.1. NCBI lineage: Eukaryota > Metazoa > Chordata > Mammalia > Afrosoricida > Tenrecidae > Tenrec > Tenrec ecaudatus. The sequence continues at coordinate 157,266,012 of NC_134535.1, read as the reverse complement.
GGAACCATGTGAAGTCTGCATCCATAAGCAAAATCAAATGCAGACAGGCCATCCATAAAGTCAGCAACAATATGCACCAGTTCACAGACTAAAAAATCTCCATCTGGTTGGGTTCTGGTCAACCCAATGTGGACTGCCTCACTCAGCCTCCATAGGGTGCCCATTGGTCACCTTGCATTTAGACCATGAGTTCTTATCAATACTCAGCAAGCCTAGCCCCCTCGTGCTAGGTCATGAACCGTAGACCAGTCAACCTGCTCTTATCTTCTCCTCTTTTTCCTGTAAACCAGGTCCACAGGAGTCAGTGGCCAAACTCAACCTGTCTCTTTATTGCTGCATTTCTCCCTCTTCCACTCAACAAGTAGATCCAGGTGGTCACCTAGCAAGCAGGCCCACAGGTGTCCTTTAACATGCAGTCCCAGAGAGGAGTTTTCTTCATGGGTCCAGATTTTTTCCAGCTTCTGACAAAGACCATCAGTTCCGGAGTACTCCAAAGCACTGGGTGGGGCATATCTTTTCAAAGCTTTCTTTACAGGTATGACCTAAACCCATCTAAAGATCAAATTTTAGATGGCTGAAAGCAAGTGGGCTTACAAACTTTCTATTTTCATACTTTTCATATTTTCCCAGAAAACAACTGAGCAAACAGTGTGGCTTTATCTGACCTCTGGCTAGACAAAGAAGAAAAACTACCATGAGGGAGAGGTCAAACATCTACTCTCCATCTTATGATTTGTTTCTCTAGTACCCCACTGCCAAGGTACCATAATGTGTTAGTCTGGGTACTTTAGAGAAACAAATCCACAGAAACTCATGTATAAGAGAGAGTTTTATATAAAGGGTAAATGCATATCAAGAAAACATCCCAACCCAGTGCTGCCCAAGCCCACAAGTCCACATTAACCCATATGTCCGACACCAATCCACAAAGTCCTCCTCCATCTCACAAAACACAGGCAATGATGCAGACTGTATCATATGACTTTTTAATGTCTTACAGGGACCAGTGTCAGTCCCCCAGGGAGGGGGTTATGTGTAGATCATTGTGATCGGTACCCTCTCTCCCCCTTCCCCTCCTGTTATCACTACTCTCATTATTGGTCCTAAGGGGTTTATGTGGCCTGGATTCCCTGTGTTAATAGTTCTTATCTGTACCAGTGTACATGCTCTGATCTAGCCGGCTTTGTAAGGTAGAGTTGGGGCCATGATAGTGGGGGTGGGGTGGGGAGGAAGCATTAAAGAACTAGAGGAAAGTTGTATTTTTCTTCGGTGCTATACTGCACCCTGACTGACTCATCTCTTCTGTAAGGGGATGTCCAGTTGTCTACAGATGTGCTGTGGGTTTCCACTCTGTGCTCCCCCTCATTCACATTGATAATGATTTTTTTGTTCTGGGTCTTTGATGCCTGACACCTAATCCCATCAACATCTCATGTCCACACAGGCTGGTGTGCTTCTTGCATGTGGGCTTTGTTACTTTCCTCCTAGACTGCCACTTGTTTAACTTCAAGCCTTTAAGACCCAAGTCACTATATCTTTTGATAGCTGGGCTCCATCACCTTTCTTCACCACATTTGCTTATGTGCCCATTTTGTCTTCAGCAATCATTTTCATGCTTTTCTTGTAACGCATTGGAATTCTTTATATATTCTATAGAAACACAACAGCACCAACATGTCCAACAAAATAATTGGGCTGAGTCATGTGGGCTTCTAATTAATTAAATTAATTAAATTTTGTTTTTGATGCTATGTGTGTTTTAAGTATCTTCTCCAAGTTTATAGGGATTTTTTTCATTCTCTTTATGGAATATTTGTTTATCTTTGTGACTCACGCCTCTTGGGTCATGCTAAGAAGTCTTCCCATTTCTGAATCACAAGGATCTTTTCCTGTAGCATATTCTAAAATTGAACAAAACTTTGCCATTTGTAGTTGAGCAAGATTTTATTCTAATGATGAATGAAAAGTAGGCTAATTTCTTCTCATATATCATCTAGTTTACCAATTCACTCCTCAAGTGCATCTACGTCGCTTAACACCAACACCACTGTTCCAATTTTAATTGTGATTATTCATGTAAACATTTTCATTTGCTAACTTGTCTGGTCATTTTGATTTGATAATCTCTTGCCTTTTTTCTCAAATTAAAATAATTCCTTTAAGGATTTTATGCATAATTACTTCATATTTTGCAGTTTATATTTCTAATATCTAAAGTCCTTGGGTTCTAAATCTAATTTTGTTATTGCTGGTTTATTGATTGTGAAGTTATCTTTTTCTTTTCTTTCCTTTCTCTTATTTGATAAGAACCCTAAGTACCTGACTTGAGAATACTTTTCTTCATGGCAGGCTTTTTTTTTGGAGGGGGGGGGGGTGTTAATTTGTCATGATCAAGAGGGGATTGGTCTACCTTAGCTACACTTGCAGCCTCAGGGAAATATGGGACCTCAGCTGATGTATGTCAAGCACGTTAGGGCCGAAGGCTAATTATCCAGTTGCCTGGACTGGCAGGAGCATTTGTTCCCAGGGAAAATGTCTATTTTTACTTTGGGTTGGAACTCATTATTATTTGTTTGTTTAGGTGCTTTAAGAGTTCTTTTTTCTCTGCCCCCCCCCCTCTCAATCTTTTTCATAGTAGTCTTTTTATAAACTTAAAAGTGGGTTTGGGGGCCCAGATGCCTCTAGGTTTTGAATACTAGCATGGCTAGAGAGTGTCATTTCAAAGGATTGCCAGAGAAGAACATTTCAAAGTTCCTTCAGGAAGCTGTGTTATTCCCCAGTGACTACTTGCTGTATTTCACTTAGTGTATTCTGCTGACATCGATGGCTGTTTCTTATACCCTTCGTTTTCAAAGGGCAAGTGGTATTCACTATTGTCTTCCCATGATAATAGTTTCTATGATTATATAGATACAATGTGAACTTCATACACTTTGTTTCCATGGGGGGTGGGGGTGGGGCTGGAATATGCCAGGAGGAGGAGGAGGAGGAGGAGGAGGAGGAGGAGGAGGAGGAAAAGGAGGAAGAAGAGGGGAAGTAGCGAAAGATCTTTTATGTGACAGAGAGCTCATGCCTTTCGTGACCATAGTTTTTCTTATTTCAGATTTAGAAAGGACCCGGAGAGTAACTGCTCCCTGCGCTACGCAGCCTTTTCTACCCTACCTGTCTAATTGATTAGGTCAGTGATCAATGGTTCATTTCTCGTTTTTCTCTTTGGAGTTATCCTCTTGGACAACTCTCTCTTTAGTGGAATAGATTTTTTATTTGGGCGCATAGTCTTCTCAGTAGAAAGGCTTTGATTGAATAATAAGTATATTGAATAAATAAGTATAACACAAAGAAACGGGGTAAAGATGTTCTATTGAACTTTGACTCATGTACTAATATTTTGCTTTGTAAATACGATACTACAAATGGAAGACTTTAACAGCAACAACAGAAAGAAAAATAATAATAATAATATGAAGAAAAAATTCACCATGCAAACCAACAACCAGGCATAAGGTGTCAAAAAATCCTCTTAGAATCAAAGGCAGGGGATGTGGTGGGGAGGGGGAGTCTAAAGCAATTTTGCCCTTCTATCATGCTTTATAGTGAGGTATGTTTTAAGGAACTTGTTGAATTCAGCTTTATATGGGGCTTTTCTTACTAGTTACAGAAGGGGATATGCCTGAGTTAAATTAAATCTAGTTTTCTGCTTCAAACATCAGTTTTCTGTCATATTACTGGAATCAATGGGATTGTTCTCATTAAAAAAACAAAACAAAAAAAACCCCACCACTGTTTGGAGCATTTTGAGCTTCAGTTACCTTGCTTATATTGCTTCCTGCATTTCTAGACAGATTTTCAAATTTCCTCCACCCCCTGCTGACTGACATCACAATAGGCTTTATTGTCCAGTGTGCTGGGGTGTCAGACTACTAATACCATAACTGGAGCCTCTGGGGATCTGCTTCTGAAGACAGGGGTGTTCTCTTGGAATCCCTTACACCTCCCTCTCTGCCCCGCCCCCAGATTTGTAGGTGTCAGTAAAGCAAGTACTGTACAAATCTAATCAAGCAGATCATTAGTCAACTGTCACTCTTGGTTCAAATGAGCTGAAGGTCATTACATTTAGTAATACAGAATACTTACTACTGATAGTTTGCGCCCCTCCCAATGCTTCACCCCAAACGTGCACTAAAATGAATACTAGAATCCAGGCATGTCTTGAAGGCATGATGGTAGTTTCGTTAAGCAAATAGCACAGAGAGATACAAAGATGAAATAGAAGGGGACATAACACTAAAGTTTCAGTCCATTGGGAAAGACGCTCTAGAGCAGCGGTTCTCAACCTGTGGGTCTTGACCCCTTTGGCCGTCCAAGGACCCTTTTACAGGGGTCACCAAAGACCATCAGAAAACACATATTTCTGATGGTCTGAGGAACTGCAGATACGCCCACAGACGAGTACCCAGTATGAAGACTGTGATCCATGCTACACCAGGCTTCAAGACAAAATTTCATTGATTTGTCATTAGAAATAAATATTTCATGATATAGAATGACATATCGTTTTGTGATGAATCACTATGCTTTAATTATGTTCCATTTGTACCAATGAAAATACATCCTGCATATCAGATATTTATATGACAATTCATAACAGTAGCAAAATGACAGGTGTGAAGTGGCAACGAAAATCATGTTATGGTGGGGGTCACCACAACATGAGGAACCGTATGAAAGCGTCGTGGCAGGAGGAAGGTTGAGAACCACTGCTCTAGAGGATCACTGAAGATGGATTAGATGAATCTTCAACGCAAGCAAGTGCTTTTGTAGATGAACTTTATTTTTTTCATTCATTGTGCTGGGGCAATCAGCAGAGAGTGGACTTAAAAAATGATATATGTAATTTAATGAAGATGGAGAGACAGTGGGGCTGCTAACCATAAGGTCAGCAGTTTGAAACCTCCCAGCAGCTCATTGGGAGAAAGACGAGGCTTTTTACTCCTTTAAAGAGTTCGAATCCCCAAAACCCACAGGAGGCAGTTCGACTTAGTCCTATAAAGGTCCAGAGGAGTCCGAATCGCCGTGTTGGTAGTGAGATATCAACAGAGGATGTCTGAGCACATCGGCAGATAGGACTTGTTTGAAGGGAGTCGGCAAGATCTTTCCAGGTAAAGGAAAGCCCATGTGCAGGTCAGACAGCACAGAGGACATGCAGTGCTAGTTCAACCAACAGTCCAGCAAGGGTTAGGTTTGGCAAGAAAGTGACACATCGTCTAGCAAAGGTCAGAGGTCGAGGTTAGTTTATTGACTGCCTAGACTTGGGAGACACTTAAAAGATTTTGAGAAAGGGGTGCTGGAATCTGAACTCCGGTGCAAGAGGACAAAGTTTATAAAGGTTTTGTCTCCCAGGATGAGTAATTTTTGTAAAAGCAAACAAGGAACGTCCAATGACAACCAGTTAGCATTCCTCCTTGTCGCCTTGGCCTTTAGAGATAAGAATCAGGGCATGGCTGAAGACACCTAGCTGTCAGTGGTGGACTTCTGACCTGAGTAAGGGTAACTTTGTGGTTCATATGAAACAGGTCTTGCTCTTTACTTCCTAAAAAATTTCATGCTACTATCACGAGGCAGTGGCAGTAGTAGAATTCTTGCCTTCCATGAGGGAGATCTGTACAGGATTTGGGGTGCATGCAGTGAAAGAGCAGTCCCCACCACTCATGGATGGGGTTGCTAAGGAGAAGTCACAAAGCCCTGGTGGTACAGTGGTTCCACGTTGGGCAGCAATCTGCATGGTCAGCAGTTGGAAGCCACGAGCAGCGTTGTGGGAGAAAGACTGGACTTTCTACTCCCATCCACAGTTACCGTTTCGGAAACCCACTGGGGCTGGCTATGAGTCAGCATTGACTCCTTGGCAGTGAGAAGGAGGAGTCAACGTGGTAGGAGTTAAGAACATTGTCAATGCTTATCTAGACAGATCAGAGGACCATGCTGCCCCTGCATTTTTCTGGTCTGACTCTGTGTGACTCTTAGAACTTTGGACTGTGGTTTTGAATTTGAATCCTCATTTGACTGTGCTTATTATTTACCGCCTTTCAGAGTCTGTTTTAGGACCGAGATTTTATTTTATGCATGTCTTTTCTTTATTTTGGGACAGAACAAGAAGCCCCAGCTATTTAAAAACAGTAAATATTCCTTGAAAAAAAAGAACTGAAAAATAATTGTTAATGTGGCATTTTCATAATACATTATTTATATTAATTTTAAATTTGTTCTATAGACATTAAAAAATGCTTACGTTGACTTTTTGCATATAGTCAATTGCCATCACGTAATGGTGAGGGGGGGCTGAGTAAGAAAATGACAATTTTCTTTCCACCTGTATAGGCTTTAGTCAAAATGAAACCCACTTTGAAGAAAGGGTGATAGAGTCTAGGGTTCAATCTACAATCCTTTAGGGGCCTCCTCTGGAAACCCAAGAGTTTGATATTTGCCTTAGAGGTGGGTGACTAAAATCCTGACTTAGATGTAGTCATCTTTTTTTTTCTTTTCAATATTTGTCCATTTACTATCTTCTTCTTTGGGGTTTTTTTCTCTCTCAGTGTTTCCACTTAAGTTCAATGTTTGTATCTCCTCCTCTGACCTCTCTGCCCGGGAAAGTAGTAAAACTTCCTGCATTGGCATAACTTCTAAACCTGACAGGTAGTATTTAGACATTGATTTATAGCCTCTAGCCTACATTAGTTTCCAGCCTCTTGCACACATACGGAGACCCCAGTGTGCTCCGCAGATGCACGCTATTTTTAATGGATGTGAACTTAACCATTAATGTAACATCTCTGGTTTAATGCAGATACCTTTGTTAAATGACAATATAATTACTAGTCATCGCAAACCTCAAAAAGGCTGGGAGGTTCGGTTCAGTTAAACACCTGAGAGCTCAGATGTTTATCTCCAGTTTACCCCTTGAGTTTGGCAAGTCCGGGCTGGAAAACTCTGGAAATCCATTTTACACATGAGACCTCTGTCAGTAATTCTTGTTGCTCGGTTTCTCAATATCAGTGCCTCTATTTTTAATATTTGGCCTAGTGAGCGCAGTAAAACAAAACATGCAGAGATGAAAGGCTGTCACATCAGACCGAGAGCTGCATGTGTCTTATTATTTCACAAGCTGGTGACAACAATGGAGAACGATTTGATGCTTTCTGTTGGGTGAGGAGCTGTTTTTGCCTGCCTCTCTTTCCCAGTTTCTGGTTTTTGAAAGTTTGCTGCTGCTCTGGAGGTCTGGCACTTCTTTGGCATCAGCTTGGGGGTGGGGGACTTGCTGGGGATGACTCAGATCAATTCTATTTGAAGACAAGGCTTTTTCCTAGCAAAAGTCCAAATGTTTAGACTTCCTTCAGGGTGCTAGGGCAAGCCAGCAGGTTGTGTACTTAAAAAAATAATAATTAAAATACTTTCAACACTGTGTGTTTTGTGTTTAGTTTAGGAGGTACATTGCATCAGTGGCGGTTTTTCCAGTTGGACATTCCTTTTGCTGACCTTTTTGGTCCCTTCGCTTGTCTTCTGTTTCATAAGAAGGCTTTGAAACAAGGAAGAACTGTACGTGCGCGAGGATCTTGAGCATGGCCTTCAGAGAAGTGGCCGTTGTCTGCTGCTGAAGTTTGGTGATTTTTCTGCTTCCTGGAGGAAAGTCAAACTCTGCAGTCAATATGTGGTGTAGACCATTTCCGAGTCATGAATCAATTGCACGCAGCTCATACCCTTGTGGATGAAAATGGGGCATCCTGAGCTGTAAGCTCCCATGCTTAAAAGGGAAGCTTAGTCTTTCTGTCTTCCTTCCTTCCTTCCTTCCTTCCTTCCTTCCTTCCTTCCTTCCTTCCTTCCTTCCCTCCCTCCCTCCCTCCCTCCCTCCCTTCCTCTCTTTCTTTCAGCTCAGGAACAGAGCCATCATCCTGGAGAAGTTTCAGCTTAGATTGAATTCTGGTGTCGGGGAGTCTGAGAGGTCTCTTGGATGAGAAATCTTTCGAGGTAAGAGTTTAAGTGAATCAACTGCTCTTCTTCCACAAAAACGGGTTAAGTTGCATACATTTAGTTCAATTCCACAAATACACTTTGACTGGCTGCTATGTGTTTATGTTACGTGAAGGAACGGGGGAAAGAGAAGAGGTAGAAGAAGATGTTTCTCGTCATCGACCTACCAGTGTTATTGTTAGGCGCTGCTGAGTCAGCTCTGATAGTCATTAGTTCAAGAGGGAGACCCTGCCCGATGCTGGCCCATGTCCCCTGTTTGAATCCATCGTTATAGCCACTCCATCAGTCTCTATTGTTGGGGGGTGGGTTCCCTTTTTTGCTGACCTATGAATGAGTAAATCAACTAAATTAAAACTTTCTTGGGTGATATATATATTTTTTAATCACAAGAAGCAATCACAGGCCTTGGCATCATATCACTTTACCTAGTGTTAGCTCAGGAGACATGTGCACTGCTTTTACATTGAGCCAGGTTTTTGATGTTTCTTTGGTGTGTGGGGCCTAGGTGGCATGGGGGTTATGTGTAGGACGGCTAACTGCAAAAGTCAGCAGTTTGAATGCACCAGCCACTCTGTTGGGGACAGTGAGGCGTTTTGCTCTCATAAAGATTTGCAGCCTTGGAAATCCACAGAGACACTTCTTTCTACTCAGTCATGTATGGTAGTTGTGAGTCAGAAACAACATGCAGGTAGTGGGTTTGGATTGTGGTTTGGGTTTGGATTTTGGTTTGGGTATGGATTAACAAAATATTTTTTTCAAAAGAAGCAGAGCCCAGATATTAGTATGGATTTAAATCGCAGTGTGTAATTTTGATCTTAATAGAGTTGAGAGGAATTCTTCATCGAATATAAGTATTAATTACCTAGCAGAGTGCCTAGCATACAACGTTGTCATTGCTAAGGATTTATCTTTTATTTCTAATCTACTCGATTTCTAGTGACTTGAACCCCATTGCACGTCTATAGCTTTTATGGAGCTGAGATCTGCTGTCTTCTCTCTGTCCTTAAAAATAGCTGGCTTCCTTCTTGTAAGTCATTAGGGCATCAGTGACCAGAGAGTTTGCCCCTTGACTCTGTATCAGTAAAGCTCATAAAAGTCACTGAAGATATCCAATTAGGATTGTTTATTCACTTTCAACAAGTGCCAAACACGGTATCTCCAGAGGGATGGCTTGTATAATCCACTGGGTAAGTAAAGGTATTTATCGTCCAGTAGGGCTCATCCTCATGAGAGGGAAGAGTGGGGATGGAGGGGGAAAATGGGCAGCCGATATTAGGGGCTCAAGTAGAAGGCAAATGTTTGGAGAATGATGATGGCAACAAATGTACCTATGTGCTTGACACAAAGGATGGATGGATGGATTGTGATAAGAACCGTATGAGCCCCCAATAAAATGATTAAAAAAAGATATTTATTGCCCAAAAGATAAGCAGCAGACTCCTTCACACTTGTCATCAGACTAGCTCACCGAGATGCTCTCTACCACAGATAAGACAAGCCAGAGAGCTTGGGCCACTGGGTGCTCCTTGGCCGGAACATCATTCTCTTGAGCTCGGCGGCGCATTAGGGGAAGGTGAGTGTAGTTTCTTTTCTTCCCGGGCATCTCTGTTTGCCGTGGCAGCTTGAACAGGGTGTTCAGTAATGCAAACCAAGGAGGGTTTTTCCATCATTTATTAAAAAGAAAAAAAAGGGCTCATTAGACTCTGCAAATGGATGCAGTACAAACAACATCGAGAGGGTCTGGGTTCCCACATAAATTAGCTCCGTTTGTGCAAGATGAAAAATGCTTTGGCCCCAACCACCAGCCCTACAAACACAGCCCGAGCTTGGAAAAAACAAGGTGTGCCCGCTCTGCCTCTTACATCACCAGCAGTCATAAAAGTGCGGTAATTAAAACTTAGCTGACAATTTGCTTAATGATGTGTGAGGCAGAGGAGAACCCCAGGAGGGCCCCCACATGTGGCTGGCAGTAGCCGGGGCCATCCCGGCAGCAGCAGCAGCAGCAGCAGCAGCGGCAGCCACAGAATCTTCTTCACTAGAGAAAATGGTGACTAATCCAGGATAGGGGAGAGGATGGGAAGGCAAGCCAGCGGTCTTTAAATCATCAGGACCATTTTCACGCTAATGAGTGTGTGAGCGATCCATTTATAATTAGCCAGGTCAAATTTAAGAAAATTAAACTATTCCCCACAATATAACTTCGACCAATTAACAATTTAATTGGCTCGCCCTAATAATGGGAGGTAGGGTTTCTAATTTAGTCTTCTTACCTCAGAATGACTGTTATTAAATAAGAAAAGAATCTTTTTAAAGTTTTGTGAGGCATTAAGGCTCCATTGAAACTGACACAATGCAAGGGGTTCAGGTCCTGGGATAAACACTTTCATCCAGATCCTGCTACGGAGTCACCTACCACCCTACCCCCACCGTTTTCTGATTTGGAAAATTAGGAACCCAACTTTTCTATGGAAATGACCCAGATTCAATTCTCACGAAACACTGTAGATTTGGGAAACTTTGAAGGCGTCTAGATCCGGACAGAATCGATTGTGACTGCCAGTCACTACCTCGCTCATTCCTGCTGTGTGCATGCAGGGTAGAAGCGGCTCCACCCGGCTTTCAAGGCTGCGATTTTTCAAAAACCGATGCCCAACTCTAGGGGCATTCGATCAGCCAACCTTCAGGCTCATAGTTGAGCACTTCACTGTTTGCCCCACTGAGGACCTAACATAGTCCGTGAGGTTGAGTTAATGGTACTCGACATTTCTCCGTTTATTCTTTAATAATTTAAAGATGCATGTCCCTCAGTCCTATAGAAAATCATTTAACAGTAAGCACCAGGAAGCATTTCTTAACTCAGCATTTCCTAAACATTGAGGCTAATGAGTTTGTCCTCATGTCGCTTCTAAAAGCAGGCCTGCCATTAACTCATAGAGAAAACACTGTCTATTGTTTGTAAAAACCACTCCGTCTATTGTTGTATTGTCTACTGAAGAACTGCTTCTAATAATTCTGCTTCTCAGCTAAAGTGCCCAGACCATGCAGGAAATGACATATTTAACACAAACAAAACCACCCCTTACTGAAGAACATTTACATTTAAGTTAAAAAAAAATCAACGTTGAATAAGATTGAGGAGCCAAAGGGGGAGACTGTTCTTCAATGTGACATTCACCATCTTCTTTACCCCCAGATGTTGCAAAAAAAAATTTACAGTACTTATTTATCAAAAATAATCCTTTTGAATCAAAACGACAGGACTTTCAGTTTCATCACATGGATTTCTAACATCAAAAGCACATGGAAAATGCTCTGTGCAGGTGGCTACAGAGAAATCCTGAAATTCCGTGTCCCAGAACCACACCCTGTTCCCGGTTTCCTCTAGAGCAGGTGCTTGAGAATGATGCCAACGGCCATTTACCCAAGTCCCTCTCAGAAAAGCAGGTCTCTCGTAAGTGGGGGGATAAAATGGAGTTTTGTCCAATCCAAGACCTGGAATTGTTTCTGTTGTGATTAAAAAAAAAAACAGCGTATGTGAATATCGAAGAGCCCCCAAATTTACTTTGTTGAGAATTGTGATAAGTGGGGTGAAACTACATCCAGTCCAACAAGGCCAGAAATAGTTCCTCATCATATTTTAAGGAATTTGCTTTGAGAGATGCATTATTTTAATGGAATTGTTATTAACTTGCCCATAAGGGCTTTGAGATTTCTTCACCTGCATTAAGCTGACCTTGACTTTGTAGCCTTTTATTTTTTATTCTGAGGCTTCTCAGCTAATAAATCTGCTTATTAAGCAACTATAAACCATGTCCATAATTCCAGGTGATGCTACCTGGTGGAGAGAATCACAGTGTCAACAGAAGGATATGTTTTGGAGTCAGAAAATCTTGAGTGTAAAATCCCAGTTTCATTATTTATTAGTCAAATGACTCAGATAAATGATTTAATCTTTCCAAGCTTTAATTTAAATGTGTGTGCCACCTAGGGACTCCTTGCCAGCTAGGTCCCACTTGTTTCTGTACATTTCGTCGAACTTCTCCATATTGCTGTCAGGGATAGTCTGTGCGCAGGTGATTAAAAGCTTGGCTGCCTATTCCCAGGAGGATGAGGTGACAGTTTGCTCTTTAAAGATCACAGCTTTGGAAGCCCTGTGCTGCATGTCTACTCTGTCCTAAAGGGTCACGACGAGTTGGAATCATCTTGACTGCAAGAAGCTTACTTGTTTGTTTGTGCTCATGAAAACGGAAACACATGATGTCCTTGATGGACCCACGCTGGCTTCTCATGGTCGTCCAATCTCCCCCCCAGAGTTCACGAAATGGTTTATGGGTTATGATTCCTGTGTGAAAGACTAAGTTCTAGAACAGAGGGAGAACTGTGCTTGAAAGTGTGTTTGCAGCCAGCTCTTTCGGGGACTGGTCTACACCAGAGAGAGAGAGAGAGAGAGAGAGAGAGAGAGAGAGAGAGAGAGAGAGAGAGAGAGAGAGAGAGAGAGAGAGAGAGAGAGAAAGGTTACCTGCAGGGCCGTCACTCACTGACTCAGATCTTTGGTGGTACATTTGGTGGAAACTACTAGGTGGCCTACCAGTACGACCAGTGAATTGGTGAGAGGGAGGGCAGTGGAGATGAAGGAGAGAAAAAGCGGTGAGGAAAAAAGGAGAAAAGCCAAAAGGCATATTTAAAACCATTAGAACCCCCCAAGTCTTCTTTTGACCATAAGGTCAGCCCCCCCCCCCCCCCGCCACACACAGACATCACAGTTGAGAACACTAGAAAATGCTTAAATACTATGCATCTTACATTTCATTGGGAGCTTAAGAACACATCCACGCCTGTAGCTGAGGGGTAGGCTATGGCTTCTATTTCAGGCTTTTGTCTCTGCTTTTTCGAATCGAAGCCAGGGGGGCACACGGACAAAGAACAGGTGAGGCACTTACCTCCACCCACCCCCCCAACAGGGCTTGTGGCAGGCCGAGCAAGCACAAGCACCGAAGTTGGTTTCTGAGACAGGCTAGAATCATCCCTCCGACTGCTGGACAAGTTTCTCCTAGAACTTCCATTCTTGACCTGTGGGATCTTAATAAAAGGGCCATGCAAGTGATTCAATGCTTGTTTCTTGCTTTGCAGTCTATTGGTCTGCTTGGGAAGCCAGTCGTTGGGCTTCCCAGCTCCGCCACTGAAAATAAATGCATGATAAAGAAAACTTTTCTTGGCCAGGTATTTAATGTGCTGTCTTGTTGAAGACTGATCCTGATATAGTTACTGAGAAACCGCAGCAACAGAGCAACCTTCTGAAGAGCCTTAGGGAAAGGCTCTCTCCTCACTAGTGCCCCAGTCTTGAGCTAGCAAATATTTCACTTAAGTAGGCGAGCAGCAAAGCATCACAGATTTAGAGTAGAGGCACCACTGCTTTTATGAAAGGCCTTTGTGAAAGGAGAGTATGCCAAGGGGTTGTGGAAACCAAATGATTTTCTTCCCGGTTTCATTGTGAGCCTCACGCAGGGTTTGGTATTGTTAAGTGCCACGGCGTTGTTCCTGACTCATAGTGACCCTTTGTATAGCAGAACGAAACACTGCCTGGTCTTGTCCCATGCTCACCTATAAAATGAAAGGGCCCTGGAGGTAAACATGTGATTCTTCTACTTTGTCATTTTGTCAGAGAAGGATCAGATCTCTAAATCCAGGGTCGATTTCTATGCAACTGGACCACATAGAATCTTCTTGGCTCCCTCTATCTTTTCTTCCTGCCCTTTTGCAGTTCCTACATTTTTACCTCCTTCTCCTTTTCCATTTCCTTTGCTCTTCTTACCTCGCTTTCCTTCCTTCCTTTCCTCTTTCCTTCCCTTCTTCTCTATCCCCCTCTCCTCCCTCCATTCTCATTTCCTTCCTCCCTTCCTCCCAACCTCCCTCCCTTCATCGCTTCCTTCTTCCCTTCCTCCCTCCCTTATTTATTTCTTTCCTTTCTTCCTTCCATGAAACACTCCTCCTTTCAAGATTAAAATATTTTTTGGTCTACTTACTGTGGGCTGAGCACAATTCTAGGCTAATAAATGTCCTTCAAATATGTCCATTGAGCATCCATTCCATTTGTATGGAAACCACGCCCTCTGCTCACTGCCTCCCAGGAGACCCATTCACTGGCAAGGGCCTCAAAAAGGTGGAAAGGCCTTCCATTTATTCCGTATAAAAGCGTTTCCCTAATACTTTGCTCCAGACATACTCCTTCCCCTTATCAAAGTAGCATTTTTATGTTTCAGAGTAACTTGATTCTCTAAATTAACTGGGCATTTGCCTAGGCATAAAGGGAAAATGTTTTTTTTTTACATTTGGAAAAATCGGTAGAGAGAGACTTGTTTTTTGGACAGAAAAACCTGCATGTTAACGCCTACTCATGCTTTGTTTTACAATGAGTTTCTCAGGGGAGAAAAATCTTCCTTTGTGAACCTCCCATCATTTCCCTTAGTTCTTAGCTTTCCATGGAGCATGCCCAGGGAAGTGATGATGGAACTTGCTCCTGCTTTTCTTTTGTAAGCCAGTGAGGTCATAGACCAAGGAGGGCTCATTCTGCAGAGATGTGTTGAGGCATTCTTTATGTGGCTCATTAGAAACATTAACTAACTCATCAAGCGAGTAACATCATACATAGGACGTGGGTAATGAGTCAGAATGAAAAAATGAGTTTAGAGGCCAAATAAGCGATGGGGTTAAAACCGTCGGGTTCTCTCAGGGTCAAGGGCGTATAGGTAAAATGCCACCCAGGAAGTTCTTGAAATAGAGTGTAGGAGTACAAAGGGTATGTGGGGGATCTTTGTACCGGGAAACCACTCCAGAGGAAATCTGAGGCCAGAGGACCAATTTCTGGGAATTGATTTGTATTTGGGGCCCCCGCTCAATTTAAGTGTTGACTCCCATCTGATAAGATTCTTATTCGTTAAAGAGACCATCTTTCACCCAGGTAGTACTCTAGGAAAATTTCCAACCATCAGTGGAAAGGAAAATTGTAGAACGTAGTGATAGCCACTTGCTTATCTCTTCGGAAGTACTTTGCTTGATGAGCTATGACTGTCCTTATAAATGAGATGGTGTGCCTCCACATGCTTTGTCTGAAATGTATGGAAGAATTTAGACCAATGAATAAATAAAGGGGCTTATCTTGTTGGGTTTCACCTCGACATTGAAAGTCATAGATCAATGATAGAGTGACGCTTTAACTCTGGAGCTTTCTACCCGCAAACACCCAATGCGAAAGTGCTCAGTGACTATTTATAGAATTCGTACACGAAGAACTTCTTAAACTTAAAGTAATTAATAAAAAAACACAACTCAAAGCTGCAATAGAAAAGATAGATCTGACCACATAACATGAAGTAAGAAAGATTTTAAATGTTACAACTCTCCTAAATAAACAGCATTTAAGGATAAGTAGTAAGCTGTGAAAATATTTACAACCAAGATCATCATCAAATACTTTGAATCCTAAAATATGACATTCCACAGACAGATCGACTAAGACTAAGGTCACAATTGATGTCTCAGTTGTGGCGTGCTGTTGTCCTGGAAACACGTGTGGATAGCCTTAACAAAGCTAAATTGCTTAGAAGGCTAAAAGTTCAAATTCTGGGCACCAGCTTTTTCTGAATTTAGGAGCAGGTGTTTTTGCTTTCTGTCGGATATGGAGAAAGGTCCTTGTCTCTCGAGCTGCGGTTTCCTGGTTCTTTGCAGGTCTCCATGTGTCTTGGCATCTACCTTACCCCATCTCTACTTCTCTTGCTTCCTAATTTGATCTGCTTTTTTTTATATCTCAAAAGAAATTAACTCAAGTTATACTCAACACTCTTCCTGCCTGATTAACATAACAAGAATTCCATTCGCAAGTGGACTTATGGCCACCAGCATGAAACTGTGGAACTCACACAATTTCACATCAACTTGATAAAAGAATGAAGGGGCGGAGCCTAGCCTGTCAGTTAGGTCACAGCCTGATGATCCCTCCTTGTGGGCGTGGCCTTCTCATGAGGATTCTGGGAACTTCCTCTCTCTTAATTCTGCCATCAGAAGAGTCAAGCCACACACTTGGCTTCACATTCCTGTTGACAAGTCACATGGAACCACAGTGATGGCAGCCAGATCCCTGGAGATGCATCCACCACTATGGGAGCCACAAGACTTTGCATCCACTGGCCCCTGATCTTCCTACATTTTGCATCGTTTCGTGTTACTGCGTGAGTCTGAAGAGTGATTTATGGACTAGTATTGGATTTATGGGTTAATATTGGACTAATGGACTTGATCTGGATTGGGCTGGGATATTTCCTTAATATACAATTACTCCTTGATATAAACCTCAACTCTTATCACAATCCAGGCATAAAAACTCCGTCTTATACACGTTTGAGTGTCTCTGGATTTGTTTCTCTAGTCCAACGGCCTACCACAAAAACCAAAGCCAAAGTGTCATTGAGTAGGTTCCCACTTATAGGGACCTGTATAAAGGCCACCGAGACTACATTTTCAGGAGAGCAGACAGATTCATCATCCTCCCACCAAGTGACTGGTGGATTGACTGATGGGTTTCAACCTCTCATTGGCAACCTAATGCTCATCCCACATCACCACTAGGGCTCCTTGGTTTAAAAAATCATTTTATTGGGGCCTATAACAGATCTTGTAACAATCCATACATCAATTGTATGAAGCACACTTATACAGATTTTGCCATGATCAGTTTTAAAGCATTTTCTTTCTACTTGAGCCCTTGCTATCAGCTCCTCTTTTCCCCTCTTCCCCCATCCTCCCACCACCCATTATTATTGTTATTTATACCATCTGTTAATTGTTTCTTATACCACCTGTCTCCCT
The DNA here is from genome assembly GCF_050624435.1 of Tenrec ecaudatus. Lineage (NCBI taxonomy): Eukaryota > Metazoa > Chordata > Mammalia > Afrosoricida > Tenrecidae > Tenrec > Tenrec ecaudatus. Next base: position 157,249,128 of record NC_134535.1, on the reverse strand, counting down.
TCACTCACATTTCTGTTATTCATCCCCCGTGTGTGTGTGTGTGTGTGTGTGTGTGTGTGTGTGTGTGTGTGATATCCATCATTATGATCGATTTCTCCTTTCTCCCGCCTCCCTCCCCACTCTCCCCTTATCCTTTATGGTGTTGCTATTCCCACTCCTGTTCCTGAGGGATTTCTCTGTCCTGGATTCCGTGTGTTGAGAACTCTTCTCTGTACCACTGTCCGAACTCCAGTCTAGCAGGATTTGTAGGGTAGAACTGACATCATGGTAGTGGCAGAGAGGGAACATTCAAGAACTAGAGAACTGCTGTGTGTTTCGTTAGTGCTATATTGCACACAGGCTGATTCGTCCCTTCTGTGTGACCCTTTTATTGCACCCAGGCTGATTCGTCCCTTCTGTGTGACCCTTTTGTGAGGGGATGTCCAATTGTCTATAGATGGGCTTTGGATCTCCACTCTGACCCTTCTCATTTGCATCGATATGATTAACCAATATAACAGGTTAGGATTTATACATGTATTTTTGGAAGACATAATTCAGTCTCTAAGAAAAGAAAAATGATTGCATTATATACATTAATAAAAAACTTAACAAGCATGATGACTTCCATATGAAATGTGTATTAAAATTAGAATGTAATACTCTTTTTCTTTTTTGCCCACATCATTGACAACCATCAAAACATACAACCAAAAATATACACAGTCTCAATGACTGATAAAATTTTTGTGGATGAAATCCTGAAAAGTAGACCTGATGTTAGTGAAAGCCAAACCCACTGCCATCAAGGTGATTACGGATCGCAGCAAACTGACAGACAGAGCTGAACTGTCCTTGTGGCTTTCTGAGGCTGGATCCTTTGGGTTAACGAGTCAATTCAAACGATTTGCTTTATTCATGCTGAATCTGCACAATACTTAGATCTGAAGTAGACTCATGCTTGGGATATTGTTAAGTCAATGTCAGAAGTCAGAGGTAATTCCAGAGAAATGGTTTTCTGTTATAATAGAATAAGTGTACTTAGATGCAGGGTTTAATAATTTTTCCTCTCTATATATGCATATTAGAAACAACAGCTATTTTTCCAAAAAGCAGAAAAATCACAAGATTTTTTTAGGTGCTTCTTCCTGTCTCACAGTAGCCTTTACAGCGTGATTTTTGGGTAATTCATTTGGAGCTGTTGGTTGTCATCATATATTGATCATTAGCTTCTCTTCAAGCTTAAGCTGACCTCATTTGTGAATCTGCACCTGAATATTTTGTTTTCAACTCCATACAAGAACACTTCATCCCGTCTACCCCTACGTGGCAGTGTGTTTTAGTGGTCTCACTCAAAGTTGAGACAAAGAGCAAGCTCAATCATTGACTCTTTTGGTCACCCAGGCTTCTCTCTTACCTTTTATATTTCAAATTTTTATCTAGAGATGAGAGAGGAGAGAGAGAGAGAGAGAGAGAGAGAGAGAGAAATCCTTACCAACTCTAAAAAGGATATAATTAAAGGCAACCCAAATGAGTTGCCTGCATGGGGCTCAAAACATAGCAAAGTTCTTTAAAGTGTTTAATAATAAAGGACTAAAGTATTTCGCTCCAGGGCTATTAATCCAGCACCTTTCATAAACACGAAATGTATTTAAACTAAATAAAAACAGCACATGACAAGCTGTGCTTGTGTGGGGAATCACAGAGAAAACAGAAAAGCTATTGGAAATTGCACCCCCCCACCCTCCCTCAGATAATTAAAGGTCGTACTATTTAGCCAAACCATAATCCATCACAACGAGCGAGGCATTGATTATTCTCTGGCCCGCACTCATTTTAATTCCATTAGTGAGTAAATGACAGCCTTTGAATTTGCCACTTTTTTGATATACAGCAATAAGAATGGCCAATTACGCTAGACTCCAGAACAGCAGAATAGATAAGCTTCTTGCTTCCTCTTTGACAATCCCAAACTACAAAGTTTTAAGGAGCAGTAAACCTAATAGGCATCTCCTCCTGTGCGTTGTGCAAGCAGCTCTTCGGTGAGCTGAGAATGTTCAAATGTTACCCACTGGTGAGATGAAACGCTGCCTGCTTTCCCATCCCCTACCTCCCAAAGTTGGGTTACGTCCAGGCCATGGAAAGTAACGGTTTTAATCCAGGGCACCAGTATCCTGAAAACCGACGGCATTGTATTTCGAGGTACATGTGTCGTAATGGTTGTCTAGGAGAAACATCCGAGCAGGTTATCTGGCTTCCGCATCTTCTTCAGGTGTAATGTAGTCAGCCATTCATTGAGTTAACTCTCTCTTTGTATTTCAACCTAGAGGAGACCACAAACTGAAAAATACACACGAGTCTATTTTTGCTTTCTGTTGGTCTGTTTGTGGGAGTAATTGTTTCACACTCTGTGAACCACAAATGAGCCTATCTGTGTGTAGGAACTCTGAAAAGCGCAGAGGGGGTTGAGTCCTTCTGGAGATGCTAGGGGATGGAGCTTTTTCTGTGCACAGGACGATGTAGATGTGTACAGACGTGCTTGCCAAATTCTTTGCAAAAAATATAAAAATCCATTCGGATTGTTGTAGCTTCGGTGAGGAGAAGAGCTAGTTTTCCCCTTGTTGGTAAATTATCTTAGTGCCCGAACGCCCGTGGTGCAGAGTGATTTAAACTTAATATCTGCAGTCTCCACTCCCAAGTCCATTTTTTCCCCACTAAACTCACCCCCTTGCATTTCAACCTTCACTGCGTTCTGTCAATTTTAGATAGGCTGGGCCGCTTACCACTTTTTTTCCCTTTCATGTTATCATTTGATGAAGAGGATATCAATATTGCTCTGCCTCGCTTACCCAAGAGCCGGTGATTACTCTCTCAAGCAACTGTAATACCGCCTTCAACAACCATCCACAGAGGCCTCTGGGAGTGGACCGTAGCTGTCCCAGAACACGACAATGAACACGCGTTCGTTCTCCTGCCACGTCCATTCTGACGGAGTTGGAACCGCGCGTCTCTTTGTTTCCAGGTCAACACGGTGGGGTGGGGATGGGGGTTGGTCATCAAAAGAACTCCCAAGAAGTCTCAATGAAAGCCGGCAGCAGCCATGTGTTTCTGTTCCTGAAAAAGTTCAGAGAGTAAGGCGTCTTAGGTTTGCTCACCAGATAGCCTCCCACCCAACTCTGCCAGTGTCGCATGAAAGCAGCCCTGGGAAAAATGTAGATAAATGTGGGGCTCTGTTGCCAGAAACATCACTGATGGTTTAAATAAGTGCAGCAATACTCATGTGCCCTGACTCATTTACCAGCCTCTGACCTACCGTGTTCTCTAAGCAGACATAGGAGAGCTAATGCGTAAACTGTTTTCTGATAATACTTTGTGTAGAGCATGCCGGTGGTGGGTTATGGGTTTGGTTGAGAACCATAGAGTCTGCAGTTCAAAACTCCCAACCACTTCTCAGGTGAAAGAGGGATTTTCTGCTCCCATAAAGATTTACAGGCCTGGGAATCCGCAAGGGCAGTACGACTCTGTCCCCTAGCGATGCCACGTGTTGGAATTGACTCTGTGGCAGTGGGTTTTAGAGCACGTTCTGGTTAAGAGGCACTGTAGACAGATTTCTCTCCTAAACTACATAAATGGCTTACCTGGTATGAGCTTCAATTAATTAGGGAGATTCCTTAGCTGAATGACCTCATGCTCTCAGAATCAGAAAAAAAGGCTAATATACATACTATACGTACTTGTTGTCACTGAATCTTAAAACTTTGAAGGAGTACTGAAAGAATCAATTGCATTTAAAAAAAATTCTTAAAGGCCTGTTTTTTTTAAAAAACATTTTATTAGGGGCTCACACAACTCTTATCACAATCCATATATATACATACATCAATTGTATAAAGCACATCCATACATTCTTTGCCCTAATCATTTTCAAAGCATTTGCTCTCCACTTCAGCCCTTTGCCTCAGGTCCTCTTATTTTTTTCCCTCCCTCCCCGCTCCCTCCTCCCTCATGAGCCCTTGATAATTTATAGATTGTTATTTTGTCATATCTTGCCCTATCCAGAGTCTCCCTTCCCCCCCTTCTCTGAAAGGCCTGTTTTAAAGTATGCCCAGACCCATTTCTAGATCTTGACAAGTGTAGAGTTACATAATTAATTCTCTTTCTGCCACTTCCTAAGACGACAGACAAACAGACATATGTGTACACGCATACATGTAAACCATATCCACAATAAAGCATTCATCAGCATTTAAATTTTTTCTCAGACAAGACAAACGTCACACCTTCATATGCTTAGAATTTTATTTATCCTTCGAAAATCCCATCTATGAAAAATTCAGAATACATCTCCGTATGTGTCTTCCATTATTGACTCTGAATTTCATTCTTATCCTGTTCTTACCACCAGTGAAACAACCAACAAGATCTTCCAGGGGAGGAACAGCAGACATGGCTCTAAACACAGTCTCAAGAAAAAGCTTCTATAACCAGAACTTGCTTTGATGAAATCTGAATGATTGACAAAAAAAGGAGTTTACTACCTTATTAGCCAGGGCATGGACTATTTCGAGGGCCTAAGAACTTGGCTCCCAGTCACTTATGCAACTTGGTAAACTGAGATCATGATAAGAGTGATCACATTTCATGCTTCGGGGCACACATCGATCACTTGCGGGAGTCAGAAAGGAATTTTCGCCTTGTAGCCAAAAAACCCCCAACAAAGCCCATGAAGTAAGAAGCTGAGTTTAAGAAGGAGCCTGGAAGTCCTCGGAGGTCTTGTCTCCAGGAGGATGTCTGGTTCTATCTGGAGGACCATCTGGCCCTTTGCCTTTTCTGAGCCTGGAGGCAGGTTTGTATCTTGTGCTCTTTGGGGACAAGGACAGTTCTATGGTTCCCCCCATCGGTCTTAAAATCAAGTTGCTGATAATGATGATGCAGCGTATTATTTCCAACCTTGATATTGAGTTGTATGAAATATTCTCAGCATAGATATTATACTAGCTTACTCAATGGCATCCCACTCCTCTTTGCGTACATAGCTTTCTTATTTTCTTCCATAAAATACACGTCGTTTGTACGGGTGGCTGTGATGCTGGAGCGGCACCACCTATATTTCCTATACCAGCTGTGTTCCTCTGGGTGGACGTGTTTCATGGCATGCCAGACGAAGACAGGCTTGGTGATCGACTTCAAAAAAAAAAAAAAAAAGGCAGGGGGAATGAAAACCTTATGGTTCACAGAAAATGTCCGAAACTTTGACTCGCTAATTTTGGAATGGGATAGAAGAAGCCCTTCCTGCAGAGGGACTTGATACTTGGTAACACGGAGAGCATGGAAGTGAGGGGCCCTGGCATTGGGGTAGAATGAGGTCGTGGCTGCGTATCAAGGTCATGAAGACCAGGAAACATTTTCTTTTGTTCAACAAAACTCAACGCTTCCTTTTGTTCAGTAAAACTCAAGGGGTTGCCTAGAGCCCCAGTCAACCAGGCGCCGATTGACAACAACCTGCCTAGAGGAGTGGGTAGCCCTTGTATCGCAGTCGAATGGGGCGGGATCTGAAATTCTTCACAGCAGGATCTGAAGTTCTTCACAGGCAGGATCTGAAGTTTTTCACAGACAAACAGACAAAATCAGCTGGCAAATGATAAGAGAGCGACTACTGACTTTAAGTGAGTGGAGGATGGCGGAAGGGTTTAGCAGAGAAACGCTGTGATTGATTCCGTCCGTGGCTGTATGGGAGAAGACACACTGACCAAGATGGTGAGAAAGAGGAGGGGCAACTTTGAGAGCTACTTAGGATGTAAATTGGTTGATGGTGATTTGAGTAGAGGCATAGAAAAAGATGAGGAAGGAGTTCAGATGACTCATGCATTTGAAAGGTTGATGGTGCTAACGGTTAGGAGGGAAATCCGGGCACAAGTTCGAGTATGTTGCATTTGGGGTGCCCACGTGATCTTCTGGTGGAGACAATGAGTCAAAAATGCTAAGAGTTCCGGCGTTCAGGAGGAAGGTGTGTGCTGGAGATATAAATGGGGAGCCATTGCTGTGTCAAACCCAGTGGCACTGCGATAGTCAAGGAAGAGTCAAGGCAAGAATAGAGGTATGAGGGCAATCTGGAGGAAAGCCAATGCATACAGGTTGCTGAGCCTATTGGCTATGGAATGAGAAACATAGGTACTAGCCAGTGATGGCTGACAGTTGGTGAGTTCTCACAAACTAATGACTGTTTCTATCATTTCCTCTAGGGCAGAAACTATATGATACAGACGTGCCTCGGGCATAGTGTGGGTGTGCTTCCAGACCACCTGAATAATAAACTGAATATTGCCACCAAGGGAGTCATATGCATTTTTTGGTTCCCAGTGCACATAAAAGTTGTGTTTACACTCTACTGTCGTCTCTTACGTGGGCAACAACATCTTGAAGACATTTGAAAATATTGTGAGAATTACCAGATCTTGTGAGAGTTACCAAAATGACATACAGACTTGAAATGAGGACGTGCTATTGGAAAAGTGGCGCTTACAGCTATGCTCGATGCCAAGTTGCCACAAACCTTAAATTTGTTCAAAGAAAACAACAGAACAACAGTAACAACCCAATCGCCGGTGTTTGTGAATCTCAGTAAGGAACATTGTAATGCAACAAGGTGTTCATCCTCAAGTCTCTAAACTTGGCTTCCTGGTCAGATAGAGACCGGTGGAACTCTTGAGCCTTTAGTCACCCTCCATGTCTATAAACGAACTCTCGCCTGTGGGTGAACTCAGCCACACAAGAGGGTGATACAGGAGACAATAACACTGGAGAGAGATATAAACATACAATGATTAGCCATTGGTGATCGAAAGGGTGGCATTTACCCGAGGTCAAAGGTCAAAGGGTGAGGAAAGGAGGAATGGCAACACAAAGACAGGGAGGAAGAAGGGCCCGTGATGGCGCACGGTGGTGACCGCGACAGGAAACAACATGTGTATGAGTTGTTGAATGGAAAACTGACTTGCACGGCCAATCTTGAGCCAAGTCACAGCAAAATGCTTAACAAAACACGTCTTGCACTCTGTGCCACGTGGCGGTTGCTGTTAGTTGCCATTCAGTCCATCTCACCCCTGAAGCCCCGTGTGTACAGACAGAACTGTGCCCCACAGACTTTGCCAGTAATACTTATAAGAAAGAGATGACAGGGGCTCGCGAAAAAAATAAAGAAAAAAGAAGTGGTCAGAGACCGAAGCCTAAAGGAAGAAGAGGTGGGGCGGAATCAAGGCAGAAGGCTTGCTCATAGTGTCACATGTTTTGGAAAGGTTATGAAAGATAAGGATTTAAAGAGTGGCTAATAGAGCTGACCCTTGTGGCCCCAGGGAAAGAAATTTCAGTGGGGGCAGAAGCCATGGCAATGGACTGAGGAATGAGCGGCTGGTGGAAAAACGTGGACTGCGGATGTCTCCACAACACGTTCAGGAAGCCAGGAGGAGGTGCTTGTGAAAAGGACATGATTTAAAGGAAACACACGCACACACACACACACACACACACACACACACACACACACATAAATTGCCATTCTGTCCCTCAAACTCTTAGGACTGAGGAGATCTGCCCTGGAGGCTTTCCAAGACTCTAATCTTTGTGGCACATCTTTCTCCTCTAAAGTGACTTGTGGGTTCAACCCCCCCCCCAAATGTTTGATTAGCAGCTAAGCTAAGGAATCATTATATATAAATATGAGATTTCCAAAAGTTTGTTTAAAAAATTGAATTCAAAGGTAATGAAATAGTTCCACAAACTTTTGGAAGAGATATTTACATATCTATAGATCCCTGGTGATGCTGTGGGGTACGTCTTGTGCGGCTTACAAGCAACAAGGTTACTGGTTCAAGTTCCCAAGCTGCTCCAAGGCGATCTATTCCCATAAAGATCCATAACCTCGGAACCCTTCTATAGTGCCCCTATCTGTCAGAATTGATTCCATGGCACTGAGCTAGGATGTACATGCTCTCAAGTAGTTTAAACTCATTTCTTCTCTTCCTTCTTGAAACCGAAAACCCTCTTTTGATAGGCACTGTTATTCAAACATTTTCATTACAAAAATTCTCTAGGACTTTGGTGATAAATTATGAAGCAGGTGCATTTTGGAGTAATAAAGAGCCAGATTTCAGGAGATAGTTCCTCCGAGGAGCATTAAGGATACAGATGAAAATCATCAGAAAATTGACAATATTTGAACAAATTTAAATACATACCCGTTAAGGCAAACACAAAAGAGGTTTACCAACAAAATTAAGACATATATTTAATGTTTTCCTTTCCTCTCCTCAATTCTTTCTTCGTTTTAATTTTTAGGATCAAGAAATAAATGTAGGCTGGGGAAATTTTGTTTTGTTTTGAAGTTCTTGAAAAAATAATATTCGCTGCCATGGGGTCAATGCTAACTCATCGAGAACATCTGCGGGTTTCTGAGATTGTAACTGTTTATGGGAGTAGAAAGCCCAGTCTTTGTCCCTTGGAGCTGCTGGTGGTTTTGAACTGCTGGCCATGCAGATCTCAGTCAATTCATAACTACTACACCACTGGGGCTTTTTTAAAGAACATTTGAAGACATTGATTTGCTTGATTTATTATTCCACATGCATTACAGTGTTCATAATGGGTTGTTTGTAATAGCTCAGGAAATCCAGTTGGAAGAGTTATTTGATAGTTAGCTCTCAATGTTGATTCACTGTTGTGGAGCAGCTAACTGAAGACTTGTGGAAGCCTTGGTGGCCCTGTGGGACAAGAATCAGACAGGTAACTGCTAGGTTGACAGGTGTGTATGGTGGTTCAAATCCAACAGCTGGTTGATGGGACAAGGATGAGTCTGCTTTCTCCCATAAAGATTTCAGTCTTGGATCACTTTGCGTTGAAATTGACTCAATGGCAGAGGGTTTGTTTATTTTCTATTTATTTATTTTAAGATACCCACAACTTCAGAAGCAGAAATGACAGCCAATCCATGTCAATCTCAAAACACAACAGTTTTTTTTTTCATGTTGAAATGAAATATCTCTGCATAACATCTACGGGATGAACAAAGCGTGAAGTTTCTCAAAGTTAGTCAGCATGATCTATGATGGCAGTTATCTTTATGTTTTATAAAATCCAGTCTCCATTGCCCTAGAAACCAGGAAATTAACATGTGGTCGCCTGCTAACCACAATTCTAACAAGGCCCCATTTCCCAGCCTTGCTCCATTTTACTTTTTTTTTTCCTTAGCAGTTTCTTGTTTGTGGCCACGAAACTGCATTAGCATTAATGCGCTTAATCAGAGACATGGTTTCACGAGCTGCCTCTAGAAAACTGGGTGAGAGGATGCAGGACCTCCCAGCTGCAGCAGAGCCGTGATTCACTGGCTACGCGGTACTTTCCCCGGGCTGAGGGCTGGGGGCTGTCCATGCATGCTTCATCCCCTTAAGCAGATCTGGGAGCCAAACTCCTCCCGGCCCACCCATTTAGCCATAGGGTGCAGGAACCTGTTTTGGTGTGGTTTGGAAACCCTCCGAGGGTGGGATGCCTCCTGGATGCTTCATGGCTTGCCTTTGTGACCCAGGGACACGCCTTCCTTTTCTTTCCTCTTCTTAATCCTGGAAGGGGAAAAAAAAATCAAGTCTTAGGTCTGTTTAGTTGGGAAAACAGAAGTTTATGCAACTTGGACCTAGTCATTGAGATGTCGACTCTGTAGAGCCCTGGAATGCTCGGAGTGGGACCGGCATGGATTTGGCGCTAACTTTACCAACGCTGCGTATTCACCAGGTGTCGGGGATGTGGATGGCCCCGAGAAGTACCAAGGTGAGGCAAGGATCACAGCTCAGCACAGAAGACAGCCATGCTCATTACGATTAACAAAGGGCAGCGATTAGAGATCATTGAAGAGATAGGGCATTCTGGTGGCATAGTGTGGGCTTTTAATCACAAGGTCAGCAGCCAAACCCATGGACTTCTCTGTGGGAGAAAGATGAGGCTTTCTGATGGTGGCACCGGAGGAAGTCGCTCTACCGTGCGTGTTAGGGGCTCTGGCAGGTGGACAGACTCCGTGGCAGTAGGCATGGGGAAAGAGATACATGCAAGGTACTATAGGAATGAATGAAGGTGGCACACCAGTTAAGGGCATAGCACCTAACTGCAAGGTTGGCAGTTCAAATCCATAAGTCGTGCTGTGGGGGAGAAAGAAAAGACCTATAAAGAGCCCAGGCAAAAAAGACCCTGGCGACTTGGTCCTGTTAAGCCCCTGTGGTGCAATTCTCTCTTGTCTTTTGGGATCACGACGACTTGGAATGGTGCCCGAGTGTCATAGTGGTTATGTGGCAGGCTGCAGTTCACAAGGTTGGCAATTCAAAACCACTAGGTACTCCGAGGGAGAAAGATGGGGCTTTCTAGTCGCATAAGCAGTTGCGGTCTCGGAAACTCAAAGGGGCTGTTCATCCCTCCCTACCGGGTTGCTATGAGTCAGCATAAACTCTACGACAGTGTTGAATCAGAATCACCTGAATGACACACAACAACAGGAATGAGGACAAAGCACACTGAAGTAGAGGGAGGGTGCTGAGGTCTCAGAAGACTCCATGGAGGAGGCGAGTTTGAGCCTGAAGGACGTACAGACACCTTCCACCAGCTGTCCTGTGTCTGACTTTGCCGAGGGAACACACAGGATGGTGGAAGCAGGGACCTCCTAACAGAAGGGTGACCAGCTAATTGAATAGAACTGACGTTTTCAGGATTTTCATCAGCGATTGATGTCGGCAAGGTGATGCTTTTATTTTCTACTGTCAAGTATGGTTCTTGAAACTCAACAGGCTTCACTATCCCAAACCCAACCCGCTGCCATCAAGTGGATTCCGACTCAATAGTGTCCCTCCTTAGGGTTTCCAAAGCTGTAAATATTTTAGGGACAGGCACTCCCACGACAATTTCATCTTTCTCTCTCAGAACAGCTGATGCGTTTGACCTGTTAATGTTGTAGCTAGCGGTCCAACACTTACTTGGTGTCACCACGAGAAGCATTCTTTACCTTCGAAACTCAGTGTTTCGTTTCTTTTTTCATCTTGAGAAGGTAGAGAAAATCATTAATGATTACTGGCCAGAGAATAAACTTTTTTTATTGGAAAGTTGCCTAATACAGTTATCCACTCTTCAGAAGGAACGTGTAGCATATAGAAATGACTCAACACTAAGTATTTTTAAAAGTACGTGTATAGTCCTGTGTTCGATCCCGAGGGACACATGAAATGAGCTGGAATCTGCATGTCATGATCTATCCATCATAAGGCAAGGAGGGTGAAAATGCAGAGTCACCCTCAGATTTTTCTGATTCCTGGTGAATTTAGTCTCTATTGCAATGAGAGGATTTCTGATTTTGAAGGTCCCTATATAACTTGCGTATTTCCTTTAGACTTGTAGTTACAGTCTAACTACAGACCAAAGTTACTCTAGGCAGGATATTATACATGCATGCATTACCACTAGCACCTTAAAAAGATGCTTCTCCTGGTGGAGGAAATGAGGCGCCAGCTAATGCTTGGCCCTCCTTAGGACAAGATGGAGAGTCATCTGGTTAGCGGTGGCTCTGCACAGGGTGACCGCAGCAGTTTGTCCTTGTGCTCCTAGGAGCCTGCCTGGTCACAGAGGATTTTGCTTGACTACTAAATCAAGCTTGTTCCCTTGGGGACACTTTTCAACAACAGTCCAGAGATCTCACCTAACACCCCCACCCCAAATCACCTCCTTCCTTCATCAAGGTCAAGTTGCGCCCTTGGAAGGGAGTGAAGGAAGGCCGAAAGGAAGTGCTTTCTTTGGCTCCGTGTCTGTAATAGACCAGGAACCACTGAGGAAAACAGCAAATCTTTCCAGGTTTGGGAGTCATGCCGCCTCTCTTGTACAAGTGGCGAGTCTCCCTAAAGCCCTTGTGTTCTCACCAAAGTCTCACCACCCAAGATTTTTGTGAGGATGAGATGAAAATAAATTTGGCATGTGAGGTATCCAATAATTAATCCCAAAGTGTGTGTGTGTGTTTGTGTGTGTGTGTGTGTGGGGGGGTTGCATCAAAGGAGAAAACCGAACCAGCTATGCTATTTTCAATCCCTAATCCCCACACTCTGTATCCCATGTTCACTGAACTCCAAACATGTCGTGAAGATGGACGATGCAGAGAGAGGTATGAGCCTGTCTAACCAGTTGTTACCAAGCACTCAGGGTGATTCCATGTCTGTTGAGCAGAACTGTGCGTCCTACAGTCTTTGATGGCTTCCAAGGTGCCTGTGGGTGGACTTGAACCCCAAACCTTTCAGTTAGCATTAGAATGTTATTTGCTTGTACCACCTGGGTGAAAACTGAGTCCCTTCTATACTGTCTTTAAGGGGCCTAGGTCCTGGGGAGGCAAACACAGTGAGAAGTCTAAATTCAGAAGTAATGGAGTCGCTAGCTTCTTGGGAAGTCTTGGTTGTACGATGGATACATTCTGTAAATGGTGAAGGCCTTAATCAGTGTGGCAGTGGAGGTGGGAGTCAGGGGAATCCTGAAAGGGAATATCATTGTCTATGGAATTGTGTAAAGTATAAGAAAAGGGGTTAAGGAGAAAAACTTGGAGACATGCACCTAGGTATGGAATGGCTGACCATGATTAAGTTCCCATTAAAGTATACTAGGAACCACTCTCAGTGCTGTGTGTTCTCTGGTGAATTTAACAGAAGCGCTGCAGATCTCATGGATTTTTATATTCAGAGTGGGAAACTGGGAAAGGATAGTAAGGGCGAAACAAAGAAAATTAAAGGATATTGGGATAATGCCGGAGGAAAAGACTGACAAGGGGTGAGTGGCCCATTGTATTAAGTGCTGAGCAGAGAATTCAAGCAAGATAAGAATTAGCAACGAACACATCATAGGTGACTCCAGTGAGTATGAATTTACTGGACGAGTCGGAGTGGAGTACCATTGGTTAAGAAGCCTGTATGACATGTTCTTAGATGCATTGGGTTCGCTCCCCTGCAGGATGTATGTTTTAAGACGGGGCACCCTTGAACGTGTGTGTCTGAGGAGGTAGAACATTCAGCAAGAGGGAGATGTTGTTGATACAAAAGGAAAGGTCGACCATAGTGGAGGAAGGTCCAAGAACAGGAGTTGACAGACTGGAGGAAGGAACTTTAGACTGGAGGACAACCACAGGGCCACAGGAGGAAATGCTATGAAGATGGCTGCGGATGCAGATACATTTGTAGGTGAAGAGGTCAGGATGTTTTCTCATATGCTCAAGTCACAATTCAAGTGTTGTTTCTTCATAACACTTCATCAAAGAGATCAATGCTGTGAGCCCCAGCTTTTCTCTGCTGCCCCTGTCCTGCAGCACTCTCTTCTACCATGAGTAGCCCCTTCTCTAACTGGGACCTTGCACTGAGGAATATTGTGGGGGCAGTGATAAAGGGGGCAGCCTACCAGGTCTTATTCCTCATTCTGCCTCACACCAGCTGGGTGATGGTGGGCAAGTCGCCAGGCTTCATTTGACGTTGGGTTTCTTCACCTAAAACATTAAGTGGTCAGACTAAATGCTTGCAAGCAGGGGCCGGCAAGCTCTGGACTCCGGGCCAATCCAGCCAGCAGCTTGCTTTTGTAAATGAAGCTTTATTGGATCTTGGCCACATACGTTTGTTTACTGTGCTTGCTTTTGCACTACAACGCCTGAGCTGATTATTTGCAAGCGTGTCCCTCTGGCCTAAAACATGTACTCTCCAGCCCTTCACAGAAAAAGGTTGCTGACCACTACTCTAGAGTTTTCCCAAAGTCAGTCTAAATGGAAATTGTTGGAAGATAACTTAGGCTTCTTTCTTTTTTTTTTAAATGTGATTTTGTTTTGATCATTTTATTGGGGCCTCCTACAACTCTTATCACAATCCATATATACATCAATTGTATAAAGCACATTTGTACAATCCTTACTCTCATCATTCTCAAAACATTTGCTCTCCACATAAGCCCTTGGCATCAGCTCCTCATTTTTCCCCGTCCCTCCCTCATGAACCCTTGACAATTTATAAGTTATTACTTTGTCATATCTTACGCTGTCTGATGCTTCCCTCCATCCATATTTCTGTTGTCCATTCCCCAGGGAGGAGGTTATATGTAGATCCCTGTAAGCGGTTCCCCCTTTCTATCCCACCCTCCCAGTATCACTACTCTCACCTCTGGTCCTGCAGGGATCATCTGTCCTGGATTCCCTGTGTTCCCAGTTCCTATCTGTACCAGTGTACATCTAGGCAGATTTATAAGGTAGAATTGGGATCATGATTGGGTGGGGGTGGGGGTGGGGAAGCATTTAGAAACTAGAGGAAAGTTCTATGTTTTATTGTTGCTACACTGCACCCTGACTGGCTTGTCTCCTCCCTGCAACTCTTCTGTAAGGGGATGTCCAATTGCCTACAGATGGGCTTTGGGTCTCCACTCCAGGCTTATTTCTTCTTTATGTTTTTTCTTTCCACGTTGGATGTTTTTCTTTTAGAGAAAAAGGATTTTGGAGAACAGCCATTTTATCTGAGGGGTTCACTGAACTATAGGCCAGGAATTGTACCTGGCTTTCAAATAGTTCCCACAATAACCCAAATAACTTTTGTTATTTGCATTCTTCAGACTAAGAAAATCAGGGTGCAGAAGAGGAACTGAAATGTCCAAGATCAGAGGGCTAGGTAAGGTCAAAGCCAAGAGAGTTTTTAGGTCAGTCTTCAAAGCCCACATTAAGTGGTGTAGTGGGTTACATGTTAGCTGCTAACGTCAAGGTCAACAGTTCAAAATCACCGACTGCTCCATGGGTGAAAGATGAGGCTTTTGACTCTGGTAAAGTTGAACAGTTCTAACTCTGTCCCATGGGGCCACTATGAGTCAGAATAGATTTATTGGCAGTGAGTGAGGAACTATTTGCAATTTGCTTTTCATTTTTTTGGTCTTTTCCAATTCCTTGTATATTGCTACTAAACAGAGAACGCTTCTAGCCTAAATCCTTGGCGTGATGCTTCTCCCCCATGTGATAACCCATCCGTCAACAAAGACATGAGCATCGGCTATAAACTAGGCCCTGTTCTAAGCTCTGGGGATTTGATGAAGGACTTACAGACAGCATGACCTGGTCACACCAAGTTTACTACTGGAGGATTAGCTATATCTCTTTCTGTGGCTTTGCATCAGCAATCTACAGCTTGCCCTGGCCTGATCCTCTGCCCTTAGGGGGGTGAGACTCAGCTGAACGGTGGCCAGTTCGGCAACTCAGGAGCCGCACCTGGAAGCCTGATGCTTGCCAGGAGCTCTTTTCGCATCACCTGCAAGGTGCCACTCCCCCCTCCCCAAACTACTCCCCCTCTGCCCTTGCCTCCCTTTCCTCCTCAGGGAACAGGACAGCTCTGTTCCTTCACATGTCCCTAACTTGCACAGACTCCAGACATACGTATTTGAATGGAACAGGAGTTCACAAGCTATCAAGATGGGCCTTTGGTGATAGAAATGGCTATTCCCCGCCCCCTCCCCCGCTGTCAGGGAAGAAAACCAACCCAAGCCAGTCTGGCTTTCCAGAGCAGTGATTTCCTGCTTTAAAAAGGCAAAGAGAGAGAGAGCAGAGTTTGGGGTTTTCCAAAACTTTTCAGTTTAAAAAAAAAAATCAAATTAGACGCGGGCTGGTAGAGCACCTCTGCTTAGTCTGGGATGCGGTGGCCAATCACAGCATCCTGGGGCGTGGGGCCACGGGGCAGTGGAGTGACTCTCAGCTGTGAAACTTGTCACGGGGCCTTATCTGACCTTTAACTGGTAAGCCGGAATTGCTGAACATCTCGCTTCCCCGAGACTAATAGCACTTTGCAGCGCGGCTTAGGTTATCACTGGACAGCCCTGAAATCTATTTCTAAGGTAAAATGGAAGTCTAATGGGGAGGGGCGGGATACATTTGTAATGAAACAAATTCCCGCCAAACTTGATGTCAGATTTTATTTTACCAGCGCCTGTTTGTTAGCACGGGGGCTCAGCCACCTCGTGGACGTAAAAGGCGTTCTTGCCAATGGGTTCTCCATGTAGTTCTGGCCTCTCTGGGAGCACTCAGGCAAGGACCTGAGAAAGCAGTGACAAATTGGCTCTGTCACAAGCTAGCTGTTTCTCGTGGCTTCCACTTTTTAAAATTTTTGGTAAAAAAATCTATAAGCGTTAAGCATTAAACTAACAATCGAAACACTCTCCGAATCTACCGCTTTGGGTGTTTAGCAAAAGTTGGAGTCCTTATATACTTACATCTATAAGCATTTTTGGTACAGATACGCTGCTGAACACCAAACAGGTTCAATAAAATTATACTGCCTGATTTCTGTCGTTTTACTCATGAGTCCCACACAGTTCGCTTTCGCCCTTGAAAGCCATAGAAGAAAGGGGGAAGGCATTCTCGGTGGCATAGTAGGTTACGTGTTGGGCTACTGGTGGCCAGGTTGACTGCCTCTCAGGACACAGATGAGGCAGTCTGCGTCCATAAAGATCGATAGCCTTAGAAACCCCATGTCCCCGCAGGTCGACTCTGGCCTACCGGGTCATTATGAGATAGAATGGATTGGACAGCAGAGGGTCTGGGCAGGACTAGGCTTTGGTGGAGGGATTTGTTGAAGGCTCTGATTTTAGATAGAGTAGGCTGCTGTTGGAAGCAGCTTCCTCTTTCAGCTGTTAAACAAAAATGGAAGACTGAGTTCTCTAAGGCTTTCCGCAGCCACATCAGTCTATGCAGTTAAAGCACTCTGGCTTTCAGAATGGGCGGTGTCCCCACAGTGGTGTGGCACTCTGAGGTCAGCTTGGTGGTTGGCCTGGCCTTGAAAATGGTGAGCAGGGAGAGGTAGAGGACTTTTCCACCTCAATGTTTTAGAAGAGCAGACCAACAAAGAAACGCATCCGACAACTGCCAAACCAAAACACCGCCATTGTGTCCCCAAAGTCCTGGTTCAGAACGAAAATTGAAATGATTTCTACTTTTCCCTTTGGAACAAAACGATTCTTATGGAAAGCCATGGGGCCAAATCATGCTGTCCGGTCGGAGCCTCCAATGGTTATCGCACCCAGAGCAGACAATGTCACATGTCTCCATTTTTATCTTGTGATTAGCATAGTATTTACCTAAAAGGGAGAACCAGCTGAAAAAAGAAGCCGCATTTCGGAAACACATGATGTACCCTATTTCAAAATAGAGTCCAAAGATTTTGAAGATGAAACGAGGCTTTATTATGTAAATCTACATGTCAGCCCTGGCGCCTACTGAAAACAACAGACAAGGAAACAAAACCAAGGCACAACAACCGGGAGTTTTGGAAAAGATCCACAGACACAATTTAAGTTGCCTGAGTAAATAAATAGTAGATGGTTGAAAATTCTCTGTGGGGGGAAATTGAGAAAGTGACTCATAGAAAAAAAAGGCTTGTTTTATTAGGGCTCTCCAGGGGGTGCTTTTCTGGCTGTCCCCTCCCACCCCCGATTAAAAGGTCAAATGGCAGCAATAACTCTCAGAATAAATCATACATACGCAGGGTCTTCCTTTAAGCCCTGGAATAGCCTTGTGAGGAGAAGAGACACGTGGTGTTCATGTTTAATGTGTCCCTTGCTGGTATGATGACTTTCTCTAAGTCAACGGCATCTGAAGAGAGGAATCTAACACTATAAAGATCATGACACTTGGACACGTGGCGGGAGTCTGGGTCCACAATTTGTTCCAAAGACAGCCTTCTCTCTCTCTCTCTTTCTCTCTCTCTCTCTCTAAGACCAGGATCACTTTGCATTTTTAAAATTTTCTAAGTGAATGTGGGACACTATGCAAGAGGGTCTTCAAGTTTATGGAAAATTTATATTGTGAAAAAACTTTGAATGGATTTAAAAAATTGGAGGGGGGGAGGGGATGGCAAAATAAATGAACTCCTGCGAACTAGTTATAATAGGCCTAAGCAGGAGGAGGCCTGGTGGTGTAGTGGGTTATGGGTTGGACTGCTAACCTCCAGGTCAGCAGTTTGAAACCACCCACTACACTACCCAAACCAAAGTCATTGCCATCATGGTGATTCTAACTCATAACGCCCCACAGGACAGGGTAGAACTGTCCCTGTGCATTTCCGAGACTAAGTTTTTTCGGGAGTTGAATTGTGTTAAACTGCTGACCTTGTGGTTAGCAGCCCAAAGTCTAACCAGGATGTATGGAATTCCTTTTAAAACGCAAACAAGCAAATCAAAATAGGACCTGGCGTGTTGCATCTTGTAATCTTACAATAAATAAATTCTATGAAACCATGTAAATATTCAGAGAGATGTTGTGTTTATTTGCTTTATAGCTTGTGCTTTTCCCCCTCGAGAGTACCAGACAGGATATAGAATCAACTTGATTTCTGCACTTTCCTGTCGTGATGGCTTGTTTCTCTTGTGTGTGTTTGGGTTTCTAGCTATTTGCAGGACTTATTTTTCAATCAAACAAGATCCACACAATAAAAGAATTTCCCTTTCTGCCATTGTTAAATCACACCTAATACGGGGACTGGGGGTGCGGTTATGATCGTTATTACAGAAGTGACTTTTCCCAGCTCATCAGAACAGAAAGATTGCCGCCTTTGGCAACTGTCTGAATTCAGAGGACTTGGCCATCCCAGTGTCGTTTAATTATCTCAAGGCCCGAGTCACTTACCCCATTCCGTTCTATGCTTCTCGACATGGGGACTTCCTTTAGGTCTTGGCGAACACACAGGAATTTGATGTTTAGAAAGTCACTTTCCTGTCCTTATAAACAGTTCCACCGTAATAACCTGGCTTCTGGCACCAGAGGTTCATTTAAATTTTGCTCAGCTTGGTTTACAATTAAGATTTAATTAGTAAACTCATTACAAAGGCAGGAAATATCTGACTTTCCCCTAATTCTCTTTTAGGTCTTAGCAAGGACCCAGCCTGTCTCTTTTGGCTTTAGACATTTGCAGAAAGTTTTCCCTAAACATTGTTATTTATATAACTGTAATTCTGAGATAAAAATATTGTTATTTGCTTTTGAAACTAGATGGTGGTAACATGGCCAATTGGAATTTAGAATTTCAAGTTCTCCAGTTGGGAAATCTGCCTTGTGCACATTTTGAAACTTTCTAGACCTTGGGAATCTATTCAGAGCCTCCCAGCATCTTGAAAACAGTAGAACTGGGACTGAGGTTGCCCCTGGGGATCTAAGACCTGAATGGAATGACCACGTGGTGACACACTCAAAATCGGCCTTAACTACAGTGCTGTGTCGCTGTTACTCGCAGGTCAGGGAACAGAAGGGTTGTTGGACTTACCTGTCTGTTAACTGAAGTGAAGTACTTGTATTTTGCTCATGAAGGGCAATGGGAAAGCATTTGGCAAAGAACTAAGAAGGAGGCATTTAAAAAAAAAGCAGACTCAGGTAGGCGTGGCTTTGAATGTTAGAAACCCGTGACTGAAATATTTTAGCTGGTATTATTTTTATTGGACAGAAGCTGGGCACATTCATCTTGAAAACGTGTAGAAATA
The DNA here is from genome assembly GCF_050624435.1 of Tenrec ecaudatus. NCBI lineage: Eukaryota > Metazoa > Chordata > Mammalia > Afrosoricida > Tenrecidae > Tenrec > Tenrec ecaudatus. The sequence goes on along the minus strand of NC_134535.1, from coordinate 157,229,613 downwards.
TTTGGATCAGAGTTTAAGGGGTATTGAGGTGCTTGATACAATCAGGCTCACATTAAAACATGTACGTAGCCTGTACAATGATGATTCCAACCATTTAAAAAGTGGAATTTCTTTTTTCTTTCCACTCTGCCCAATTTTATTTTAGCTTGCTGCCTGCAAGAAGTTGAAGTTCTTCGTAGGATCTGTCCTGTGAAGAAAAGTCTTAAATAGTTATATAAATGACTGTGTGTGTGTAAATGTAGTCTTGTAAAATTTAGCCATTCGAAGTGACAGTGATTTCAAATTTCAGAAGTGTATTTTATTTTCTCTTTAATCAGCTCAATTGTTAGAGTGGACTTTCATTACTAAGGGTACCTACAATCTTCCTACCTTATTTTTCTCCTAATAGAGACAGAATAGACATCAGAACAGTTAAGAGACATTCCTGAGGTCACACAGCAAACTTGAAGGAGAGGCAGCAATAAAATGTTTGTTTGTTTGTTTGTTGTACTTGTGTCCAGTGCTCTGGGAGAACTCAAAGGGAAATACTAACAGCAGCTGTAAAAATCAAGCCCCATGAAACTTAAAGGGTGTTTCTCATGGGCAGTCTCTGTTCTAGACAATCTTGACAGCTTTTATGGGGCTTTGGAATGTGTCAGTAGATAACACTGTGACCCTCTGGGAAGGAGCGAATGGACCTCTTTCCTCTGGGAAGCTTCATCCAGTGTGCTGCTGAGTTTCTGTGACATTTCAATGAGAAGGCAAAACTCAAATGTTACTTTCAAAATGGCCCAGGAGGGAATGGAAGAAATGAGACTGCAGAGGGTCCTGGCACAAGGAGAGCGAAATGTGTAAACAGCACAATTGTACAGTGAACAAGCTCCAAGGTTGGTGGTTCAAGCCCACCCAGGGGTGCCTGAGAAGAAAGGCCTGGCCCTCTACTCCTGAAATGTCCATCACTGGAAAACCTATGGGGTACAGTTTGTTCATGACAACACATATGAGGCTGCCACGGATTGAAGTTGACTCAATGGCAACTGGTTATCATTTGACAGTTATTAGTCATCTGGAAGCTACAAGTCAAGCCTCTTAATTGTCTTCTGATGGCCAGGAATTGAAGGAGTGAGTGGGAAATTCGTGTGCAAATACCAGACAAATTTCAGTTCTCAATTTTGAGATCTGTGCTGGGCAATATGAGGCCTGCAGAAGAGTGTTAGTCCAGGTAGACAAGAGAAACAAATCCATAGAAACTCATATGTGTATAAGAGAGAGTTTTATTTAAAGGGTAATTGTACATTAAGAAAGCATCCCAACCCAGTCCAGTCCAAGCCCATAAATCCAATGTTAGCCCATATGTCTGATACCAGTCTATAAAGTCCTCTTCAGACTCACGAAACACATGCAATGACACCAAATGTAGGTCAAATGCAGGCCAGAGGGTATGAAGTCTTGTGGGTCCAGTGGCATCTCAGCGCTGGCAGGGCTTCTCCGGTTCCCAGGGCACCGGCTCTATCCGCATAGAGCCATGTGTCTTGTCAGGAGAGCGTCTCCAAGGGAGTAAGTAGAAAGAGAGAAGTGTCTCCCGTCTTGAAGAAAGAAAATACATCAGTTCCCAGAATTCTCAGGAGAAGGCCATGCCCACACAGAAGTCTCATTGGCTCTCTCCGGATTGACAGACCTTTCACTCTTAATCCTCTCAAGTCCCAAATTGACACCAGATTATTTAACTACCACAAGAAGGAACATGATACGAGCCTTGGCAAAGAAAGAAATTGTACTGGGGGCCAGTGCTTCCTTGGGAGAGAAGGAGGCTGGGCCCTTGGAAAGGAGGGAAGTGGAAAGGAAGAAAAATTGAAAACTAAAAACTAAGTGGCAAAAAAGAAAGGAAAATAAGAAAGCAGAAATAAGGGTTGCATAACCCCAACCCTCCCAAACAAAACAAAGTCACTGCCATCGAGTTGTTGGCAACTCATAGCGACCCTATAGGACAGGGGAGAACTGCCTCTGTGGGTTTCTGAGACTGTCACTCTTTATGGGAGTAGAAAGCCCTGTCTCTCTCCCGACAGGGAGTACAAAAGTGTTGAAAACTCCCAGGAAAACTTCAATAATAGTGGAGTGAGTAACTGGTCTCCGAGGGTTACTCTTTTCAATTGAGGTTTCATTTGGTGAAATTACAATAATTACAAACCACAACAGATGTCCTTCTGAGCTGCCTAAATAGCAGCAGAGGTAAATAGAAAGCAATCTGAGCCAGAGACCCCCTGAATTTTCTGGATCAGGAATTTCTGAAAAGGTGTATTTTTATTGTGTGTGCCGGTGTGCTCTCTTTAAAGAGGATCGTTTTGGAAAAGTCCCGGGCGGCTTAGCAATTTTTGACTGATTGCAAACCTAGAGGCTGGTGGTCTGAACCTACCCCAGAAGAAAGGCTTGGTTCACTACTTCTGTTGAGATGATCACAAGCCAAACTCATTGCCACAGACTAAATTCTAACTTATAGTCACCCTATAGGATAGAGAACTGTGCCATAGGGTTCCCAAGGCTGTAATGTTTCTGGAAGCAGACTTCCTTCCCCAGCTTTCTCCTCCGGCGAGGCAGGTGTGTTCGAACTGCCAACATTTTGGTTAGCATTCAAAAAGTGCCAGCTGGGCTCTTTCATAAAGATTCCTGTAACATGTCTACTCTGTAATAGGAATCACCTGGAGTCCTTACCAACTCAGCGGCAGCTAACAACAATTTTTAGAAATTCTCAACACATCTGATCCCCAAGCTTAGATTGAATACTGTTTTGGAAATAGTAGTTATACTAAATCATCCTTCCTATAATCAGGGACAGCTGAACAAGAATTCCTCCTGTGGCTGGTCTCTTCCATGCAGGTGATTCTGATTCCAAGCGGCCCTATAAAGCCAACTGCTCCTTTGTTTCTCCAAGACTGTCGACCTGTACAGGAGGAGACAGCTTCTGCTTTCTCCCACCAAAGAGGAACTAGAGAACTTAATAGATTCTATGATGGAATCCTTCTATTTAATTTTTTTCTAGATTTCTTTGTATTATTGTAAGCAAGTGGTTCTTTTTATCCTTAACGCATGCTGATGGATTGCAATGGACGTATGCAACTTACTTTCAAATAGTTGAGAAAAGCATGCGCACACTCATGGGAACACAGGATTGAAAGGTAAGGAAGCATTTACACGAACTCTTTGAAGCCCCCTGTAAAACCTGTGAAAGCTGGACCCTATGTATGGTGGAACCTGGGAGAGAAGGAAGGTTAAGATATGTTCCACTAACCATGGAAGGAAAGTGGTTACGTGGCACCCTGTCAAAAGCAGGAAACTTTATTTATGGAATAAAGTCATCTTGTTGAGAAGGAATATAAATAATAGATTATTTTGTCAACCTACCGAACAAAATTTTGTCTTAAAATCATTTCTTTAGAAGTTCGACAAAAAATTGTCTTAATAAATGTTTGCTTTATAAAACTAGTTTTGCAGTTCTAATTTTATGGGTGTTATTGGTATGCAGTATCTGTAGAATAAAATTCTTAAGTTGAGACAAGTAGAATTTCAAATGTATTTCTCACGATTATCTGGATTTCCACTTGGCTGTGGAGGACTGAAGGATGAGTAAATCCAATCATTTGTTCACAGAGAAGGAATTTGTGCAACTTGATGCACCGAGTATGTAAGTGGTCGGGTTACTCTTTTTCCAGTCTTTAATATAATATTAAAGTGTGTAGCAAACAGAAAAAAAAAGAGTCGGAGACTTTAGGGACCGAAAACAAGGCAGTCCTGTCAAGCCATGACTCTCATGGGTTCCCACTATATACATATGAACATGAATGTGAATATACATACACTTATAAAATATAAAAACATGTTATATAACATTTTATATAAAATATAACATATATATGTGCATATATCCCTGGTGGTGCAGTGGTTAAAACAGTAGGCTGTTAGCAAACTGTTGACAATTCAAACTCACCAACCACACTATGGGAGACCCAGGAGGCAGTCTGCTTCTCTAATGATCAGAACCTTAACAGTGCGATGAGGCAGTTCGACTCTTTCCTGTAAGGTTTTGCTATGAATTGAAATCAATTAGTAATGCATTGTGTGTGTCTGTGTGTGTGTGTCTGTGTGTCTGTAGAATGTTTAAATGTCCCTGATTATGGAAAGAATAATTTTTTTTTGTAGCTACTGTTTCCCAAACAGTATTCAATCAAAGCTCATAGATGTTATCAAGTTGGCATCAACTCATGTGAGTTTCTGAGAGTGTCACTGTTTCTGGGAATAGAAAGCCCATCTTTCTCTTGTGGAGTGGCTGGTAGTTTAGAACTGCCAACCTCGTAGTTTGCTTACCAACTGATCACCACCATGCCACCAGGGCTCCCATTGTGTGTTGCACAGTGAAGTGAAATAACTTGGTATGGCTCTTCTATGCATGGGTCTCAAAATTCAAAACCAAACTCACGGCCATCGAGGAGGTGCTGACTCATAGTGAACCTATGGGGCAAGGTCGAAGTGCTCCTGTGGGTTTCCAAGACTGTGACTCTTTACGGGAGTCGAAAGCCTCATCTGTCTCCCATATGCATGGGTGAGACTATGCAAACAGAGTGTAATGCACTAATAGATGAGATTGGCCAGTTTAGCCATTCCACTGGGTAGAAAAGGAGCCCTTATAGAAGCTGGTGCAGAGGCTTCCACCATCACCAGGAAAGAAGAGAAAGCAGGGAAATGGGTCGGAGACGGCTGCATGGAGGAGGCAGAGGGGCCCTGACGAGACAGTCTGTGTGCCTTTGGGCAGGACCTTGGCTTACAGAGTGGAATGCACTTCAGGCATTTTCAGCACTGAGCATTTGTCAGCTTGATAGCACTTGCCTGAACAGGACAGAGGCCAATGGCCCGTGCGGTTGACAGACCACGGACCAGAGAGAGACAGATTTGCCAGTAAGTTGAGAAGAGGCATTGTGGATCACAGAACTGTGTCTTTACCATTTTGTAACCTGTTAACTTCCCCCAATAAACCCCATAAGGGCGAGCATTATCTGAGTTTTGTGGCACCATGGCAGTGAATTTGGGGGCCAAGCAGAGAAGCAGAGCGTTGTGAAGGGGATGATTGATGTTAGAACAGGACACAGAAGGTTAGAAGGTGGAGGCTTGTCAGACTTCTGCCTTACAACAGCCAGCCTTGGGCCCCTAAGAAGTTGGATTCACCTCCTTCCTGTAGCCCCGGAGGAGGGAAGCCAGCTTTCATGGCCTTTCTGCAGAGAGAGGGAGAAGCGGAAGAGCCACACTGCATGAAAACTTGCACTAATTCACAACCATACTCACTGTCATTGAGTTGATGCTGACTCACAGTGACCCTATAGAACAGGTAGGACTACCACTGAGTTTCCGTGACCATAACTGTTTTTTTTTAAATCATTTTATTGGGGGCTCATATAACTCATTGCAATTTATACATCCATCCATTGTGTCAAGCACATTTGTAAATTCTCTGCCATCATCATTTTCAGAACATGTTCTTTCTACTTGAGCCCTTGGTATCAGCTCATTTCCCCCTCCCTTCCTTCTCCACCCTACCTCCCTCATGAACCCTTGATAATTTATAAATTATTCTTTTTTCATGTCTTACATCTGTGGGATGCACTCTTCACCCACTTTTCTGTTGTGCATTCCCCTGGGAGGGGGTTATATGTAGAAAATTATGATCGGTTTCCCCTTTCTCCCCCATCTTCCCCTTCCTTCCCCTCCTGGTGTCACTACTCTCAATATCGCTTCTGAGGGGTTTATCTGTCCTGGTTTCCCTGTGTTGCCAGCTCTTATCTGTACCCATGTACATGCTCTGGTCTAGCCAGATTTATAAGGTACAATGGGGATCATGATAGTGGTGGGGGAGGAAGCATTAAAGAACTAGAGGAAAGTTGTATGTTTCATCGGTGCTACACTGCACCCTGACTGGATCATCTCTTCCTTGTGACCCTTCCGTAAGGGATGTCCAATGTCTACAGATAGGCTTTCCGTTTCCAGGCCACACTCCCCTTCATCACAATGATATGATTTTTTTGTTCTGTGTCTTTGATGCCTGATACCTGATCCTCTTGACACCTCATTATTGCATGGGCTGGTGTGCTGCTTCCTTGTGCACTTGGTTGCTTCCATGACTGTAACTGTTAATGGGAGTAGAAAGCCTCGTCTTTCTAGATCAGCTGGGGGTTTTGAACTGTAGACCTTGCGGATGGCAGTCCAACAAGTAACCACTCCACATCCAGGGCTCCTTGTATGCACAATATCTTTGTACAAAAGACTAAAAGGGACTGGCAAGCTCAGAAGGCAATTCTTCCCTTAGAACATGCCGGGTACACAGTTTACACAAGCTTTGTCTCTTAAGTTCTGTCCAGATTTGCACATCATTGTACTGACTTCCTTTGTGTTCTCCTGTGTCCAAACACACAGAGCCCTCAACTTTTGACCTTCCCCCCACCCTCCTTTTCTTAATATGGTTTCTGTGGAATGTAGAATCAGGAAACTTTGCCATAATTTCTTCCTCTGTTGGAGCCTCGGCTTTACAAACTCCCCAAAACATTGAGACACATAGTCCAATTAAAAATTCCAGACCCTGAGCAAAATGTGCTAAGGTTCTTCGTCCATCTGCCAGATGGCACCCCCATCAGCATCCTGGCCAAGGAGTCAGTTCCCAGGAATAACTTCAACATGTTGCTCAGCATCCAGTGTCGGTCCCACAGGCTGCAATGCTCTCATATATCTCCAACCTAAACTGAGGCTTTCAAACAGCATATTTAAAGACTGGACTTGACTCCTCCTACCCTTTTGTACAATAAGAACAATTATTACTCTCATAGAGCTTTGCAGATCTAGATCTTTTTAGATCTTCATACTAATTTATTGAGGTCAGCATGAATATTTTGCCTCCCATTGTGCAGATTATGATTCTGCTTTAATCCTACAGGGTGTAGGGCAGACACGGCATTTCACAGTGTTTAAAATACACAATATGCCATCCCTTAACTAATTAAGACACTACGAGTGGTGATATGAATGTGATATAAAGTACTCTGCAGAATTGATAAAACAACAACAACCCAGTTTCTACCACCATGAAGTTTATTGTCAACGCATATAGTTCTTAGAATCAAGATTGAAGAAAGTGATGGGAGGCAAGTGACAAGGAATGATACATAGTCAGCATTTTTCTTTTCTTCCTTTCATCACCTATTATGTTCCAGGGACCGTTCCATGTGTGGGAAATGTAAGAGCAAACAAAAGAAACATAAACCATGCTCTCTTTGAATTAATACTCTCGAAGAAGAACGACAATAAACGAGATAAATAAGGACAGTAGATAGTATGCTATCGATATGTATAAAGAAACAAATAAAGCAGGGAGTGTTGAGATTGGAAATGACCAACATTTGAAGTAGAATCACTTGGGGGGAAAAACTCATTAAAAATAAGAATAATTTGATCTGAAGAAGGTGAGGGGTGAGTTATAAAGAGATTTTAAGGAAAGAGTGTTTCAGGCAGTGAGAACAGCCAATGAGTCCCCCCCACACCCCTGCTGCCAAGGCGGGCACTCAAGTGATGAGTCTGAGTATAGCTTGGTTTGTATTTTATAAGGGTGATATTGGCTGTGGGGTTGGGAATAGACTAAAAGGTGGCAAGGATAGAAGCAGGAGGACCGTTTAGAAAACCATTGTCCCAATCTAGGCAAGAAACAATGGTGGGCTTCTAGGAATGATGAGAGGTGTCCAGGCAGGCCTTGGATTGCTATATCAGGTGCAAGAGAGGAGAGCCGATGTTTCTACCAAGTTGTTGGATCCGAGTAAGTGCCCAAATGGATGCTAATAGTGGAGGAAAGGACAACAGTAAATGCCAAGTGCATAGCCTGAACCCACCAATTGCTCCTCCGGCGAAGGATGAGGCTTTCTACTGCTGTGAAGGGCTCGAGACTGGAGACGCACAGGAGCAGTTCTACTGTGTCCTCTAAGGTCGCTATGAGTCTGAATTTACAGGACGGCACTGAGGAATCAAGAGCTCAGCTTTCAACATAAGGATGAAACGTCGAGTATGCTACTTAAGAGTGGAAATATCAGGCATCATGCAAAAAAAAGAATATATATATATATGTGTGTGTATATATATATGTATATATATATATATATATATATATATATATATATATATATATATATATATATATATATATATATATATATATATATATATATATATATATACCATAGTGAATGAAGGGGGAAGTGCAGAGTGGAGACCCGAGGCCCAAGTGTCGACCACTGGAGATCCCCTCACAGAGGGGTTTAGGAGAGGAGACGGGTCAGTCAGGGTGCGATGTAGTACCGATGAAGAACACAGCTTTCCCCCAGATTCTGGATGCTTCCTCCCCCCAACTACCATGATCCGAATTCTACCTTGCAGGACTGGATAGGGCAGAGATTGTACACTGGTGCATATGGGAGCTGGAGGCACAGGTAACCCAGGGTGGACGATACCTTCAGGACCAGGGGTGTGAGGGGCGATGCTGGGAGAGTGGAGGGTGAGTGGGTTGGAAAGGGGGAACTGATTACAAGGATCCACATGTGACCTCCTCCCTGGGAGATGGACGGCAGAGAAGGGGGGAAGGGAGACTCCGGATAGGGCAAGATACGACAAAATAACAATCTGCATTATCAAGGGCTCATGAGAGAGGGGGGAGTGGGGAGGGAGGGGAGAAAAAAAAGAGGACCTGATGCAGAGGGCTTAAGTGGAGAGCAAATGCTTTGAGAATGATTGGGGCAGGGAATGTGCAGATGTGCTTTATACTATTGATGTATGTATATGTCTGGATTGTAATAAGAGTGGTACGAGTCCCTAATAAAATGTAAAAAAAAAAAAGAGTGGAAATATCAAAGAGGCAGTTGGATGAATGAGTCGGAATTCAAAGGAGATACCTGCACTGACATTCTACACCTACGAGTTTCTGTACTCAAACTCATCGAGGAACCCACGTTTATCAGAGTAGAACTTTATCCCAAAGGGTTTTCAATACCTACTTTGTGGGCTGAGTAGTTCGCCAGATTTTTCTTCTACCCCTCCATTGGGGAGACTCCAACCTGCATCCTTTTGGCTTGCCGCCTAGTACATTGTACCATCAACGAACTCCCACTGCAATACGGTGTTGTTGTTGTTAGATGCCGTCGAGTTGGTTCTGGTTTCTAGTGACCCGACGTACAACAGAATGAAACACCACCCAATCCTGTATCCTCATAATTGTGCCTGTGTTTGCCCAATCGTGGCTGCTACTGTGTCAGGCCTTTTTGTTCACCGTCCCTCTTGCTTTACCAAACTTGATGTCCTTCCCCAGGAAGTGATCCCTCCTGATAACACAAAACAATGCCTCACCATCTTTGTCTCCAAGGAGCATTCTGGTTGCACTTCTTCTTAAGACAAAGCTGCTTGTTCTTTTGGCAGTCTAAGGCAGTTTTCAATATTCTTTGCCAACATCACAGTTCAAAGGCATCGTCATTTCTTTTGTCTTCCTTATTCAATCTCTAACTTCCACGTGCATGTAAGCAAGGTGACCAGACATCTGCTTTTGGCGGGACAGTCCCGATTTTTAACAATTTTCCCATGTCCTGCGGTGTTTTAAAAAGTCCCGATTTTTGGAAAGTGTACGACAAGCTAGGGTATATTGGTTTTCTGCTGCCATGTAGCTATTTTGTCAAGATATGAGTTTTACCAATGGTGTCCCACTTTACCATTGTTAAAATCTGGTCACCTTAATATAAGACAATTAAAAATACCATGGCCTGTAGCAGGCATACCTCAGCCTTTGAAGTAACTTCCTGGCTTTTCAACACTTCAAAGAGGTCTTGTGTGGCAGATTCATCAACTACAACCCATCTTTTGATCTCTTGGCTGCTATTCCTGTGAATATTGGTTCTCAATCCAAACAAGATGAAATCCTTGACAGCTTCAAACTTTTCTCCAGTTACCATAATATTACTATTGGTCCAGTAGGAGGATTTTGTTCTTCTTTACCTTGAGTTGTAATCCCTACTGAAGGCTGCTACCTTTGAACTTCCTCAGCAAGTACTTCAAGTCCTCCTCACTTCCAGCACGTAAGGTTGTGTCATCTTCATATAGCAGGTTGTTAATAAGCCTTCCTCCAATCCCAATGCCACATTCTTTTCTTTTTCTTATTAATCATTTTATTGGGGGCTCTCGCAGATCTTATAACAATCCATAAATCATTTGTATCAAGCACACTTGTACATATGTTGCAATCTTCATTTTCAAAACATTTTCTCTCTGCCTGAGCTCTTGGTATCAGCTCCTTTTTTCTCCTCTACATTCTTCTTCATATAATCCAGCTTCTTTGACGATTTGCTCAGCAAGCAGATTGAATAAGTCTGGTGACAAGATGAAACCCTGATACACAACTGCCTTATGATCCATGAACAGGCTCTGCATGGGCATAATTAGGTAGGTGGAATTTCCATTGTTCCCAAGGATATCCATAGTTTGTTATGATCCATACAGTTGAATGCCTTGCATAATCAAATGAAACACAAGTCAACATCTTTCTGGTGTTCTCTGCTTTCAGCCAAGATCCATCTGACCTCAGCAATGATCTTCCTTGTTTCATGTCCTCCTCTGAATGTCTGGCGGTTCCCTGTCAATGCACTGCTGTAGCTGTTGATGTTATATTTTCTTCAGCTAAAATTTTACTTGCATATGATATTAATAATATTCTACAATTTGAGCACTATGTTGGGGCACCTTTTTTGGAATGGTTAACAATATGGATCTCTTCCAGTCAACTGACCAAGGGGCTGCCTTCCAAATTTCCTGACATAGATGAGTGAGTGCTTCCAATGCTTCATCAGCTTGTTGAAACCTTTCAATTGACAGTCCATCAATTCCTAGAATGTGGTTTTTGGCTAATGCTTTCAATGCAGCTTGAACTTCTTCCTTCAGTATCATTGGTTCTTGCTTATCCGCTACCTTCTGAAATGGTGGAATGTCAATCAGTTCTTTTTGGTATGGTAACCCTCTGTATTATTTCCATCTTCTTTTGAGGCTTCCAGCATCATTCAATATAGATATTATCTAAAACAACAGAAAAAATGAATTTACTCAAGAAATGTACATAAATTAAAAGGGGACAAAAGTTTAAGGAAAAAATCAAGCCCGAAGGAAATAAAGATACAGAGACCACACTTCATCATGGTGAGGTTAGGAAGAAGAAAAAGAGGTTAGGAAACAGGGGCCAGACCAATAGAGGGAAATCACAGATTTTTGTCTGCCAAGTGAAGAAAAATGTTCCAGGAACAGAGTGATTCACTGTGCCCGGTGCTCCTGATAAGTCCAAGAGAAAAGGGGACTGAAGATTGAGGATTGGCTTGAGCAAGATGGAGGTCATTGTTGATCTTGATAAAGTTGCTTTGGCAGAGAGTGATGCGGGAGTGATGCAGGAGAAAATGATTGCGATGACGTGGAGGCAGAAACAGAATTTCAAGGAGACTGTGTGTAAAGGGAAAGGGTGGTAGCTGAAAGCGGCGATCGGGTGAAAGAGATTACATCTTGTCCTTTTGCTTTCTTAAGGTGAGGGGAAAAACATGCTTGCGTGTGTATTTGAAACTGCAGGAGGTTTCTGGGTTTTGGTGACAGATGGTGGAGACATGACATAGCGATATAGTTGAGTAGTAGAGAGACTGGAATCAAGTGCCCAGATGGAAGGATTTGCCTTGGCTAGGATGATGAACAGTTCAATGATAGCTTCAACAGGAAAGGTAGAATGAAGAGGAGCAGGCACAAGGACGCATGGTGGGATACTGTGTAAGTAGCAGCATAAAGTCTCTAATTAGTATTATTACTCCTTGCTTTACTGTGAGAACGGCTAGGTTGGCTTAATAATTTTCTCTAGGTGTGTTAGGTTATGTGGGTGCAATGGTGGGAGATTTGGGCAACCACTGTTAGGACTTTTCCGAGTACTGTATACACTCGATTTTTTCCCAGCACATTTTTAAGTCGTTTTATTAGGGGCTCATACAACTTTTATCACAATCCATACATACACCGGTTGTGTAAAGCACATCTGTACATCCATTGCCCTCATCATTCTCAAAACATTTGCTCTCCACTAAGCCCTTGGCATCAGGTCTTCATTTTCCCCCTCCCTCCCTGCTCCCCCCTCCCTCATTAACCTTTGATAATTTATAAATTATTATTTTGTCATATCTTGCCCTGACGTCTCCCTTCACCCCCTTTTCTGTTGTCCATCCCCCAGAGAGGAGCACATTTTTAATGCTGAAAAAGCCCCCAAGTTTTTTTGTGGTAAAACTAGGTGCCTCAGCTTATACTCGAGTATATACGGTAAGCACGGGGATGTGAGAGAGACACAAAGGAGTTGAAATAAATGTTAAAAAAAAAGATTTTCATGGTGTACATGGAATGAAAATGGGCAAAGAAAAAATTTAGAACATGAAGTGAAAGGGACAAGAGAAAACAAAAGCTAGTGAACAAATAAGATGAGGGTCCCAGCGGAGTTGAAAGATTATTGGAGCTGTGATTTTAGAGGGATTAGCTTGGAAAGTGAATGGGAGTCAAAGAGTAGTATGTTTGAAATTAAAATAATTGTGAAGAAATTCCATATATTGTTGATCCTTTAGGTACTGGTGTAATGCCGGTCAAGATGGTGGGAGAATTTAGTGAGACTGAGGTCAAGAGATTGAGAAGCCACTATAATGGAAAGACCACCCTTGTGGGTATTGATATCACTAAGAATTATAACGGGGTTGTTGGAGAAGGTGGCAATGAATTGGGAGGTCAAATCTTCCCGGACATTTTCTGGAGTGGTGTCAGCGGGCGGGGAAATGGTTGTAGAAGACTGCACTCAAATGGGGTCAAGTTGCTGCTTGTGGTTTCCATATGACTTGGGATCAGAATGTACTAAAATGAATTCTGGAGGCCTCAAGTCAGATAGTGGGGAAAAGATGTGGGTGTTGTGGGGTGGGGGTGGGGAAGGGAAGTGTACAGGAACACGTAGCATTCTGAGATTCGCATTGGACTCCAGTTATATCTCATCAAGGATTGAGAAGCGGAGTTCTGAAGCAGGATGGTCCGATACTTAGTTCAGAAGCATGCTCGTGACCCCCGCCAATAGTGGTCTGCAGGGAGCTTCTATTCATAAACCAGAGAAACTCAGCACCATCACTTGCCTTAGGTTAATCATTCATCCAACCAACTTTGAGTCATCCCTGGTTCCAGGGTCCAGCCAGGTACTGGATGGACGAAAGAAGAAGATGAGCTAGTTAATTCCATTTCTAATTCTCATCATTAGCATCACAAAAGGCTCCGAGTAGATTTTTCCATCTTGTTCTTGAAAATACTCCATAGAGATCATCTTATCCAGAAACCTCCAACCCAACTTCAAGTTTTAGAAGAACTTCTATCCAATTAAATATGCACCATCTTTTGTCCCATCAAACTCCAGAGCTGAATTACTGCACCAGACAAACTGAGAGAGGTGAGCAATGGGGAGCTACTTTCTTCTCTTACCCTTTGAGGTGTGCTGTGTTTAGAACTTAGACATGGAGAACAACGTCCCCAAAGACAAGGTGAACACTCTTGCTCAAGGATCTATAAGTGGCTGAATCCTCATAAATGCTTTGCAGAAAGTAATGATTCACTCCCCAAATTTTGTTTGAATTCGATATGCAATAACAAAAGCAGTGTTTTGCAAGCAGTAAGTAACAATATGACAATGCACATATTTCTTTAATGATATGGTCCATGGTATTCATTATATCATGTGTCTTTTGCAAAGGAAGCCCAAGGATTTCTAGTATGTTTCTTTTTAACTTTATAATGTGCTGCCACATTCTCACTCACATACTCACAGGCTTTGAAGACCTCAGATGGAAAAAGCCACTGTGCTATAGTTAAAATGCATGAAACGAATATCCCAACTCTCTTTGTAACCAACAACTGAGTCCAGTCTGTTAGTTGTCCTCAGAGTCTGACAAAATAAAAATAAAAAGCACATCTTTGGGAAATTGGAAGGGAAAGGAGCACTGTGAGGATATTGGGTCATCAAAGGTAGGCTTAAGATGGTAATGATAATTGGGTATTGGGAGAGCAAGAGATAAATCACAAATTTCCCTACTTTATGAATGTCACACAATAATAGCTTTTTTTATGCATAAGTCTGTTAAGCCAACAAAGGAACCCAAAGAAAAAAATATATATATAGTTCTGTTACTCAAACTCCACCATATCTTCATGAAAATCAGTAATTGATGCGTCATCAACACACACTGATGCATCATCAACATGCACCAAGAATCGAATCGGAGTTTTAAGGACTATGTTGAGAGTACTGCTGCTGAAGTGAGCCATTATTTGGGCCGCTCATCCCAAGATCAACAATGCGAAAGGACCAGCTGATGGGGGAGGCTGAGGAGGACCAGCTGATGGGGGAGGCTGAGGAGGACCAGCTGATGGGGGAGGCTGAGGAGGACCAGCTGATGGGGGAGGCTGAGGAGGACCAGCTGATGGGGGAGGCTGAGGAGGACCAGCTGATGGGGGAGGCTGAGGAGGACCAGCTGATGGGGGAGGCTGAGGAGGACCAGCTGATGGGGGAGGCTGAGGAGGACCAGCTGATGGGGGAGGCTGAGGAGGACCAGCTGATGGGGGAGGCTGAGGAGGACCAGCTGATGGGGGAGGCTGAGGAGGACCAGCTGATGGGGGAGGCTGAGGAGGACCAGCAGAGGAAGAGGAGGCTGTCTGCTCTTGGCAAGATATAGAGCCCCCAAAACCCCAGGGAGCAGTTCCACTCTGCCCAAAGGCTGCTATAAATCAGAATGGACTCACGGACTGTTGGTTGGTTTTTTTGGTTCATTTATAATTAAAGCTAAATATTATTCTTAACAAGTGTGAGTCCCTTTCGATTGGGTGGAGAGGTAGACAATACTGTCATATCAAAATATTCAACTTGAACAAGCATTTACTACTTAAGCATACATTTTTAACTAGAACCTACCCCCCCCCTTAAAAAAAAAACCAAACCAACTGTTCTAGAGTATGAATAACCTCACAGTCAATGTACTTGCCAGGTTTAAAGAGGTGTTAGCCTGGAGGACACACTCCCAACTTGGCATGAGAAGCTCAGCACAGTAAAGGAAAAAGAGGGTATGGTAGAAAGAAAGGGTTTTGAGAATGATGATGGCAACAAATGTACAAATGTGCTTGTTACAATGGATGGATGTATGGAGTGAGAAGTATTGTACAAGTCTCCAATAAAATGATTTTTTTTAAAGAAGAGATTATCAATTAAAAATATCTTTTTTAAATTGGACAAAATGATTCTAATACATACATTTCACAACATAATATTTAAGAATCTGTTACAAAGAAAACAATGACCACCAAAAAAAAAAATCAAATGAGGGTGGGAGAGGGAGGGGAAATGAGGGTGGGAGAGGGAGGGGAAATGAGGGTGGGAGAGGGAGGGGAAATGAGGGTGGGAGAGGGAGGGGAAAAAGAGGAGCTGATACCAAGGGCTCAAGTAGAAAGAAAATGTTTTGGAAATGATGATAACAATGTTTGTCCAAATGTGCTTGATACAATGGAGGTATGGGTTGTTATTAAGAGCTGTAAGAGCCTCCAATCAAATGATTTAGTCAAAAAATAAGCTTTAAATCAACAAAAACAAACAAAAAGCACTAAACAAGCAAACTACTGAAAACAAGCAAAGCAATAGTCTGGCAAGGGAAAGCAGAGCAGGCCAGAAAATATATGCTAAAACTCACCGTATGGAAGTCTGGGCATTTCCTGAGAGGAGAATAAGCCTTTACAATGGACATTCAACAGCTTTGAAGCCACAGACTCGCCCCAACACCTAGGCTTTGATTCTTAGGCTAATGGAGGGCATGGGGGGAGGTTTGCCAATGAAAGACAGAACTGCCTTTTCTTTGGATTCTGCTGTTTGTAGCAGGACTCCACAGCCACTCAAGTGCGTTTAACCTTATGTGAAACTCTTCATTTTTCAAATCACCTGCGCTCGTGTCATTGAAAGCCCTGGACAGAGCTTTACCGGCTCTCGGGGTCACCCACGTTCAGACTTGGCCCATTTGAGAGCCTTCTTTATTTCACCCCTTTGCCTCTTGGCTCGTCTTTGCCTCTGCTTTCAGGAATAGACCGGGTCAAACACAGCTTCCCACCCCAATTGTTAGCAACATTTACAATGGTTTTTTTGTTTTTATAATGCAAGGGCGCACTTCCCCCACGGATTCAAGACCTAGGTGAGCAGGCAGTTTTAGTTGGCTCTCTTGGTGAAGATGGACGATTCATTGCAAGGGGAAAGAAAACACCATCTAAAAGACTGGGGTGGGAAGAAATCTACATTTCTGAAAAGCGATGGAGGAGAGAGCATTCTAGGGGACTTTGACACCCCCCTCCCCTTACCCCCAGGATACGGGCCTAACCCACAAGAAAAACAACATCTTGCCTGGACTTCACAGCAAACAATGACTGCCAACCAGTCTCCTGATGACTTTTGTCTTCCTAAATCTAATCCTGTGATAAACCTCTGGTTTCCTACACTTGACGTACCCCTCTTTTACTAGTCCCGTATCCATCAGCCACATTGTGGTTGGCTCATTGTGAACAAACAGAACTTGACAGTTTCCTTCCTCAAAGTAAACAGTCCTGGTACTTAGACACAGTTCAAAGGGTTTATCACCCCTATGTGCTTATTCTTTTTGGGTGGGTAAGACGGGTCAGCTCTAACTTCTAATTAGACTACTTTATTCCCTGCTGACACTCCCAATTTTGACGAGTAGTAAAATACAGTATAATTACTCCACCCATGGCCTGTTTCCACAGCCTCCTTTTCCATTTGTCCTTGTTCGTCGACATGGCTCATCATTTTAATTCTGCTGCCATTTATGAACACCGGATGGCCCTGTAAAAGAATGAGCAATACCGTTGATAACCATTTAGGTACTCGAGCTTTGAACATTGATTACATTGCTCCTATTCTGCTAATCATGGCGTTTTCTTTGCCCTTCCTCGTGGTTACTATTCTGCTGGTCCACTGGAGGGAGGCTCAAGAATGCCAGCCTCTCCCCGCCCCCCCCACCCCCCTCCGCACACCGGCCTGGAGCGCTGAAGGTGTGTGATGTCATGCCAAGGGGGCTGGAAGGGACCGCGCTCTGGACAAACAATGGCCATCCAGCAGGATCCTTCCACTGCCAACAGGAGGACGGGTTCTCAGGCTCTTCAGAAGACAAACCCCGGTCCTATTGTTCCTACTGTTTCTTCAGGCGCTTGTTTCCTTCTGTTTATTTCAGCTTTAATAAACCAATGAGTCATGTCACTTACTTCGGAGTCCAAGTTGACTTCCCTTCTTGAAATGCGCTGCGGAATGAGCCTGGTTGGAGCAGCGGTGAGAAAATAGTTCTGGGTGGCCTTTTGTTTGCCAGGCAGGGTTTTGTCCTCCAGATTGTTTTTTAAATAGAGAAATGTCGCTGGAAGCGTAAGCCTTGCTGTGTCTTTGTTGCTGTCTTGGTAGCAAACCTCTCAGAACTGCTGAATCCAAGGCCCTCCAGGACTCCAAAGCAGCCGGGTTGGAACATCAGGAACTGATTGTTGACATTGCACGGCTGCAGGGGTGGGGGGAGCAGAGTGCATGTTCTTAACACAACATCCTTTTTCATACACGGCCTGACACCTCCTTGAGGTGAGTTCTGTAAAGAGGGCCCAAGGATATTCTTGAGGAAGCTTCTCCAGAGAGCGTGAATCCTGAGGGAGCTGAATCCGGACTCCCCTGCATGTGTCCTTTCCCGAGAGACAGCAGGATTTGGACAAAGAGGTGATGTTGACAGAGTGGCAAAGGAGCGCGGAGATACACTCTGCTGGCGTCATACAAAGGTGAGCCTGCTCATCCCATGCCAGGCAGTCTGGAAAGGACCGCAGGCAGGCTGCCCCATGAGCTTTTGGTCTCATTTGTTAGTAAGGAGGATTCATCCACAGAAAGCAGCAGGTGGAAGGCAGTGAGAAGTGGGACCTTTGATAGGGGTTATAATATGTCCGTATAAATATTTCACTTTTGGAAAGGTCTTATTCTTTCTCTCCCTCTTTCCCTCCTTATTTCTTTATCCTTTTTGCAGAAGGTGCAGGGGTCTCTCCAGGCTCCCATTTCACCTGCCAAC
Organism: Tenrec ecaudatus; assembly: GCF_050624435.1. Classification (NCBI taxonomy): domain Eukaryota; kingdom Metazoa; phylum Chordata; class Mammalia; order Afrosoricida; family Tenrecidae; genus Tenrec; species Tenrec ecaudatus. Next base: position 157,211,398 of record NC_134535.1, on the reverse strand, counting down.
TTCTACTTGCTGCCAAGTGGAGGTGGTCTCTGGGCAACCTCAGGTGTGCTCTACAGAGCAGCACTGTGCTCCGGAATCCCCACGGGCCTGACAGGTTGGAAGTGGATCACTAGCCATTCCTCTGCCTTGTCTCGGGGATGGATTCCAGCCTCTGGCCTTCCTGTGAGCCCCGAGCGCTAGCAAACAAACAAACCAACAAGCAAACAAACAAACGCACAGCCAAAGTATCTGCCTTACTAGAGACCCTATGGAACAGGGCAGGGTGTCAGATGACAATCCTTTGTACTCAGGTGAAGAGTTACAGGGCAGGTGGCCTTTCAAGAGAAAGTGTTTGAAATGCCCAGCTTGGGGGTGGGGTGGACGGACAGGCTTCCTGCTCCATAAAGAATGATAGTTGAGTTTGGTTGAGGTGAGGGTGAACTTCAATGAGAACACTTCTAAAACAACCCCGCTTCTCCCAATTAAATTCTGATCAAAGGAATGGCGGAAAATTAGGAAACGGAATTTTACACATTATCAACTAAATAAATGGTACTGCTTCCCTGCCCCTCTCTACACTCCCCCACACCCCCACCCCACTTCCTCACACACAAAAACAACAACCAGGAAACAGCAAGTAAGTTAACATTCCATCCATGATAAATATGCTCAAAGAGAGGGAAAACCATTCGAAAATCAGAAAACTATACCACCAACCCATTAAAAATCCTCAAGAGAACATAAAAAGAGTTGATTATACTCAAAAAGAAAGGAAACAAGAAGATAAAATCATCTCAGAAATAAAGAATATACCACAAGGGGCTCCAAGGAGAATACTCACTACCATGCTGTTGATGTAGACGCACGGTGACCCGAGAGGACAGGGTGGAACTGCCCCTGTGAGTTTCCAAGACTGAAACTCAAAGCCACATCTTTCTCCTGGTGGTTTCAAGCTGCTGGTCTTAGGGACTGCAGTCCAGCCGTAACCACTGCACCACCAGGCCTCCCACAGTCGAGTAGATTACCAAAAGTTCATAGGGAGCAGTGAAGAAAGGCAAGAAAAACACAAAATCAAAAACTGCATAAGCCCGGGTCCCCCTTTTTTAGGTTTCCGCCACCCAACTTTCCTAGATCTCAATTTTGTTAAATTTTGGGATTTTCTTTTGGAGTTTATTTATGCAAATGTGAAAAAATAAAATGTATTTTTATTAGTTTTTTTTTAAACTCAGAAGTATAACACACACACTGTTCCACACCTGCCTTTTACACTTGATCATATACCTGGCAATCAGTATACCAAAAAAATCTCTTATTCTTCCTAAAGCTGCATAGAATTCACTGTATCCCAAACCCAGCTCCCTGCCAATAGTGGATTCCAGCCACAGCAAACCCTCAGAAAAGCCAGTAGGACTCACAGCTGTTAGGAGCCCGTGGGTTTCCCAGACTATAGCTCTTTAAGAAGGTGGAAAAACAAAGGAGGGGAAGGGTGGCTTGCAGCCTCAGAGACTCACAACTATAGTTCTACCCTGCTCGATAGGGTCTCTATGAATCACAATCAGCACAATGGTAGTGAATTTTTTTAGTTTATGGGACAGAATAGAACTGTTCTTTTGGGAAGGAGCCCTGGTGGCAGTATGGGTTATGCGTTGGATTGCCAACCCCAGGATCAGCAGTTCAAATCCATAAGCTGCTCCATAGGAGATAGAAAGAAAGAGCTTTCTGCTCCCTTAGAGATTTATAGCCTTGCAAACCCAGCAGGCAGATCTACTTCACATGCATAGATAGAGTCACTGTGACTCAGAATGGGTCCATAGATGGTGGCAGTGAATGATTGAGTGAGGTCTTTATGGTAGAGGAAGAAGGCAAGAGGGACACAGACAGGCAGATAGAAAGCAAGCCAGAAGCAGTTATTGGCTCACTGTAAGGCTTTTGATGCATTTAATGTTAATAACAGTGAAGATGCTGAAATGTCTTGAGCAGGGATTTGGTTGAATGAAAACATAGTGTAGTTTCATCCTCAACTCACTGGCATTAGGAAGGTTGACAGAGACATGGGACTGTGGGCTTCAGATAACTAATAGGCCTCTTTCTTAAATTGTAGGAATAAACATCAAATTGACTTTTTAAAAACCAAATAAGGACATTAACGGATCCACCAGCAGCATACCCCTATCAAACATCCTTTTACTGAAAGCAAGAAACAAAAAAGATACCTTCTAATAACAACAAAATAGGAAGGGCAATGCAGAATGGTGTACATTTATTAATATTTAATACATTCATATTGAGTTTAAAAAATGGTCATCATTGTTGTCACTGGTACTTTGTCTTAGATCTATGCACAGTGTTCATGCTACAGTACTCACCCCACTGGCATTTGGAAGGCATGGGCCCAGGTAAGCAGTTCATTGCATGATAAGGGGAAATTCTAGGGAGATGCAGCTCACTTCATGTGAAAAGAGATATTAGGCTGGAGTAGGGGGTGGTTAGGGATGAGAGACATGACAGATACGACACTCTCTAAGAACACTTGCAACACAGTAAGCACTTAACAAAGGTCGTCGAAACTGAAGTCGAATTTGGTAAATAATCATAGGTACTCTTCACACAGTGACCAATTTCCTATCCAAAGTTAATTCACTCCCGTTTTAGAAATAGCGAGGGCAGGGGCTACTGTCTTACAGTTGAGGAAGCTGGGAATTTGAATGGTTCAATGACTTGCTCAGGCTTTACCCAACTTTGAGCTCAGATGTTTTGACTTCCAGGAAAAGAGAGAGGACGTACCATAGAGAACAACGAGCAGATAGAGATGGGAAATTAAAGTTAAATTACTAGGAATAAAGAGATGATTTGGGCTAGGATAAAGGTCTCTGGGTGGCACAAATGGTTTGTCCGCAGCTACTAACCAAAAGGTTGACAATTTGAATCTACCTCACAGTTCAGAGGAAGAAAGGACTGGAAATCTACTTCCAAAAGAGAACAGGTTTCGAATGTTCTGGAACATGGGGAGATCTACTTAAGGGAAATGGACTCTTCTCCTGGTTTAGGGTAGGGTAAGTATGGAGAGGGCTGAAGCAGAGACTGAAAGAGTACTTTGTCTTCCTATTTAATATACTGGTTGGCTTGGGTAGGAATACATTGACAAGTACTGCACGTGCAAAATGCACAGCTGATTTTGAATACTTGGTAAGAAAAATGTACTGCGAAATATCTCATGAAGAGGGAATTGGGACAAACCTGAGAACCTTGGAATAGGGAATACAGAGGCTATTAGAAATAGGGAAGGATACAAATACAGAGGAGTCACAAATAGACAAGTGGTATACTTGAAGATAAATCACCCGTGTATATTGAAAGAATTCTCCAAGAGAGTAATGAGAGAGCCCACAGACTGGAAAAACATCTTTAGCAATGACACAGCAGACAAAGGCCTTATTACTAAAAATCTACGATACTTTGCAAGTTTACAATAAGAAAAAAACTGCCTAAGGAGGTAGGCAAAGGACCTGAACAGAAGTTTCACAGTGGCAGAAATCTGAATGGCCAATAAACATATGAGAAAATGTTCCCTGATCATTAGCCACAAGATAAATGCAAATTAAAACAACTATGTGATACCACCTAACACCCTCAAAGATAGCACAGTTCAAAAAATCAGAAAGTAACAAGTGTTGGAGGGGCTGTGGGGAGTTAGGAACTCTCATCCACTGCTGGTGGACCTGTAGATATGTACAGCCATTATGGAAATTTATTTGGCGATATCTAAAACAGATGGAGATTGAGTTACCATACGACCCAGCAATCCCTCTACTGGGCATATACCCAGAAGAGGCAAGAAACAAGCCACGGCCAGACATCTGTGCTCCAATGTTCATTGCGGCACAGTTCACAATTGCAAGGAGATGGAAACAACCCAAATTTCCATCAACAGACGAGCGGATCAAAAACTGTGGTCCATACATACAACATGTCCCTAAAATGCAGTGGTGAATGCAGGAAGCACATTGCCGCATGGGAAGAACTGGAAGAAATCATGCTAAGTGAAGTAAGTCAAGCACAAAAGGAGAAGTACAACATGAGTCCACTGAGATAAGCTTAAAAAACAAACAAACAAAAACCAGGGAAAAAGCTACTATATACATACATCCCTGGGGTGAGGTCCAGAAACTATGTCAGGGGCCAAACCCATTCCAGGGATACATACGGCAGCCAACTGAAAGAGAGGGTGAAAGAAAGAGGGGGGAAAGCATGGGCAGGGGGGAGCAGGGCACTAACTCACTCAAGGGGAGGGTATTGTTTATATCTCCACAGGAGAGGGAGTGAGAGACCAGCAAAAAATCAATGTGTTTGAACTAAGGTGGTGGAAAAGAACAGTGGAATTGCTATGAACTGTTCAAAGAATAAACACACCTGTCTTGGAAGAAGTACAGCCCAAATAGTCCTTAGAGAAGCAAGGATGGCAAGACTCATCTCTGTACTAAACATGTTGTCAGGAGAGAAAGACGTCATGCTTGGGAAAGTAGAGACGAAAGAAACGGGAAAACCCTTAACAAAATGGGCTAGAACATGGGAATAATTGTGAGGATAACCCACAACCAGTAGTGTTTCATTCTGTTATCCATTAAGTCGCTATGAGTTGGAACCAACTTTACGGCACCTGACAACAAAGACGGGACCAGTGCAGTAACTCCTGGTGTCACGCTCACCCGCCCCCGCCCCTGCCCCCATGGCATCATGCTCACCCCCACCACCAGGTCCTGGTACAAGACCTCCTCCTATACCAGATCATATGGAATCCTTAGTAATGTTTGCAATAAATTTCAACCATACAATAATACTCGGAGATTTCACAATGTTCGCGGGAAAATGCGCAATTGATTAATGGAATTTTTCCACGAACATCTTGCAGCCTCTCCACATATATATATAGTTGCTGCTGGCTGTTCTGTCCTATGGAATCAGTTTCCAACCCATAGCGACCCTACACGCACAGGATGAAACAGATCCAGTCTTGCACCACCCTTCCCTTTACAGAGCACTCTGACTGTACTATGATCTGGTTATGAATTGCTTCAATGTCATATATCTTAGATTTCATTTTATTAGCAAACTTGTTTTACAAACTCCTTCCATATTGAATTACAACTTTTGTTAGTAACTGAGTGGAAGTCTTTTTTGTTTTTTCTTCTTTTCTCTTAACTGCTAGTTCATTCTTTAAAGAGTTGATAGAGTGTTACCAATGTGGCTACCACAAAATTGTAGCTAAAATAGCAAACTGGATAAAATCAGCTGTAGGAAGACATCAACAGCCATGAAAACAATAGCATGTGCTTAGAGCACTTGTGGACAGAGTTCTATGATCTCAAGTTTTATTCCTTTTATTGAATAACACTGACGCTTCTGACTGGAGCACATTAGAACATTCAAACCGTGAAGTAACGTGGACTCTTAGCCTTGCCTATTGATATATGCAAGATGGATTTATGAACAATGTTTTTGTTGCTAAAACTATAAGAACAGCTGTATAAAAAAGAATATATTTCTGCTGAAATACAGCACAGAAATTTTACAGATAGCTATTTTGCTGTCACCTCTCTGACAGGGCCCCCAGTTCCAGTCTGTACCCTCCTGCCACCCTCTAGCGATGCCGATGTGATTATGGCTGGAACTGGGCATATTGGAGAAAATGACAAATGAGCTCTGAATCTTTTAATGTGGGAGAATTGGTTGATACTGTATTCTAATTAATTCTCTGTGTTCCAGATGCTGGCTAGAAATTAATACATTTCTTTTGTGACCTTTATATTTGATACATAACAAATTACTTTGTCGATTAAAAAATGAAGTTGACACATGCATTAGTTCCCATATCTAATTTATCATGCTGTTGGCAATAAGAAATCCATCCGTTTAATTATTTATTCATTTAAAAAACTCAAAAAACTCCATATGCAAGTTTATTCTTTTTTTTTTTGCAGAGTGCCCCTATTCAGAAGCAGTCTGTCTTCAGTGTCATTTACACTGTACCTATGAAATTCTTCTGACTTTACCTAGGCAGAGAGCAAGTGCTGGAAGCTCCATTTTGTTTCCTTTGTGCAGGCTTAGGCTAGGGAGGACAAAGCATTAGAAACCAACTTTTTAGAAGGAAATTTGAAATGTCAAGGAATAACTTCCTCACAGTGGTAGTGACTTAATTTCATGTCAGTTTGAAGATACATTACAGTGTAGGAGCAGAGTCTAGCCTGTCAATCAGGTCATAAGCTCCTCTTGGTGAGTCCTTGTGATCCTCTCATAAAAAAGGATCATGGGAATCCTCCCTCTCTCTGCCCTCACTTTCCTGCTGGCTGGCCCTGGTTGCAGCCAGAGCCCTAGAGATACGTCTACATCCATTGCATCCACAAGACGGTACCCACTGGCCTGTGATCTGCCTGCATTCTGCATCATTGCATGTGGATGTGTGAGTCTGAAGGGGCACTTATGGACTAGTATGAGATGGATGCTCTTGAGTTGGACTGGACTGGGATGTTTTCTTGATATATAACTACTTCTTGATATAAAGGTCTTTCTTACATACATATGAATGTCAATGGATTTGTTTCTCTAGTCAACCCGGTCTCACACACTAACTGAAAATGACTATTTTTACTTCTGTGCCTAAAACCTCCACCTGTGTCTTCTAGTCACCACTATAATGTTCTGAGCATCCTCAGTAAAGGACTCTTCTCCGCTGAACCAAGACAATTTCCAACAGAGCCCAAGTGGCTATTGATCTGTGTAGGATGTCATCAGAAAAGTTGGGAACTCATGGATGGTGGGTCGCAGCTGGACTGTACTCACATAACCTCCTTTTCTTGACAGTTTCTTAAATTCTCTGCCGTTGGATAAATTATTAATATTCTCAATGGAATCGCCTTACACGGGGGATGATTGATAATGTTTTATCATAAAATGATCATCAGACTGCTAACAAATGTTGTTAGCTGAAGTAGCTGTGAGCTGACTATCACAGTGACATACAAGGGCGGTGTCATCCACCCACACCATGCCACTTGAATGAACTTCCTTGAGATCACGTTATTAAACCCAATGCACTTTTCCCATTACTTAAAAGGCTTTTCTTTTGCACTTGACACTACGTGACTCATGGAGTCCTTCAGGAACCCTGGTAGTGCTGTGGGCAAGGAATTTGTTTGACAACCACTAAATCGGCAGTTCAAACCCACTCATTGAAGGAGACGGACGAAGGTTTCTGCTTCAGGACAGATGTCCAGTCTTAGAAACCTTAGACAGGGCCTTTAGGGGGGTTGCAATCAATTCAATGGCCGTCGTCTAGCTGTGAGGATTTGGGGATTCTCTGCACCAAGTTGTAATCCATATGGAAGGTTGTATGTAGTCTTCGATATTCGTCAGCAAGTATTTCAAGTCCTCTTGACTTTCAGCAAGCAGGATTGTACCATCTGCCTATCACGGGTTGTTAATGAGCCTTCCTCCAACCCGAATGCTGCATTCTTCTTCATATAGTCCAGCAAAGAGATGGAATAATCACAGCAAAAAGGGTACAACCGTGGCACACACCTTTCCTGATATTAAGCCATGCAGTATTCCCTGCATCTCTTGGAAAGCCCGCCTCTTGGTGCATGGGCAGCTTCTGCAGGAACACAACGGAGTGCTCCGTTCATAACATAGTTTGTTATGATCCACACAGCCGAATGCCTTTGCATAGTCAACAAGACACAAAACATTTTCCAATGGGTTGGCCAGTGCTTCATCAGCTGACATATCTATGAGACAGTTAAGGAAGCACCTGGTTTCTGTACTGTGGGTGTACAGAAAGTCCAATGAACTCTTTGTCTCTTGGAGTCCATTTGCCTGAAGTCTGCATCTCAGCTTTGACCCAGTATAACTTAGCTTTACCAGGGACCTTGTGTAATCAGTCTAGGACTATGGCTCTGGAATTCCCCAGATGTGCTTAGCTATGATTCTCAAGGAGGTTCAATTAGGCACAGATATGGTTTACATGTGTGTGTATACGTGAAGAGAAGGGAAGTTTTCATTAAATGCCAGGCATTCTGCTATACTCTTTATATATACTATATCATTACACATACATTATAGCCTTCACAAAAGTTTTAGTCCAAGTGTGCTTGGTCACAAAGCTAGTAAATTAGAGAGCTGGATTGAAACATTGGTCTGTCTAGCCCTAAACAAATCTTGATCATTGTTGTCCTTGTAAGAGCTTTTAGATTTACCTGCTGATAAAATGCAACTTAAAAATAATTTCTTCATAAGTGCCATTTTTCCTTCACTTATAAATGGGTAATAGAGCATATGATAATCATATCCATTGTCACAGAGTACATCAATGCTGTGCTAAACTTCATCTCAGAAAACTGAGCTTCAGTACATTATAATGGTGATAGCTCCTTGTCAATAAACCCTATGAAAACACAGATCTTTATTTACTTGTTTGTTTGTTTTCTTCTGAATCAAGTCTGATTAATGAATATTTACCCTCAGTGAGACCTTTATGTTATTAATACATAATTAAAATTAGCTTCCCTCCCCTATACCTTACCCCCCAGTTCCTCTATTATTACCAGAGCAATCTTTTCTATGTCTTGTCTTCCTATTAATTTTTACCTTACAGTGAATGTTGTTGTTTTTGTTGTTAGGTGCCTTCTTTCAGGTGCATAGAAACCCTACACACCACAAACAAAGCACCGCCCAGTCCTGGGCCATGCTCACAATTGTTCTCTTTGAGCCCATTGTTGCTGCCACTCGGCCCATCCATCTTTTTTGCTGCCCCTCCACTTTACTTAACCTTACGTCCTTCTCCCGCGACTGGTGTCTCCTGAGAACATGTCCAAAGTACACGAGACAAAGTCTGGGAAACCTTGCTTCTAGAGTATTCTGGCCATACCTTGTGCAAGCCAGATGTGCTTCTTCTATCTGTATGGAAGCTTGCTTTGGAGAGAACATACGATGGTAAAAAAAAAAAATGAGGTCAGGTCTCCCTGATGGGATATTCTGAGTGTGCAGGGGTGAGGCTGGAGGGTATTGGAATGCCTGGCGAGTGGGAAGGGGAGGGTGAGAAAGAAGGAGGGGTTTGCACACAAAAGCCTACAAAACGGGTCACTTTATTCCGACTAGAATTTTATGGACATTTGAAGGGATAAATGGAAATGTTGCACCCAGTCTTTGCAAGAATATGTGTGCCTATTAGGTGTCTTTATTCTTGGGGACAGTGACCAACTTCCCTTATTTGTGTCCTGTAGGCACACAACTTGCTCAGATAACCTACCCTCTGGGAGGGAAAAAAAGGGTGGAATCTAAAGACATTCTAGAATGTCTGTGCTGTTTGCTAGAAGTAACGCCCCCACCCCCACTTCTCACAAATTTGTTTTGGCTTCTTTTGAATTTTGAATGACTGGAATCTCTGACTGTAAACATTTTGTTATGTAAATGAATCATCACCCCACCCTCAAACACATCCCCTTCAAAATTCCCAAATTAGAGAGCAGGTAAACACTAGTAGTTAGAAAATGCCTAGAGGAATCGACTTATAGATTACTGTCATTCAGGGGACAAAATCGTGGTGTATGTTCAAATGTTTGAGTAAAAAGGAAGCATTCTCATTCATCGGGGTTTGGGAACGTCTCCTTTGGGTTTTTTGGTTGCCTCTTTGAATCAACTCTTATTTACAAAATGCTTGCTTACCTGACACAGGCAGCGTCTGCTAGCCACAGAGAGGGAAACAGAAAGAATCACAAAAGACTTCCACCCTGGAGGAGTTTTCAGACTCGGAGGAGCCAAGCTGTCTACCCCAACAGACTCAGAACCACTCAAAGGCAGGGTCTGTGTTGATCCATCCTTGTGTTCCCAGCACCTCCCAGTGCTTGGCACTTCTTATGCATTTCAACATACAGTTATTGAGTGAATAAATGGCATACATACATACATACGTAGAAGGATAATGGTCCAGGCTAAGTGCCAACTGAAAGATGACTTCTGGATGCTCTAGAAAGAAGCAATCCCTGTGGGATGGTCAGAGAAGGCCTCTTGGAGTGGAAATAGAGGGTCTCCTTCTCCCCAGAGCAAAAGATGGAAAGGCTAGTAGAGGGCATGTGTCCTGGGCTGGGAAATGATGGGTGAACTGAGAACTGATGAATTGGAACTCAAGAGAGTTTATGCTAGAGAGAGGTGAGATAAAAACAAAATCTGAAAGCAACGGGAATAATACCATTTGCTTCAGAAACATTA